>NC_138150.1:29097852-29550352 GCF_964199315.1 Orbicella franksi | reverse complement strand
GTTTCACCACCATTTCAAGACAATAATTGTATTGTTTAGGTATATATACACACGAAGTGATCTCAAAACCACCACTTAGTCTAAGAAAACCAAAAGTAGATTTTATTTTACAGGGAAACAAGCTATATTTGTAGAGACTACATCAGCAACAAAAATCATAATTATTGTTGATAATGAGAAAAAATAATTAGTGAAAGAAAAAACTATTTTAATCCTCTTAAGGTTATGTATACCTTTAGAGCACCTTTAGAGGTGTCTGGCGTCTAAGCAATGTAACGCGTCCGGTTTAAACTGTACATGTAGATACCTAATCCCCATATAAAATTAAAGCTTATAGAGCTGGCTATCACACCATACCAAGAATTCTGAAATAAAATGAATTGTCGAATTTTTCCATGACCTTTAATGTGAGCGTTCGAATCATCTATTGGGTCCCTTTTGAAAACTACAAGTCAAAGGGAATTTGTTCGTTTGCCCTCAAATTTGGACAGTAGCTAGTTTGACATAAAAGCACCAAAAACATGTCTGCGAATTTTTAATTTCCAAATATTTTTCTTCAAGAGCGATTTTTCTACGATAACTTCATATTTTTTTTAATCCCATTTCGAAAATGTTCCGTAACTATTCACTGAAATTGAATATGGCAAATCGCAGACACAATTTTTTAGCGCTTTGCGTTCGGAAACTAAGGGACAAATTAAATAAGTGAGCTGAAAACCAAATTTGCTTTGACTTGTAGCTTTGAAAAGGTGATTCAGACGCTCACATTTCAGAGGTCGTAAAAAAATTCGACAATTCATTTTATTTCAAAATTTTTTGGTATAGTGTGATAGCCAGCTCTACAAGCTTTAATTCGATATAGGGGTTTAGGTATCTACAGTTTAAACCGGAAGAAACCTTTTCGAATTCCTCATCAATTTTGCATACTTTATAACGATTTATCTTTCAAAGTCTCCGCAGGAAAACGCACTCTAGCTGTCAAGAAGGCGGCTGAAAGTGCAGAAAAACTCTGTGCTATGAAATGTCTTTTGAAAATTAATTAAAACATATAAAATGACTTTTGAACATTTTTCCCGCCATTTAGTCTCAGAAAGTTGCGAGAAAGTCGCTTGGGCTGTCCAGGCATCGCGCGAGTAACATTCTCAGAAGAGGCTGGTTACTATGTCTAAAAATAACTCAAGAGGGATTACTTTGAGTATAAGGCCTATATGGGAGATTCACTCTCTTACCTTGATCTTCTCTTGATTAATATTATTATCACCGTGATAAATTTTAAGTGGAAAATATTAATTACCAAGGATTCTTAGCAGTACAAAGTTTGATAATGCTTTCATAAACCACACGATGTGTTTGAAATCCATATCTTATATTAACAAAACATGTTTCGGGTGAAACATCACCCATCGTTAGTTGTACAAGGATATCAATTGAAAATGAGCAATAAATAGTTTAACAATGTGTAATGAAACTAAGACGCAAAGCGGAAAAAAGTGAAAATATTAAT
Organism: Orbicella franksi; assembly: GCF_964199315.1. NCBI lineage: Eukaryota > Metazoa > Cnidaria > Anthozoa > Scleractinia > Merulinidae > Orbicella > Orbicella franksi. The sequence continues at coordinate 29,548,848 of NC_138150.1, read as the reverse complement.
TAGAAGTCTTAAATTAGGAAACAGAATTCATCTTGTTGTTTAATTCCACTTAAGGTCTCACAAGTTTTTGCCAAAATTGTAAAGAAGTAGGTCATGAGTAACAATGACTGAACAATTTATTGCATATGTTGTTGTTGATGTTTGATCTCATTTAATTTTTTTTATTTCATCTATATGTGTGGTTCGTTTCTTCGGGTTAATTAATTTGTAACTAGTAAATTTCGGATAATTTCTGGGATGCTCAGTCACGTAATATATGTGCCATAGCTTTGTACAGTCACACATCGGAACTGTCTACAATGTGGACAAAAGTCTTGGGACAAATTAGCATTTTTGGCGCTTTTGCGCACACGCCAGACGCGAACGCAGTATCAGCTGCCTAACCTAGCCTCTCAACCCACAAACAATGTTGAAAACTACTACCTGCAATTTCTCCTGATTTTCAACATTGCCTTGGGTGGAGAGCGGGAACACCAACGCGTTTTTAAAAGGATAGCAGTGCTTTATTCAAACTCCAGTTGTAAAACACAGATAATTCGTTACATTACGTAAGTGTTCCAAGGACTTTTGTCCATGATTGTAGACAATCCTGATGATGATGTAGTTATAATGTAATGCTGCACAAATAGTTGTAAGATAGGCTCCGATTCCAGATCGCCGTTCTAGAATACTAGATAATTGTGTATAAGATTCGTGAAATCTAAACCTCTCGATTAGGCAACAGTAATTGATAGTATAGATCTTCCCACTATTAAAGTTTACATGATTTATATTATCTTGACTTTCTGTAATTCTTGCATATGCTCGTCACTTTCTACCTCTCAGGTCAGTTTTTCTTCAGGTATTTCTTTTGAAAACTTTGCTTCCAGCTACCGCAAAATGGAACGTGAACCGATAGAATAACGCATAATTATGATTAGGTATAAATGAGATAAGATTTGTCCATCATCATCCCTTTTGCAAGCATGGTGAACTATCATTTTTAATATATTTTTCGAAACAGTGCTTGGTAAGGAACATCCTGGGAAAGTTTCAAAAAAATCGTTCGAGGACTTTATTTCTGAGGAATCACCTTAATCTCAAGAGCCAGGAGGGAAAACGTTGTTTTTGGCATAACCCTAACAGGGTCATAACTGTAGTCAGATGACAGCCGACAAAGAATTCATATCGGCTGTTTTACCCAAGTTCCTGTCAATGAGCAGATATGAGGATTGAAAAAAAGTGAATTAGATCTCACTGTAATTGCTTTTAGTGAAATTGTCCAAAACCCCAGGGAACAGTAGCCTCATACACAGACCTTCTTATGGCTCGTCCATGAAAAGCCAAGACAGTCTGCCCAAAAAATGACTAGCTGCAAAGGAGGCCAAGGAGGCCAAGGAGGCCAAGGAGGCCAAGGAGGCCACAGAAACCCCTGTAAAACACACAAGCTATTTTTGTTCTTCCTTTGCCTATATTTCAAGCTTTCAATCATTACATTCCAGTACAAACTCTCATTGACACACAGCCTCATTCCCAGGCTCTCTCTCTTTTGGAAGGCAAAGAAGAGAGAGCCTGGGAACAACATTAGCTGTCTCACATATTGTTTGTTTTTCCCAGTTAAAGATGGTTTCCAGTCCGTGCTGTACAGTCTCAGCATCCTAATGTTTATAAACATAAAAAATCTCACTCGATGGGATGCAAATCGATGTTTTTCATTATGAACCACATACCTGATTATCTTAATGGTCTTTCAAATTGTTTTTTCAACTGCTCAATTGATTTTTACAGCTGCAAGGTTGTTTCATCAAGTGATATGAGAAAGAACGAAGCATAAAGCTTCGCATCCATAATGGTGTTTGACTAGACATGAAACTGAATTTACTTAAGTAGTTGAGAAATGTTTGCATTTTGTGATGTCATACATGAAACAAAACAAAGATCGTAAACAAACTCTCGAGTGTGCGCAGTAGGGACTGGAAATCATCTTTAACTTGCGATACCTGTGCACAACTATGGATAAACAGAGACCATCTTTATTGTCTTTTTATATCTATTATTGTCATCTTTTTTAGAGTCCTGCTATTGGGTTGTTCCCATGTTCACAGGTACTTCATACATAAAATTTCTCGCTGTACACCATCAGTATACACTTTACGCACTGAAACATCAAACACGCCATCCATTTTAACCAGCTTCTCAAAACTCCTTGTCCCTCCACCAACACCAAAATAATGTGTTTTCGCCGCCACGTAGGCAATACCGTTAGGTTCCTTCAAATGTCTCTTGATAACATTGTACAACTTGACGTGGGATTCCACCGCATAAATTGTTTCTGAAGTTAGAATTACATCATACATCATTTCTTTAACTTTCTCTGGATTGATAAAATCTACCACACTACCCCAGTCTCCAGAAAAGAAACGACAACATTTTCGCGCGGTTTCCAGAAGGTCAAACGATGATGTCTCGGATTGGCATTGTTTCTGTTGCTGTGCAAGGTTTGCCAATACATTAGGAATCGTTACATATTCGATAACGTCGTCGTTGTAGTCTTGAAAATGAACTTCAGCCCCTTGTAGAAGAGCATATATTCCCGGTAACCCAGCACCGCACCCTATTTCCATTACAAGCTTTCCATGAAAGTTCATTCTACTTTCCAACAAATATTCCACCAAATCAATACTGCATTCCCATATTTTGAGCCCTCCTTCGTACACCAAAGGAATCAAGTCCGTGCCATTTTCAGCAGCTGTTAGAATATCGTGACCAGAAACGTCCTGCCTGTCTTTCAGATTCTCTTCCACGTTCGAATCGCTCACATGTTTTATGCACAAGTTGCCACCGCTTATGGGAATTTCTTCCACGTCTGATGGCAGATACGCAGAAAGATTAGATTGGATTAGAATTTCCTTTGCTTTGCGTACAATTGAAGATTCGCACGATATCTCTAAACGACTCCCTGGCGGAGAAGCATCTCTCTCTTCGTCGCTGTCTTCGGACGAAAAGTTGAACTTGAAGTCCGCCATGTTGTATTACCAGGTAACCTCTCCTTGATTGAAAGGCTTGGTTTCTCAGGGTGGCGGGAAGGTTTTCGACATGTGCTAGCAGTTGTTTGTTTCGTTTTATTTCTTTACGTCGTTTATGTCTCTCAGATTTAACTCCAAACATCATCATAGAAGAATTTGAGCTTTCGGAAGGAACATGAATCCCAATCAATGCGGATTAATTGTGTTTTCGCTGAACTCGAATAAAGACTTGTCAGAAAAAATTGCCAGGTGAGCTGTAAACTATGAGCCTTGTACATTTCAACATTGTTTTATGAATACCCTCCTTTGCTTTAATAGTCAATTAACGGATCATATTGACAAATGTTTATTTCTAGTTAAACTGACAGTAATTTGTTAAGTTGTCATGTGACTCTTTCCTTGGCAGGAAACTGGGAATAGAGTTGGCCCAATGCAGTGTGGGAAAATTTCAGAACCAAGGTGAAAATTAAAATGATCTCTCAGAGAATACATCCCTCTTACTAACTGAGGTGTGTAGTGCTAGACACAACAGTCCAAACCCAAAAAACATGAAAGTAACTGCTATCTGTGTGTGTCCTCTTTAGAAACTAAAGTGAAGATAGGAGTTTCTGTCCGTGGCAGAGATGTGTACATCATACAGTCAGGCCTGGGGTGAGAGTAACTGATATGCTATTAATTAATTTATTCAATTATTAATATTGACTAATTACTTTAGGCTCCTCCTGGAGCAAGGGATCCACATTGCTAGGCCAGTGCCAGCTGTAACAGTTTTTCGTCATTTGAACTTCTCTAGGTCCTAACAGGCCTTCCTGGACACCTTCCCTTTTCTATTGCTCACAAGAAAAATTTGTGAAAGTTTGGTGCCAATAAAATTGGCCCGTCACTTGTACTTAGGCTCTCTCTGAGGGAAACTACATCCAGGATACCCTGATCTTATAGCAGCTGTTGTTGTAACAAAACCCTTGTGGTTGACTGAGGAATAAAGACTGTGTTCATTGAGTTCTCAGCATTGCCTGAGTTGTCTGTGCAGGCTAACATCATTGCTGTTACGGCGATTTCTATGATTAGTTTGTAAGCCTGCCACGCCAGCAGTTACTTGTGTGAGACATGTGCTTCAATACAGTTGAGTGTGACCCACCATCTTGTGTTGTACTTCTCATTCCCTTCTTTTTCCCTATGAGAACAAAACATTTGGGATAACTAAAAACAGCTGTGGGACTGGCACTCATCTGCGATTAACGACATTAATGTTCCCACAGCTTTTCTCATTCTCCCAATCTTCCAAGTTTGTTCCGTAACTCCATAGACATATGGAAAATGTCTAATACTGTTTCTAAAATAAGAGTCTGTATTTAATTCCAGTGAGAGTCTTGACGTTAATGATGCACTTATGGAATTGTTCATCATGGCTTATGCCTGTAAAACGGCCTGTGCAAGAAGAATTATTGGTAAGGCATAATTACACAGTTGAAATGTGTTTTGCAGTGGACTCACTTTTGATCAATTTGTGGAGAGACAACTCTCACTTCATATTTGTTTCACAGGTGTCATTCCTTACCTGCCGTATTCCAAGCAGGCTAAAATGAACAAAAGAGGATCCATTCCTTCAAAGCTGGTTGCTTCTCTTATGTGTAGAGCAGGTGTATATATTTTTCTAATTTTACGATACAGTGGTTAGAAACAAGTAAAAGCAGCTGATACAATTGAAAAGTACATGTACGTAATAACATGACCACTGGTACAAACTGCTCTATGGGTAGCTATGATCAACATACCAGCTTTCTATTCTGCTACAATAATAACACACTTATTGCATGGCTGCATGGATTTTTTAAGACACAATGTACATGTACATAAGAATCAATAATTGACATTTCAGTTTTATTACTTTTCTTTACCCTTTCCTTTGCCGTTCATTCTGTCTCCTTCAAACTTTTGGGAGAACCCTGCTTATTGACTTCATGAGAGGTCCATACCTGTAGGAAAATGTTTGGGATATGGACTGTGTGATTCTTTAAACCAACAACAACAACAACAACCACATGAACAAGAGTCAAAGATTTTCCTTCATCTTACCCTGACCTGACTCCATCAATAACTATTTCTTCTGAGCCTAAAAGTTGAACTGCACACTTTCTAAATGTAATTGAATGTACACATAGCTTGTCATAATATTTATCAATTTGAAACTTTTTTCTCTCCACAGGTCTTACTAATGTAATAACAGTTGATCTTCATTCTAAGGAGATTCAAGGATTCTATGATGCACCAGTTGACAATCTGAGGGCTTCTCCATTTCTTGTTCAGTATATCACAGACAAGGTATTTGCTGAACAACAACAAATTTAATGTCACCATCAGAAAAAAAGTGACAAATACGTTATTTTACAGGGCTTGAAAAAAAAACTTGAATTCCAGATGAGCAGCTCTCAAATTTTGTTCACCCTGGACAAGTTTTAGTCTCCTCTTTTTTTAATTCAGTTGACATTACTTTCCTGCCAGAAAAATCTACTTGTCCTGGGCAAAGAGAGGGCACTCTTTTCAGGCCATGTTTTGCAGATACAGATATTAAGTATTAGTGCCAATGAAATTATTACATTCAGTTCCTTGGAGGTGTTTCAATGAAAAAAAAAGACTAAACTAAAGTAATTACTCTGGCCAATCACAAACTACACAGAAAATCCAGGGAACCAATCAAGACTCAAAGCAAAGACATGTAGTGGGCATAAAGTACGGGAATGTGTTTGCAACCAGGTTATGATTGGTTTTGGTTTTATTTCTGGTTGGATGACAAAGTGGCACAAGTTTTTTAAGCCAATTGCTTAACATACATGTATTAGTGCAAAACCAAAGCAAAAGCAAATGCAAATGCTTTCAGCACTTGAGTGAAAAATGGAAAATGCATAATTTCTAACTACCTACATCAAAAGCCTTCATAAACTACTGTGTTACTACATCAAGGGTATATTTCCAATTGAAGGTTGCTGACTACAGAAATGCTGTAATAGTTGCAAGGAACCCAGGATCAGCCATAAGGTACTGTTAAGGACTGTACAATTAAGCAGATTTAAGAATTACAGCTGTACCACGCTTCACGTAGCCCTGTTCTCATATATTACTACACAGTAATTTCTACACTACACAAAAATTATCATCTTTGAAATCATTGAATGTCCTTCTTGTGATACAAGAGTCTGGTCTCTTGATACTAGTGGGGGAGTCTTGTCCCTCAATATGAGAGTCTCGTCTCGCAAGACGAGATTCTCATCTTGGGAGAAGAGATTCTTGTCTCATGAGGGGGTGGTCAACTCACTTTTGAGCAGTGCTGTGCATTAAAATACAAATGTTGTAATGATATGACAGTTAGTAAGGAAATGTTATTTTGTTGACTTCTAAACACACATTAAGCAGCTATACTAAAGACTGAAGTTGCCAGGTGCTTTTAACATTGCTTTTTGTGCAGTATGCTGGTAAACAAACCATCCAATGTCTAGTTCCAGAAAATATCCATACCTCCCCCATGGAAGGGATTTTTTCTAAGACCCCCCCCCCCACCCCTCTGCAAATTCCAATAAAGCTTTAGACATTTTGTTAAATTTTTTGGTCTTACAGAACCCCCACCCCCCAGGGAATTCCAATCCCTTCTGTGGGGGGAGTATGGATATTTTCTGGACCTACACAATCAGACTTCAGGAATAAAGGCATGAAAGTTCTTTTTTTATTAACATTGTGTGGTGATTATTTAAGGGCCACATCTTTTGCTGAGCGATTGCGCCTTGGATTAGCCGTGATTCATGGTGAGCAGAAGGAGCCAGAGAGTGAACGGCTGGATGGTCGTCAATCACCACCTCCCGCATTAGCTGAGTCACGACGATTTGCATCTGTCAGTATAGACAGCATGGATCTACCAGGTATGAACCTCTTTTGCCCCTCTTTTCCAACAAAATCTCAGGTCTCATTCCACATCAATAATGTGGCATGCGATGAGAATTATATGCTTAACAAAGTTGTCATGTAGGAAATACCGAGAGGCGAAGTGACAGAATAGTATGTCGAGAGCCTTTGCAAGGGTCTCTGTTTTTTGTTTTGTTTTTTTTCTCAAGTGAGCAAAACAGTTAACTTTCTTGATGAAGTACCAGGAAATTTTTGGGGACAAAATGCTGGGATGGTGTCTGAGATTGACTTACATCCAGGCTAGGGGAAAGCAGAGATAAGCTTTGGCACTAACGAACCAGTGGGAATGTCCTAGTCACCGATGAAGCCAATTTTTCTCCAGTATAATAATTAAAAGTACTTAGTAAGCTGAATTTTGCTGATCATTGCTCTTTTGTTTCATGTATTTTTTCTCTTTTGAAGGATTTCTTCCAAAGGCTAAACCTCCAATTAATGTTGTGGGTGATGTTGGAGGCAAGATTGCCATAATAATTGTGAGTGCCAACTACATCAACTACACTCTTTTTTTTTTATCAGAATATTGGTTTTTTTTTTCCAGCTGAGGCTGAATATTCTCATTTTACTACCGATTTTAGGCTGAAAATATTCTTTTGAATATTCTTAGATTACTTAGCATATGACATTTCTGTTTTTGAATGTATTTTGTGTCTGGATGATGTTAACGTAATTTTGGAGCCAGCCTGCATGCATTAAAGCCTAATATGATGCAGATGATGATGATTATTATTGAGCGTACTAGTCAAGAAGCAACAAAAACAGCACTAGCTGAGTTAGTACTGTTTCTGTTGCTTTTTGAGTAGTTTTGCCGTTTAGAGAAGGGAGAATTGTATACAGTTTAGTTAAAAATGAATAATTGGGTTGTACATGTATTTACAAGTTTTTAACACAGAAAATTTTCAAAATCTCAGCCTCGGGTTTATTCTTAAAATATTCTTAAAATATTCTTAAAATCTCGCAAATTTCAGCCTTGACATTCTTATATAACATATACTTATAAAAAAGTAACAAGTGTACTTGACAGTGTATTTGGTTAATAAATACTTGAGAGGTGATATGTGTAGTTACATGTGTTAAATCTTCTGTTAATCTTTAGGGAACTGTTTGTGTGCATGTCACTCTGTGTTTCTGTTGCAGTGCTATCACTCTGTTGTATTTGTGATGTAGCTGTTTTCCATATGTGAGAAGGACTTATAATTCTCTTATTAAGTTGTAATTTGTTGCTCTGTGACCGTACAGAGTGTTTTGCACCGTGGTCCTATTCATGTGGTTTCATTTGGTCAATAGACCATTTTACAGTTGTCTGCTCAGTGACGTGGCCTTTGAATGGCACCAAGGCTGGAGTTGACCTTGTTTTGATACAGACCGCACTGCTTTTGTTGTGTAAAACGAGTTGTGTAGATGCTAACTAGGTGCATTTACATGAAAAAAGCAGTGAGGTCTGTATCAAAACAAGGTCAACTCCAGCCTCGCTGCCGTCCGAAGGCTAGGTCACTGAGCAGACAACTGTAAAATGGTCAATTGTTTTTCATGTAGGATGATATGATAGACGATGCAGAATCATTTGTAACTGCTGCCAAGCTTCTAAAGGATCGAGGTGCATATAAGATATTGGTAATGGTGACCCATGGCTTACTGTCTGCCGATGCTCCAGAGCTGATAGAGGAATCAGTGATAGATGAGGTTTGATACTGATGAAAATATTCTTCTCTCTTTTACTTTACCTACACTTACAGACTTTCTAGTTAGAGCCACGTTGTAAATGTTAGGACCACCTTGTGCATAATAAACAGTACCACATGAAAGTACTGCTCAATAGCTTTCATTGAAATGGTCACACACTAGGGTTTCATTCACAGACTTCAAAATTAAAACAACCTTGTACAGCATAATAAACAGTACCACATGAAAGTACTGCTCAATAGCTTTCATCTGAATGGTCACACACTAGGGTTTCATCCACAGACTTCAAAATTAGAACCACCTTGTACAGCATAGTAAACAGTACCACATGAAAGTACTGCTCAATACTGAGCTTTCATTCAAATGGCCACACACCAGGGTTTAATCCAGACCCCAAAATTAGAACAACCTTGTACAGCATAGCAATCAGTACCACTTGAAAGTACTGCTCAATAGCTTTCATTCGAATGGTCACACACTAGGGTTTCATCCATAAGCTTTAAAGCTAGAGTACCGTGATAATTTTCTCCAAGTAGGACTGCATTCCTTGACTCCCAATGGGTGTCTTTGTTCTCATCAGGTCGTAGTCACCAACACTGTGTCTCATGACACTAAGATGTCTCGCTGCAGTAAGATCCGAACAGTGGATATCAGCTCGCTACTGGCTGAAGCTATCCGTCGGATAAACAATGGAGAGTCGATGGGATATCTATTTAGAAATGTTCCTTTAGAGGACTAGTGCAGCTATTGTGTTGCAGTGTGACACTCTTTTGTGGTTACTTCTGAGGAAACTGGCACTACATGTAAAGAACATAACCGGAACAAAGTGTTTATCTGCAAATTCGTCTGATCTTCTAAATGTTGTATGCATAGCTAATCTTCAAGTGAAGTCGTGGGAAGGGGTGGTTGTAAAATATATCTATCTGTGATGCTGGTTGTTAGAAATGTTATCTAAAAGTTTCATTTGTATAGCGACTATTTCATTGAGAATCAAATTCTTGTAAGGTCGATACACAATAGGGGACATGCTTCGGGGACATGTTGCAACGATTTTAGGTTTTTCTCGTGTAACATGCCCTTTTTGCGAATAGGTTTTCTCGAGGGGAAATAATTTTGTCCTGCAGCTTGATGCAAGAAATTCGTGTGGTTTGAGTTCGAGCGTCATGAAGTTGGGACAAAATGTCTCAATTTTCAATGTCGCATCGTGTGCATTGCTCTCGCAAACTGTCCCAGCTACAACAGAAATAAACCAACATCCGCCTCGTGTGCACCAGCTTGCGTAATATCCCTAAAACATTCACCCAATGCGACACGCAAAGGGGCTTCTCGCCGCGTTATACGTCCCCGCAGCAAGTGCCCTAGATACCGACCTCAAATTATGATAATCAAATGAAAGAAGTTCGTTTTGCAAAGATGGAAGAGACTGTCCAATGTGTTAGCCTAAGTGCTGGCCCGGGTTGTTCGATTAATTACTATCTAGCCGATAGCATGGTTTATTTTCTCAACACTTATCCACTGGATAGCGATTTATCCAGTGGATAGCGTTATCCACTTTCGAACAACTGGGGCCTGATGTCTTCCATTTCCTTTGTTCCCACTATTTTCTGCGTGTATCAAAGGAATAATAAACGGCTGCACGTCGGCTGCCGATGTATTTGGCCGTGTGAAATGTTCTGGTCAGATGATATCTGCCTCTCAATTTGGTTGATGATGGGGAAAAGAGAGCCTTCAGATTGAAAACAGACGGAAAACCCAGTCAACTTTTCCCACTCTGGAACGCTGCGACTTCACAAACTTACCACCCATGAGAATCGAATTGGAGTAAATTTTTGGGTACATGGCCCACTCTATAGACAATTTTCCCGAACCCACGATGTCTATACTTTATCTAAAACACTAGATTAAAGAATTGAAAATATCACAAAAACTGTTTTGATATTTAAACGAATTCTTCCAGCTGTTACTATAAGAAATATTTTGGGAACACAAAGGAGAATTTGTATGTTTGTTTTTTGTTTGTATTTGATTTCTCAGCACAAGTCTGTTCTTGCAGCTACTTATTTCTTACAGTCTGTATCCTTTGAAATGATCCTGATCGTATACTTTCTGTCGAAATTTAGGAAATTGCTTTCAATTACATTGTGTCAATGTAGGGTTATATTAGTTAAAGAAGCCCTTTTTTATTAATTAAACAAGCTACGGAAAATTCTGAGTACGTGTCATCTTTATTTTGGAAGGAGATATATAGAATGTAAGCCAAGTCTTCAGTGCATGTCCTGAAAAGATGAAAGTAAAAATCTCATTGGTATGTTACCTGTAGTGTGTTACTCCAATTCTGGACCTCTCGCTGTTACGTAACGCCACGCTCTCGGAACAGCTAGAGACCCACTCTCTGGAGAGGGCTAGAACAGGACTTAGGTAAGGCTAGGCTTGCCTGCGTGTAGACTTCTACTTCCAGTGGTTTAAATACAGGAAATGGTATACTTTTAAACAGGAGGCTACGCTGCTTCAGATCGAATGAGAAGTTTGCTGCTCACGTTTGGAAGTTTGGAAAAATAGGCCGAGTTACCTTATGCCTCCGTTTCAAAACGAGTCCGGCAAAAACCTTTCATTTGAAAATGAGTGATTTGCATGAAAATGAACATGTTGGCGGAACACATGTCCATATGGAAAGTTTCGCTTGAAGACTCGTTTTGACACAGACAAAAGGCAACTCGGAAATGGCCAATTATCAATCATCAGAGCACTGGGAACTAGAATGTTATGTAAACGCCACTGAAATGTAGGCATGCGTGGAGTACATACGGCGTCTCACCTTTTCAGTTGCTTTTTGTCCACGACTCTCCTTCAGCAAAAAGGCAGTTCCAGTCAGTGGTAGCGCTATCAGTCGGGCATGAATAACCACTGATATTTTCAAACAGAGTACAGTATACTGTACCAGCAAAGTTGTACAGGCGAATAGCCTTGCAAGGCGGATGATCATCGCACCTTTGTTGGCACAGAGGCCTGGCGTAATCAAGGTCTCCAAAGTAAGTAGTTTCTGATCCCAGACTTGTTCCGCTGATGAACTTGTATCCTGGTACTTTGGTCCAGGAAGCTTAAATGACAAGGAAAACAAGCACATTAGCGTTACCAAAAAAATCAGCTGGGCCCAAAAATCAGCTGGGCCCGGCGGTTATAAATGAGGTCGCTATACACTTTTTTTTATAAGAATAGAGGCTGAATATTCTTATTTTTCTGCCGATGTTAGGCTGAAAATATTCCTGTGAATGTTCTTAGATTAGAGCGTATGGCATTTCTGTTTTTGAATGTATTTAGTGTTTGGATGGTGTTAAAGTAGTTTTGGAGACAACCTGCAGGCATTAAAGCCTGATGTGACGCACATAACGTCTTGCAGAAATGTTATTAGTATCAAACATACGGCTAGTGCTGTTTTTGTTGCTTACAGTTTAGAGAAGAAATAATCTTATACGGTTTAGTTAAAAACATATAGTTGTGTTGTATTTACAAAGTTTCAACACATAAAATTGTATTCTTTTCAAAATCTCAGCCTCGGGTTTATTCTTAAAATATCCTTAAAATTGTGCAAATTTCAGCCTCGAAATTCTTATATACTTATTCTTATATAAAAAAAAGAAAAGAAAGAAAGAAAGAGGGTACAGCACATCCAGTTGAAGGGCTACCCAGAGACGATGCTGGAACGCCTGGCTCGGGACAGAGACGATAATGATTGGAGGAGGCTTAGACATGTTCAGATCATCAGTGACAGATACGATCGACACAGCTATCCATGAACGACTTCCGTGCTGACCAAGAAGAGTCTGAGTAAACGTAAGATACACTTTTGGAAGTACGCAGTACGAGCTTATTCTGCTTATCGGAGCCGGATTGCTCGAGCCCAAGGCGTTAAGACTGGGAGCAGCGAACTCTTCGAAACTGCGCAGAGCTTTTGAAAGAGCTTATGAAACTCAGAAAGGTGTAGAGTCAACAGCTCTATATACTGTAGGAGCTGTGAGTGGCGACTATCAAGACCGCAAGGTACTGAAAAAGCGCTAATGACGCTAAATATAATGGGCCGGGCCCATTTTATCTTCTCAAAATTTTTAATTCCAAAACCTGCGTCTATTTCTTGGGATTGACGTTCTTGGGGTAGTTATTCGTGTCATTCCATTTTCAATATTAAAAGGTGATATTTCTGTTACCCGATCAGAAGCTAAGCGCCCATGTTAATGAGGTAAATATTCTGATGAGAGATTGCCCCATGATTTTGCATCATCCAGGGAGGCAAGGGGTAGGGTAGCATTTTTTTTTTCTCTTATTTTTGCGAGATCTCATTTCATTCAACGAGATCAAGTCAAAAGTACGAGTTACCAGGTTTCGATCCGCCCTCAGATATTCACTACACAATGGCGCTCTTATGTCAACGCAACTAAGCTAAATTCTAGGTGAGATTTCTTTATAAGGAATGGTCTTTAAAAATTTGCTGGACCTGCTAGCCGGAATTGTTTTATCCGCTTTGAATGAAAACATTAAAACTTGACTAACAGTAAAGTAATTAACTTGTAATTTATTACGGGATAATCACTTCAAGTCACGGCTATACAATCATATAGACGTTAATGACTCGAGAAATTAAAAGCAATGTTTGCTTTTTTCCCAAGAATAAGTGAAAAAGTCATCACAATTACAGCCGGAAAACAATCTACTGTAAATAACTTAAATGCAATTTCTTGAAACTGGAAGGCAAAATTATTGAAAGATCGGATTACATAGAAGCATGGATAGTGAAAAAAGGGAAAATTGTAAGAAAATGAGGGAGACAGGAAACAAAAATCAAACCAAATTACATTAATCTTTAATCTTTCAGAATATACCATCTTTGAAATAAGACTTTTTATGTTAAAAGTCATAGAATATAATTATAGTGAAGGTGCAATACGTCAGGAACTTTTCGGTTAAAATTTGCTCTGATGCGGCGATGAAGTAGGTATGTGTTAATTATTAAGTAATGTCGTTTTGGGCTTTAAAGTTGAAGAGTCGATCTTGAGGGCTATAAGTACAATTAAATCACCATGTAACCTCTCTCTAGATCTCTAAGTGAATTGTGCAAATTTGATCTCAATGCATATACATTAGGGAATTATCCTTGAACTGTATTCACTTGTTTGAATGAGGAAAAAACCGCTGTGGTATTTTCGTATCGATCTGGCAGTTCCTTTAGCCGCACCCGAAACTTACACAATACATGTTCATTGAAATCATAACATTCAGTTTAGAAACAATTCATATATACTACAATCTAATTATACGCTGTAAACAAAATATATGCTTACCATCAACGGTGAATGAAGACAAAAACAGAAAGGAGATGATGATAACGGCAGTGTAACCCATATTAGCCTTCCGGTGTTTCAGTTTTCGTTGTCAGCTCACAAATTTAATTTTTCGTCGACGCGAGTAAGCGGCTTTTTAATTGCTCTTAGCATGTTAATGTGATATGGCAATTTGTTGGTGTCAAGCGGAAAGAAGGACAAATCTATTGTCCGATCCGCCAAAATCCATTAAGATCGAACAAAAAGCTTTATCTGCTAAACAAATATGTGAACACAAACCTAGACCCAGTCGGCGGGGGGGGGGGGGGGGGGGTGGGTGGGCGGGGGAAGTCCCTTATTTAAACTATGCGCATATGTGCCGCTGTCAAGGGTGTGGTTTTCTGGGATAGGGTATAGAAATCAGACAGCTTTGGTCAAGAAAAGGGTATAATTTTCGGAAAAGTGGCCAATATTTAGTCTAGAATCGTTTTTTTAACCCGGGGTTCTGTAATGAAAATTGAAACTCGGAAGTGGTTGTAAGATATTGGTTTAGTTAGCGTATCTTAGACTACGATAGTAATAACATTTCTCCTTGGACAACAGCTAGTGCCTACCCAAAGATTTATGGAGACCTCCTCGACACCTAGACGTAAAATTTCAACTCGCAGAGATTCCGTACCAATTAAGATGAGCACAAAATGAGCAATCTAATTCTACCTTCTACCTAAAAGATGTACTTAATAATTAATTTTCCTCGGTTCCCTTTTAGAACTCAAGCGATTTATATTTCGTCTTATATCCAGATTTTAAATATTAGTAATTAAGATAAGTTTCCACGTGGTATCGGTTCTAGAGAACGAACTTGTTGTTTCAGCTGTTTGGCTTCAAACCACCCGCCTTTTTAACACGAGGTTCGTATGTGACATTTACTGCATGGCGGCCGACTGCAGTGCCTGGCTGCGGAGGTGCGGAGGTGGTGGTGGTGATAATGGTTGGTATTCGACTTTTAATCAAGTTCTAAACAAGCAACTTCCAAAAACCTTGTACAGAAACATCTGTTTAATGTATATTCGTTTACCACCATGAAATTAAATCAGGGACCTTAAAATCACGGTACGAGATTGAATTCAACTACCTCAGTTGTATTTAAATCCAGCGACCTTCCCAGAATCCTTACTCATCCCTATCACGGTTAGCCTCCTATGCAGACGGTCTTTGTGCTCGTCACACAAACTTCTCATTGGGGGAGAAGATTGCATGACGAGTCCAAAGGGCAGCTGTATCGCAGTTGACCAGTTGAATAGGACACTATCAGTACGAGATTGGTGTGAAATGTGATAATTGAAAGCATAAACACCAAGACTTCATACTAGGGCTTCAATCAAAAGGACGCTATCAACGGTACACAATGTTTAATTCTTTACATCTTTTTTTTTCCTATAAATAATAAGCAATAGCCTCCATTTGGCGCGAAAATATGCCCGTATATTTGTCAGCGGACATTATCTGTTCCGAGAAGCGAACTGTTTTCCGAGAGCGTAAAACTGTGAGCTTTGAGGAACAGATAATGTCCAAGGACGAATATTCGAACATATTTTTGCGCAAAATGTGTTTGTTATCCTTCAAATGTTTTTCACAACGCGCGCAGTTTTCAAAATTAGGAATCTCCTTTGATATTCCCCGGTTTTAGGTGGGAAATATCACCTTGTGCGTTTAAACGAATCGCGCGCAAACGAAAATATTTGATGGATTATCAAGACGCATATCAGTGATGCTTTATTGCCACTCTTTCTGTCCATACTCACGAACTAGTTTTGCACTAGTCGGAATCTGTCACGCTAGACAAATGTCTTTAAGGGATAGTTTCGCGGTTCGGCGCATGCGCAAGCTGTGACATTGCCCCACCCAATTCCATTGTTTATAAACCAATCAGATGCGAGTACATAACTCGTTCGTCTGGTCCAGAATAAACAGTTCAGCTTGAATAACAAATTCGATGTTTACTTTTCAATTCGCCATTTTCTGTCTAAATCCGTTTACATCTTCCGTATAATTTCGACACCAGTCATTCTACTAGCCATCGTGCAGCCGTGTAGCTTCTCAAAGGCTATAACTACGCTTTCACCAAATTATAGTCTGCGATTTCTGAAATACATTTGTTGATTGGAAAGTGAAAATGTACTGTTTGCATGGAGTCGGAACATACGAAAGGAATTCTAATGAATCTCACCTATATCGTCAGGTTTTCGCGACTGACCGTGAAATTTTCAAAGGCAAATTTCCCGCAAGGGTCATTTTGCACACTTCCGATTATTTATAAACAATGAAATTGAATGATTAACATTGTAGCTTACGCATGAGCCTTAAGGTTGACAGCAGTTTTATCACTGTAATGTTTCAAACTCGATGTAACGACTGGACGTTTGGAATCACGGGATAAGTTTTCACTACAACCAATCAAAAGTGACGTGACAAGCCTCGTGTCTCAAGATTTACATAACGTAGTGGCTAAAAAGCGTTCTCAAAATGGTCTTCACTGGCTTTGTTCGGATATTACAAAAGACGAGTGTAGTTCATTTATTTTCTGCTTTTCCAAGCACGTAGTTTTTGCACAAAAAAGCTTTCCAACACCTCAGCACAGCGGTAATAGGGCGAGTCGCGCTGGTTGAAGAAGCGGCAGTTGTCGAAAACCTTTGTAATGTCGCTGACAAAGGACTCCAGTGACGAGTAAGACTTGGAATTCAAACGCTCCTCTATTGTGGAAAGGTCTGGTGAGAACAAAAAGAAAAAACACTAAACAACAAATTATACGCATACAACGAAACTTCAGATAAATGTTCTTCTGGGGCCGGGTTGTTCGAAAGCCGGTCAACGCTAACCCAGGATTAAAAGTTAACGGAAGTATTAACTTTTCTTGCATAAAATGTTTTTACTGCTTATGTTTTGTGAAGTTTGAGATTATTCAAACTCAAAACAGAAGGCCCAACATTATAAACGAAAAACCTCACCGCAAAGTTACAAAACTCATATCAAAATTCTCGATTATCCTGGATTAGCTTAATCGGGCTTTGAACAACCCGGCCCAATCATGAGTACAGGTTTATTCTCGCCAAACAAGGCTAGTACGTAGTCAAGCCATTTCAAATTTCAGTGACTACTACCTTGTTTGGTGTGAAATCACAATTCGCACACGAAAACTTAACACGAATTTTGCTCCAATATGTCAATTTTGAGTTTACTTTTGCCAAAACGAGTCTTCGAGCGAAACCATTCATATGAAAATGTGTTCCACATAACGATTCATTTTCATGTAAATCAAAATCATTTTTAAATGAAAGGTTCTGCATGAGGAGTCGTTTTGAGACTGAGGCACAAGGTAGCTCGGAAATGGCCTATTTCATTTTCAGCATTGCTTAGGCGACTCACCGATAGGGTCAGTGATGACGTCATAATACTCAGGTACTTCATCTGCATTCACGGGCTCAAGAAACGGCCATGCCATCTTGTGGCTCTGCCAGAGACAAATACACACATCGTAAACGAAGCATACATGTATGCTACCGCAATGAAAACCGCTGATTGAATTTTCTTCGATCATTTTTTTCGCACGCAATACACAACCAATCACCATAAAAACAGGAAAACGTTTCGCCTAACATGTTCTTCCAGCTTCAGGACGGTGCCTACTGAATACAAAGGTTTTACCACCAGGTTAGGACCACGCGGACAAAATAGATCTTTGCAAGGGCTATTGGAATCCACAAAGAAGAATTGGGTTGCCACGCGTTTTTTCAAGATAATTAGCCTTGAATCTTAACAAAAATACTGACATCAGCATTTTTCTGAAAAAAGAAGGAAAGGATATTTCTTCACAGATTTCCCTAGAATTCGCCTTTACATACAAAATAACAAACACACTCTTGGTTTTACATCTTACCTGCAGTGAGCGAAGCAGTCTTTTAAGTGAGTCACAGTCCTTGCTGGTCAGCGCCAGCTTGCTCACTTGGGCCTGGGACTGTGTGCATCGCGGGCAGGTGTAGAAGTCTATACTATCTGCCTCAGCGGCAGTGATGCCAACGCATGCGCCATGAAACCAGTCCTGACACTTGTCACAGCCGATGTAGAACCTGAAAACACAAACATAAATGGTATGAAAATTCGCTAGGAAGTATAGAATCATATCAGTCAAGCAATGCAAACAATAGTTGATAGCGAATACCAGCAACAGTGAGCAATGATAAAAAAGAGAATGACTCAAGATCCTGTGGGTGTCTTGAGGAAGAACACTCCGTTCACGTAGTACTAAGAGCTATCTACTGATCATATTCTGGTTCTTCAGTGTTCCAGATAAGTAAGGGTCTCAAAAACCCTGCCAGGTCCGCCACATGACCCGACAAATTAATAGAAAATTTATGATTTGGTTGGCGCAGTGGGAATTGACCCATTGGAATGCCTTGTTGACACCCTGCATTGAAAACTTATCTGAAAGCCTAGTACTGACGAAGAACTTTCAGAGTGCGCCAATCTGCCAACTCTATATAACAGACGTCTACAACATATCGCAGTGTGCACGTTTTAGGTCAAGAACGGTCCTGTACCAGATAACGTCTCCACCCTATTTGTCTGTAAAATTCTAAGCATTCACTAGGGAACAGTACTTATATAATAACACGTTTCAATACCATACGTTATGGTAAACATGCTATTAGATATACAGGACATTTATTACGGTCAAAACTACGTAAAGATATAAGAGATGCCCCTACTCTAACCACTTTTAGAGACAAAAATTTTGTTTCTAAAAGAAAGAAAAAAACTCAACTTATCAGACTATGTTACCAGTCATTGTTGTAAGCTTCGCATTGAATAATTCATGTTGTAAATAATTCTAATAAATTAAGTATTGTAAGTTTAATTATTTTAGTATTGTAGATATTCATCTTTAGCAGTTTAGTAATGAAGGTTCATCCTTGTTTAGTGTTCCCAGTTGGTCTGCTAGGGCTAAATACCTTACGTACAAAACCTCTCACAGCAACACACACCTAGCAAGCCTGGATGTGAAGCGGAAATGTTAAAGTGCCTATAAAGTAAAAAATAATTGCTGCTCATTTGAAAGGCTTTTCAAAGTAAAGGAGAAAGGCATTTTCAACATAATAGGTTTCATTCTGGCAACAACATAGTAGGTGTCATTCTGTTTCTTTTGTGATGTACATTGCTGGTGCCAAGTTTGAAGAACACTGCTTTAATATTTCTTAAGTTATTCTCGATTGAGTGTTGTGCTGTTTTACTGGAACCACCTATGACATCATCACTTTCCTCATTTGCATAGTACAAAAACGTGAACATCTCTAAAACGAAAAAAGAGATTCCAAAAAAGGAAAACGCCATTCTCCTTTACTTTGAAAAGTCTTTCAAATAGCCAGCAATTATTTTTTACTTCATAGGCACTTTAACAAATCTTTACATTCATTACTTCCAAACAATAACTCGGTGTTCAAAGACCAAACCATATCTTACTTTCTCTCATCGTACGGCTGACGACACAGACAGTACAGTTCCTCCTCTTCAACTCCGCGGCGAGCCTGGGTACACTCGGCACAGGTCCACTCGTCCATACTTTGCGCGTCTTCTTGAGAGACCTGAACACAAGCTCCATGGAACCAGTTGGCGCACATGTCACAGCCGATGTAAAATCTAAGGCAAAGAAAATCACGTCCCATGATTCTGTTAACAGTTGCGTTTGTGCCTATTTGTGGTAGTTTCAAAGTTCACTTTGCAAAACTTTCAAAAATTTTGAAAGATTGCCCTGAACATCGTGACCTACCTACAATGTAGTGTAATGCCGGAACCACCTTAACCTTTTGACTCCCAGCATTTTTACCACAGTTAGGTGGACAGGTAAAGAGAATGGGGGAAATTATCAACTACTGAGTAAGGTCTAGTTGTGACACGAAATTCTCAGGACCAGCCAACAAAGAAATGTATGGTGCTAGTAAGAAGAATTAACTGTCAGATCTTGGGAGTGAAATGGGTTTAATCGTCTATCAAATAGTGTACATACGTAGCAAAAGCGAAACTTCAATGATGTTTTCCGTAATAGACTACAAATTGGAACAAAGCAATCAAACAAAGTCTTACTGAGTTGGATCATAAGGCTTCTTGCACACACAAAACAAACGTTCTTCGTCAACTTTCTTCTTCTTGGCGTTGGGCCCTTCTGGCGTACTCTGGGAGGGCCTTCTCTCTGAGCTCGTGTGCTTTCGTTTGTTCTTACCGCTCTGCTGAAGTTCCAATATAAGATCTCTCTCGAGAAGGTCCCTTTTCTTCATCAGTTCCCTTTTCAGTGCCTCCTTTCGCTTTTGTAATAAAGCGCTTAGTTTGTTGGCCTTCTGGCGTTCTAGTCGGAGAGCCAGGTTTTCCTCCTTGAGACGTTTTTTCTCTTCCTTTTTGCGTTCAGCGTCTTCACTGCGGTCAATTTTATCAAGAATACCATCAAGGACCTTCCTACATATGGCAAGCCTATGAAAGAAAAACGTTCAACGTCTTAACACGTACCACGGAGGATGCGTGGTCATCATAAGAGATTACCGAGAGAGGTTCAGCGCATTTTGAAAATTCAAGATGGGTCTGAACCCCATGTGCCGAATTTCGTTTAGCCAAAAGTTGCATCTTAGCCTGCTCGTCAACATTCGATAATAAAAAAGGGTTTCACCATGCCGTTTTTGAAATATAAATACTTAAAGCTAAAATTAAGGGCGTTGTTAACAGGTCATACTGTTGCTATGGTATCATATAGTGTCACAAAAATGATACCAACGTGTTCACCAATTATTACACTTTTTATACCATAATCAACTGATAGAAAGAGCAGTTATAATGACCCATCAAAATCTAAGTCTTGGACAGTACTCGAAGTTGTTTTGAGCTGCCTTTAAGTCAGTAAAGCCCATCAAAAGTAAATCAGAAAAAAAAAGAGAGACAGCCCGCGATTCCAAAATCACATTACTGCACAGATAAGCACAAAAGGGAATTATAAACCTGGCACAACAACGTAATTTTGTACTTGCCTGTTCAAATCCTGTCTTGACTCTATGGTCATGTACTTCTTGTTATGTAGTACGGGTACGCTCCCACCCCCCTTGCGAGATTTTGCCTTGACTGCCTGCTGTTTGACTTGTTCTTTAGACGAGTGTTTCATCCGGGATGTCGACATGGGATTGGCTCGGACTGGAACTGTTTTCGGTGTGGCTGTCACTGGGGCAAGGCGAGCGACTGCAACAAACACAATGACAAAATTCTAGATAGTCAGAGGAAAATGTTAAACTTCGTAGGAACCTACCCAGAGAACAGGGGTGCTTACCATTTACAAAAACCGTCCGGTTGGAAATTTCAGGCATAAACATTAAACAGTTGAATGCAACGTTGCGGGAGAGGGAATCGCTATAAACTGTATCCACATCAGCTAGAGAGACTTAAAAGAGCAGAAAAATGGCATCACCTCAAATCACAGTCCATATTTTCAGAAGCTTCCCAAACGGAATGGCGCGAACCATTTGATTTTCCAACTGGAGTTTCCGGTTTTCCCATGTAAATGGTAAGTACCCCAGGCTCTGTTTGATGTAACAGCGATTTGTAACGCTGTTCATGGGCTATACAAATTGGACTGCTTCTGTACAACACATAGCCATATTTAACAAAACAAAAGCATTTCTGAAAGTATTTGAATTTTATACAAATCAGAGAAACGGCGACTACAAGTCCATGGGAGACAGACGTAGTTGAGATACTTTCATAATATGACACTGCGATATTTCCAGGACAATCGAAAATATAATTTTCCTGTGAAATGTGTCAGCACTTTTGTTGCTCATTGGCCACAATCCATCAAAACGTTAGCAACAGTCGACGAGGAACAAGCGACATTTCGTCTCAAAGCTCACATAAATTTACACCTAAACTTGCATATCTATAACTTAGCCAAACCATAAGGTACTATACAAAGATTAGAGGCAAAGACTAGATTACAAGAACCAAGTGAGTTACCTGTGTTAGCGGTATACGCGCCTGGTACAGCAGCAGAAGTATTAGCACGTAAAATCTGAGTTGGCACTGAAGGTGTATAAGCACGTTGGGTGACCTGTGGTTTCGGCTGTAACCGCTGCACATACGGCGTTGAGGTGGATGCGCTAGTCACTGTGGTCCGTGGTACAATCTGCGTTCTCATCTGCGGTGTCGACCCCACGGGTTGAATCCCTAGAGGCTTAGCAGGAACTGCCGGACGCACGACAGGTAGCGTCCGGCGTAAGGCCCCTAGGGGCACCGGTGCAGTGACAGTTGGTTTGTAAGTAACGGGTGTATTGACAGTGGTTTTGAAAACAACTCCCTTCCTTTGCTGAGTCTTAATAGCATTCTGAACTTTTTTCTTGTTCATCTTCAGAAGATTTTGCTGCTGTTGTCGCGCCTGCTGTTCTTGCTGTTTCCGCTGAAGTGCGGCGGCGCGTAGTTCCGCTGCCCGGCGCATGGCTTCTGCTTGTTCCTTCTTTTCTCGTTCCAGGGCCCTCTCGCGTTCAATTCGCTCGTGATACTGGCGTATCTCCCAGAGCTCAAGCTTTGCCTGGTTATAAGAGTAACATAATAAGCAAATAGTGTTGACAGAGGTAAACAGAAACGAATGCTGCCCGACGGTGATAACAATGATAAATAAAAGCTACAAGTAGCAACGTGGGAACGTTTTGCTCCACAAAAGGCACTTTTTACAACTCGTCTTAATTTGGCTCATCCCCTTACTTTGACTGCCTTTGTATTGTTATCAAATACTGTATTTGGCTTCTCACATTCCAAACATAACTTGGATTCTTTTTCTATTTTGAAGGCTGAATCTTCGAAATTCTACGGCGATTCCGTCACAGGTGCTTTCTCTATGTACTCAACTTAACAGCGGCCACAAAATATGACTGTTGTTTACAGTGTTCAATGCGCTTAGCTACACCTAGCTAGTTCACAGGCATGCCACTTAAACTAAAAGAAACAAATATATCAATTAAACCTAATAGGCCTAAAAACAAATCCCACCTGGCGGGTGGCAGACCAGTTGGCTATTTACAAGCATGACTCCAGCTGAATGGTTAGAGCAGGACTTGAATCGGTGACCTCCACATTCTAAGTCCGGCGCCATAACCACTCGGCCAAGCTGCTTCCTGCGCGGAGTTTCACTTGCTATGACACAGGGATCCATGCGTTGTACAACTATTTCATGTCACAGTCACTTACCTCTGGGTACCAGGCTTCCAAAATACGTGGCCCAGAAGGCACCTGTGTTTCGTCCTCGTCATCAGGTTGTAGAACAATCTTAGGTCTCAGTGTCCGACCTCTCTTGCTCTTCGTGGGTGTCGGTCGAGGCGGTTCTACCACAGGTTTGCTAAGCGTGCGTATTATTTTACGTACGAGGTATTTACATCGGAGTCCATCCAGGGAAACAAATTTCCTGTCTGTTATTTCTGTTGTTGTTGTGCCTTGAAGGAAAGGAAACACTGTCAAAGTTACAGCAAGTGTTAGGTGCAAAGAACCTAAATATGAGTAGCGTTGTTTCAGTGCATCGCTTGTTGCAATTGGTTGCTTAGTGCTAGAAGAAGTTACGTTTATCACTCACTTTAAAAAAAACAGTACCCTCACCTTTAGGAATACGTCTTGCATGCGTTTCTTTGTGACTGAAAACACTACTTCCAGTGTTGCGATCGGAGACAGATATTTTCTAAGGTTTTTGTAATACGATCTTATTTTTCCCCCTGAATTTCCAGTGGCCTCTGTCCACCTTCATCAGAGTTGCAACATGGTTGCCACAGACATCACTTTTCAAAATTCCGACTTTTCCCTGATAAAAACAAAATTTCCCTGACCAAATAATACAAAATGTCAGATACAATAGCGGCTTCTAGCCTCATTCTACATCCGTCCTTTCCACTTTTTCATTGAGACTGATAAGTTTTTAACAAATTTTCCTTCTTCATCAAGTAAAAATATTTGAGATCAGAGACCCTAAATGTTTCTTCCAGCTTTCAATGGTATTAAAACAGTCGTTTTAAATTATTTCAATTTTCCCTGACTTTTCTTTGAAATGCCAATTTTCCCCGACTCAAAATAAAATCCCTTGACTTTTCCCTGAACTTGAAGAATTTTTGCCCTGACCATTTCCTGACCTTTGGCAACCCTGTTACAATCTGTCGGTTCGTTATCGCTCGCACTACAAACACCAAACGGCAAACTGTAAGTTTTGCAAATCAAACATTCCCATTAACAAGAGAAATATATGAAACCTCACCTGAGCTCGTGTACACAGTATTGCTGTTTCCGCGCGGTGGCCTCACGTTCATTTCCTCCCATTTTAAACAAGACTGAAGAATTCTCAGTTGAAGTCCTGCACCGGCGAGCGTCTTCAGACTCTGAGTGCGAAAACGCCAGGCTACTTTGAACGAAGGACGAGGTATTCCTGCAGGCCAGTTAACACCTACCGCACGAGACGCATATGTGTATCCACTGACTTCCTTCAGTCCAGCTTTCCTCCCCAGTTTTCTACGTTCGTGCTTTGGAAGCGCAAACACACTTTTCACGGAGTGACGCAACGGCCACTTAGCAAGTCTTCGATTCAACAGCGCACGAGGATCTTTGATGACTGGTTCTAGAGATGGAAACTTTTCTTCCTTAAGTGGTTTCGTTTCCACTTTGGGTTTGATGACAACTTGAGGCTTGGCCTGTGCAACTTGTTGTGGTGGTCTCTGCACAGTAATGGTAGCACCTGGTGTTTTGATGCCGACCGTTTTCTGGACAGAGGTTCCCGGATTTTGCTGCGAGGCTGTGGCTGACACCTGCAGTGTTATCGTCTTAGGGGCACTCAGACCCAGTGGGGATGCCGCCTGCTGGGCAAGAGCAGCCAGCTGTGAACCCTGCAGTGTTAAAGTCCTACCATCTGGGGTGACGAGACGAATGAGCTGTGATGGTCCAATGGTTGTACCAGACGTGGGAATGCTCGCAACCAAAGCCGCTATACTGTTCACTGGAGCCACGCCGGACTGGCCTGATGCTGCAGGCTGAGTACCGATTCTTACTATATTCGATCCCTGTACACCTGTGCTTGGAGCGGGTGTCCTTGGAGAAGGAAGGATCGGCTTGGGGCCTATTGGTACATACTGGGTAGTTTGGCCTTGAGGTCGAGTGGCGAGCCCTATTTTCTGTGGAGCAATGCCTCTAGTGGCAGCTGCAGTCAATGCTGCAGGTGATCCACCACCTTTGGCTAATAGCATATGCCCTAAAGGAGCCACCGGAGATCCTCCTATTGCCCTCCCTCGCGAACCTGCTACAGCTACTCGAGGGCTTGCCAAAGTTGCAGAAGATGGCACAGCCGACACTACGGGCTGTGAACCTATTAAGGCTGCTGTTTTGACAGTAACTGTAGCTGGCAAAGTTATGGCCGCCGCAGAAGAAGCGGTCGAGGATGAAGACTGGCTGACTGTTGTCACAGCACTCTTCACCAGACCGGATGGTTGTGTTGCTGATTGAGATGGAGATGCTGTTGACAAAGCAGCGGTTGTTGCAGACGGCAAAGTACTGCTGACTGAGATTGCAGTTTTCGTTACAAGAACGTTTGCAGTGTTAGTTGTGGCCATTTCACCTGCAGAGCCTGTAGAAACAGAAGACAGCGTTGGTGCTAAACAAGATTGGGACATGGCAATGTCTTGCAAGTTCTCGTTACTTGTCTTGGTTTCTGTTTCTTCTAATAATGGAACTGGCACGCTAGTTGATGCAACAGACGTAGTTGTCTTTTCTGTTGACACTGCTGTTTGGGAACAAGATTCTGCATTCAAGACATCACTCGACACTGCAGTGACATCAACATCCATGGGCTGCTCTGTCAGAAGATGAGTACATTTCGGAGGAGACGTCACTCCAGCCAGGCTTTGATTAGGTGACACTGTGATTACATCAATATCCATGGGTTCCTTAGCAGGATTTGGGCTCTTTTCAGAAGCAGAAGAGGCAGGCTTCGTAGAACTGGGGCATTCATCAGAGTTACTGAACTCAGTCACTTCTACACCGTCAACTGACTGACAAACTTTAGCTTCAGAACTAAGTTGATTGGCCATTTCACTGCTCTCACCTCCATCACTGCTCTCTTTATCAGCAACGTCTTTACGACCATCGTTCATTGTGATGTCTGCAGTATTTGTTTCATTTTCGTGGCTGTCGTCAGAAATCGCATTTGCAAAGTTGCCGTGGCTATCACCCTCAAGTGAAGCAGAAGATTCAAATTCACTAGGTTCTGCTGCTACCGAGACAGACGTTTCAGTGCAACTTTCTGTTCTTTCGACTTCTGGAGCGGTTGCGGAAACACTGGCTCTTACATCACTAAACGAAGCCGCTTCATCAGAAATCGCATTTGCAAAGTTGCCGTGGCTATCACCCTCAAGTGAAGCAGAAGATTCAAATTCACTAGTTTCTGCTGCTACCGAGACAGACGTTTCAGTGCAACTTTCTGTTCTTTCGACTTCTGGAGCGGTTGCGGAAACACTGGCTCTTACATCACTAAACGAAGCCGCTTCATCATGGTTAAATACGTCTTTTGACCTTGAAATGTCCAAAGTGCAACAGTCTGATTGTTCGACGCTCTTGGGTTCCTTGCTTTTGCCGTTATTGTCAATTTTCAAGTTATCATTTGCAGCAATACTGGCATCCTCCATCTTAAGATCGCTGTCAACATTTCCACCTGAGCCCAAAGAACTGTCGGTCAAAAGAGTCGTTTGATCAAAATCGTCGCTGTCTTCTTCATTAGTCCCCACAGATACTTCAACTCCAGCAACGTCTGCTTTGTCTTCCTGTGTATCATTCTCCAATGTTAAACACTCATTCACAAGAGAATCTGAAGGTAACACCCCGCCATCTGAAATATTTACCCTACTACCTGAATTATCAACAGACCTGTTCTCCTCAAATTTAGATTCCTTCTCGCTTTCTTCCTTTGGTCCAACACTTGAGACCTCTTTAGACAATACCGATGGATGTCCTTTTCGATTGTCAGGTAAAACTGTGTCATTAAAACATTTCTCATCAGTTATTTTGTCTTGAGTGTCTTGGGTATAAACCAAAGAATTGTTCTCCGAAGACTGAAATCCCTTCTCGGTTTCTTCCTTTGACTGAACAGCAGAGCTCTCTAAAACATACACATCACTTGAAGTTACATTCGACTCTGCCGCATTCTCTTTAGTATGATCTAGGTCTCCTCGGTCGATACTGGCCATAGACACATCCGATAAGTTTGTTAACCTTTCATGTTGATCTGAAATTTGTTCTTCGGTGCTGGGGATAGAATGAATTTCTAAGAGTGAAGATTTATCTTTCACTGGGCCCTGTTCTACAAAATCCGAGCCTGGAGACAATTCATGTTTATTTGTACTTGTAACTGTTTCTGAATTATCTTTCGATAAGTCAGTCATCAACTCTTCTGTATGTGGCTGAGAGTCCGAGGGTGATGAGCCATTCTCCTCTTTCATATCATCTGGTACATCATCTTCAACAAGTGAGACTTGATTCGAACACAGACTAGAACCTAGAAGAGCTTCATTTTTCGGACCACAGTCTGAATTGAGGTCACTCACTTGACTTGCTTCTGTAGAAAGAGCGATGCAAGGTGAAGAATTTTGTGGAAGAGAAGGGTCAGAAGGTAGAGAATCCTGAGCAACTGTAGATTCAGAAGAGTCTTGTTCAGGAAAAGAAGAATTACAAACTTCACTATGAGACTTAATACTGGCACCAGTTAAAGGACTTGGGGAAGCTGAGCAGGTTAATGCTTGATCTTCATGTTCTTGACAGGAGAGAAGCGATGACACCGGTGTCTTCGCAACATCACTGGAAACCTCCATAGAAGAAATGGCTAATGACTGAGAAACATCTGCTTTGCACACGTAGGAGCTCCCTAAGGCGTTTGTGTCATCACCAATGGTATCACGAGCCACGCTACTCAAAGTGTCTGGTTTACTCTCAAGTTCAAGCATATAATCGTGATTTTCGATTTTTTGTGTAGTTAAAGAAACACTAGCAGAGTTTGAAGGAAGCAAATTTACAGACGAATGTGGAAGAGGACATGGACTTCTGGACATGCTTGCAGTTGAAACGGAAGACAATGCCGAAGACGAGGTTTTAGATACAATATCTGTTGTTAATGAAGACGATGGAGGAGTTGCTGAATAGTCATTAGCTAATGATAAACTGGAGGAAGTTGAGTTATCGTTTTTAACTGCTGCTGAAGAATCTGGAAGAGGAGATGGACACTTGGAGATACTAGCAGCTGAAACAGAGGACAATGGCAAAGATGAGGTAGTAGATACAATATCTGTTGTTGCTGAAGACGATGGAGGAGTTAAGCATTTATTTGCAGAATTGTCAGTATTTAATACCAAACTAGAGGAAGTAGAGGTATCTTTTTCAGCTGAAGAAAACGTTTCACAAGAATTTGATGCAGTTAACAATGAAGTGGATAAATCTGTACCTGAAGAAGTCTGAACCTCTGGGTCTGACAATACTGACGTTGTCGATGGTAGTGCTGAAACTGGGTGACCTGTGGTCTCCGAGGTTGAAGGTGCAGGACTTGCATTCTGTGACACAACGCTTGGGTGAGTCGAGGAAGTACTTGTTGAAATACCAGTGGATGTCGCTGTAGTAACAGCACAAGGAATGACTGAAGTAGAAGTGTTTGCTGCATTATGCCTAAATGCTACATTTTGTACAGGTGATTGTGCTGAAGATGTAACCGTTGAAGTAGCTGCACTCTGAGAAAAGACAGAAGTCTGTGCTGGGAAATCACTAGCAGTGGTAGTTGCAGTAGAGTGTACCAACTGAGAAGATGCTGCTGGTGTAAAAGCTGCCGACGTTGATACCCCTGTAGTTTGAACAGTAACAGAGGTTTGTGTTGGGCCAGTCGCAGCAGCGGTTGTTGCAGTGGCTTGAACCATCTGAGAGGATGCTGCTGGTGTTAAAGTTGCCGAGGTTGATGCAGCTGTAGTTTGAACAGTGACAGCCGTCGGTACTGAGCCAGTAACAGCAGTGGTTGTTGCAGTAGTTTGGACCATCTGAGAAGCTGCAGATTGTGTTGTATATGATAAGGTAGTTGCGGAAGTCTGTACTGGTGCAGAGGCAGCAGTGGTTGTTGTGGTCTGGACAGCTTGAGCTTGAGGTGTAGATTGAAGAGGTGCTCTCTGTGCGGCCAACCTAGCAGCTTGCTCTGCTTCTTGTTTTAACACTTCCTTTCTCTTGGCCTCTTTTAATGCTACAATCTTATTAGTAGTATCCAAAAGTTTTTGCTTTTTGTTGACAAAATTGTCCTTTTCATCCTCAGGGTGTTTCCTTTTCCGCAGCTGAAGACCACTTGTCCAGACCCATCCCCCTCCACCAAACAGCCTGTACTCTTCACCCTTCTGTTTCCACACTTGGTGGTGAGGTATCCATGTGTAATTTACTGTTTAAAAAAAAAAAAACATAATTTATCAGTACCCTCTCATAAATAAATAAATTAATCAATAAATAATATTTACAAAATAGCCTAAGATCGTGTTTCTATTAAACACTTAGATTATGAGTTCGAGATTTCTATCACAAAATTGAATATTGAATATCATGAAATTGAGAGCGGATAATCTACATGTAATTGTTTTAGTATAAATGGCTTCAGACTTCCCATCAATGTAGGTGCTTATCTCTGGTTTCTGTGATAATAATAATAATAATAATAATAATAATAATAATAATAATAATAATTATGCATGTACTGCATGACATGCCTACATGTATACCCATTGGGCCACTAAGCCCCCACCCCCACCCCCACCCCAACCACCAACACCACCACCACCACCACCACCACCACCCTTTACGTTTTTGATTGACCTTACGGTCACATGAGCAAAAACAACAACAGAGCCTTCACAGGGCAATAATTAAGGGCTGTAATGATTAATCCGTAACACCTGTTAGAGCAGGTTATGCTTCATGGGTCATTGATGCTCTGGGTGAACTTGCCTGTAGTCAAAACAATTCACCCACCAAGTCAAGTTTATTATAGGTGTGAAGATTAAGGAAACAGGTGACTCAAAACTTACATCGTAAAGACAGCCCTGCTTCATAAGGATTTAACAATGTAAAGTGATATCTACTCACCAAATCCCTTGCTTTCTACCTCAGGTTCCTCCTCTTCTTCTTTGTGACCATCCTTCTTCTTGGTTCCCACCTGACGAGCCTCAGACAGGACGCGATGTAACTCCACATGACCAACTGCATCATTCCACACTGACAGGTAGCAGATTGGTCTGATGGAACTTTCTAGAAATGACAATGCTGCAGCAAATTCTTGAGGTGTCTTGGACAAGTGAACTGCTTTTACCCAAGTGGAGCGTTGAACTGGCCAAGTGGGATGCATAAAGGATGAAGCAATGGAATTCTCAAGGCTGACTATTGAAAAGCGCAAAGTGTTCAGGATGACTTCCTTACTTCCACAAACTTCTCCGTGCCACTTAAATTCATTGAGGTTAAATTTGTGAGTGACACTGCGCTTCTTATCCCGTTGTTCCAACTGCTGTTGCTTGGTTAGCGCCAAGGGATTGCTTGTAAACTGATTGACATAGGAAGAGTAGTTCGCTTCTGAGCCAAGCCTAAATACAGGTTCTTCTACAGCATCTTTTGCTGAAGGAACTGAATTTCCTGCAGTACTTGCCTCTAAAGCACTTGGCTGTTGATGACTAGCTGTGCCACTGGAGGAAACAGTAACTGGCTTGCTGTCCTTCACCCCTGATGCAGTACTGGCTGGCAAAGCCATGCTGCTATTGGCTGATGATAATGAAGGCAGTTCAGTCTTGATGCTGCTAGCTTGGGCACTTATCCCATTCTGGCTAACAGTAATCTTAGGTTCATCAGTTTCATTCTTTGACGAGGTATTTTCTACAGTGAGTTTGTCTGAGATAGTACTATCAGTAGCTGCACCAGTGGAAATCTGACCTTTTTTTAACACACTTTCGATCTCACTTGGAATTGTACTTTCTTTGCCTGCTTCCTCCACAGCACACATCTCTGTAGTGCCTTCTTCTTCTTCTTTTCGAGGCACTTGAGCAGAATCTTTGCCATGTGACTCTTCCTTGACCAAAGCAGCATCTAAACTTGAAGTAGGTTGCGCTCCATCAACAGATTTCACATCTCCATCTTTGACATCGTCATGTAACATAACAGGTTTTTTCCTGCTGTAAGGGCTGTCTTGTCCTGCAGCTCTTCTGTCTCTTAGCACCATTTGTTTCTCTGCGCTTGGACTAGTGGTGTTCTCAACCTGCGGCCTTGTAACTATCTTCTTCACTTCATTATCAGGGACAAATGTAAGAATGGCAGATGCAGGGATAGGCTTTGATGAAGGAAGTAGACCACTATCTGCCTCTGGATCAATAGATTTTCTTTTTGGAGGTACTGAAATTAAAACAAGAGTTAAATTGTCAATAAGTGAAGAAAAACATTGTGTTACACATTTTTTATCAATGACAACTTAACTCCATTCTTTTGGAAGGATGTTACTTCTTTCTCTGGATATGATTTAGATTGATAATTATTTTAATAAGGTCAACATATATACACTAATATGTGTAGTGGGTTATCACTTACATGAATTTACAAAGTAGGCAGGAAAGTAGCAACTCAAGGTAAATACACTTGTGCTACCACGGGAACAAGGGCACTGTGAGAAGGGACTAGTGTGTGAACACAAAACATGACCACAAACAGTGCTCAAAACAAAAGCCCTCGATCCAGCCTATACACTGCACTACCTATACTACTTCACAATTCTGATGAAGCAGAATGCAATTTGAAGAAACCCAGTTATTAATTGTTTTAACCAGAAAGCACTTGGCATATAGTAATGGATAGAAAGCAAAGTTGTTCTAACCAGCAGTGGATTGTTCCTCTGATGTCTCCATCTCCACATCATCTCCTTGATCTTTTTCCTCTTTCACAGGCTCAGGTTTCACATCTTCTTCTTTTGCTTTTATTTGTCTTGGTCTTCTTTTTGCAAGACCAGAGAGAACATCCCCTACAAATCAATATTTGATCTCACTGTTATGCGCTTATAAAAAAATATACACATAGCACACAGCCATACACTTTTACCATCATTGGTTTTATGCAATCAAACCATGTTCAATGTATGGTATATATATAATTTGCATGCAATATACCACTACTGACAGTAAGACAGTGTACCTGTAAGCCACTGACCATTGAGTAATTTATTATCAGTATTGAGACTATCAGGGTTCTCGTTAAGAGCTGGTAACCAGTCATATGCATTTTTACCATCTATTCATGTACATATTAATTACCAGCTATCATAATTCTAAATAGTGTCAAAATAACAATCCATCATTTGCCTTTCAAATCCATTACATATGTTGGGAAAATTCAGCTGGTGTTTAAGGGTGTTGAAGCATTTCATTTCTATAAAGATTTTGTGAGATATCCATAAGGTAATTGCCCCTTAGAAAATACAACTGTCAAATAAATCAAGCTTGTTTTGAGCTTTATTTTTCTTTTTCAAAAAAAAACAACCCTGATTTCAAGTTCAGTGATGTTCGCTTTTCATTGTTCTTGCGGTAAGTTGAAAACTCATGCGAGGAAAACCCATCTCTACAAGCATAGAATTTAAATTTTTTCCAGGGATGCATGTCCCCAGACCCCCTAGCTTGGCAAAGCCCCTTTGGCCTTGCAGATTTTTGCACGGATCTCAAATCCTGATGTCCTCCTGTTAAAAATCTTCTTGAAACTCCCGCTTACAATGTTTCACATACACTATTCATTGTAAATTAGAGACAAAACTCCCTCTCATACTTTGTAGGCACCACGGTTCAATCTACATGTAGAAATGGAAGCCCCAGACCTATTAAACCAGACTGTGAAGGTAAATAAAACATTTCATGAACTGTCCTACCCCTTGCAGCTTCTGTGAGAGCTTCTGTTATTTCCATGTGCTTGACCATGGTCTTGTACTTCGCCTTTAATGCAGACAGCAATCTCTTCTCCTTGCCATCATCTTCCAAACTACCGATCAGTTCATCCAGATGAGCTTTGCAGCTGAAGTACAAAGTCTCATCGCTGCCTTCCCTAATCGGGAAAGAAGAGTTTACAAAAAAGTTAACTACTAACAGTTGACTTCTGATAACTCGAATCCTCACTAACTCAAACCTCCCGCTAACTCGAAGTAATTTTCATTTCCTCTCAGGCCATTTTCTATATAATTTTACCCTCTTAATAACTCAAACTTCCGATAACTCAAACCTTTTACTATTTCCCCTGAAGTTTCGAGTTATCGGGAGTCGACTGTAAAGGCAATCTTATCTTACCAGCTTTTGGTTCTGGCACTTCAAACTCTGCTGAAGGATTCATAATAATTTAGCAACAGGATGTTTCCATTGTGTACGTTCTCAAGCATTTTAAAGCTCTAGATATTTTTCACACTTAATCTAATGCTAATCATTCTAATCTACCTTGCTAAAAGAAAACAGGAACCTCTACACTGTTCCTCATTTGGAAATGTGATGATGAATGGCTAAAGAAGGGGGGTGTATAGGTTTGCAGATTGATTGTAAAAAGCAGACAGACTGATATTGTTATGACATTATATAACACTGATCAAGTATGTTGCCTTCTTTACAATTTCTGCAAAATATTGACCATAGCATTCACATACACCAGTGTACCAATGAAGTTTTACACTTCTGTTCTTT
This sequence comes from Orbicella franksi, assembly GCF_964199315.1. Lineage (NCBI taxonomy): Eukaryota > Metazoa > Cnidaria > Anthozoa > Scleractinia > Merulinidae > Orbicella > Orbicella franksi. The sequence goes on along the minus strand of NC_138150.1, from coordinate 29,515,098 downwards.
TCTCACACAAAATCAAGTGAAGAATCTGCAAGACTATTCATTTTCTTAAGATTATAAATTGAATTCAGGGCCGATGATTTTGCCAAGTACTTCCAAACCTGTCAAAGACTGTCCTGGATGGTAAAAAGATGTCACAAAAATTTCCAAAAAAAGTCCCAGGGTAGTTTTAATGGCAGTCCAACTTGTGTTTAGACCAAGATAGTATTCATTAATTAATGTGCATTTTATCAGTGCTTTAGATAAGGCTGTAATTGCATTCATATAAACAAGCAATTTCAGGAAACGTTGCTTAAAATAGATATAACAATCCCCAAAAATATACTAAGATATTTTCCTTCCCTATTTCAGACCTGACCCAGAAATTGGTACACTATTAAAGACCAGACCCTACCTAGAACTGCTTCAGTTCAGGTAAATATTTGAGAGGGGCTTCAAATTTGTGATGTTAATTAAACCTCACTTCTCAAGAGATGAATGAGAACAATTGATGAGAAAATAGATTTTCTGAGTAATACATAATACCTAATTGTTGACCAATGCACATAACCTATACTATATTGAAGACCAAAATAGTCAAAATGTTTACCCCATTTCAGACCAAAGCAACTTAAAGCCCACGCCCCTTGGTGCGGCACATACCTAAAAGGCTTATATAGAGGGATACCCCTTCCCCCACAAAGGAGGGCAGAACAAAACATTGTACAATGTTGCAGTGAAAAAACCCTGCGGGAATGTTGCCAAACAATACGATTCTGGATTTAAACAAAAATATTGATGGATTGACAGATTTGGCAAAAAAGGCAAGAATCAGCAGATTTGCCTATGCCTGGAAAATAGGACAATTTCTGCCAGTTTAATAAATGTACTTGCAAATATAAAGAAAGAATAAGACAGCAAAGCAAGATTTTTGCAAATGACTAACTTTGTAATCTGAACCCTTTTTGTGACAAAGAGGGGTCAGGTGTTAAAAGGAAAACACTTTTGATGCAATAAGACCTTGTATTGTCTTGTAAAGGAATAAATGAAAGGAAAATAAAAATTGACAATCGGCATAGCTAAAAAAAGAAATAAAAAGAAATGCTTGCGGTTAGTTTTACCAGCTTGGTGCAAGATTATTCAAAGGTAAGGGCAAAGTTAAGGTTACTATAAGTGGCGTGATCGTAAAAAAAAAATTTTAGTCCTCCATCTTGAATAAATACTTACACAAACAAACGCCTGGCCAAAAACCAGTACTTCCTTCCTTCCCTATCCACCCCTAAAGGGGCGTTTCTAAGCCATCCATCCCTGTTCCAATCAGGTAGGCAATCTGTGACACCTTTGATTTGGTGGGCCTCGCATACGGGACACAGCCAATCGCCATCAGGAACCACTTCCAACGGAGGTTTGAGGCAGTGAAGATGGTACACTGCAGGACAGTTTTCGCAGCACAGTAAATCACCCATTTTACAGCAGTTTCGACAGTGATCTTCCGATTCTACCATGCCTTCGTTCATTATGTCGTACCTGACCGAATTGGAGGCGAGGAACTGATCGCAAAGTCGCTGCAAAACCTTCAGTCTGTTCTCAACCGTAGTGAAGGGAAATGGACTGTCGCGGTCGTTCCCGCTGACAGCCGAAACAATGTCACCGAATTCGCTTTTATCCGACGAGATGTAGCTCCGAATGAGCTCAGGCCAAGTAAAGTCGCCCAAACAGTACGTCAGGATGTTGAAGCTGTCTTTCTCGTCGCTTGCTGTAAATGTCAATCCGCTCGCATCGTCTTCGGTTAGCAGAAAGCGTAGCAAAGCGATGTGTATTTGTGCAAGCAATGCGGATTGTTCCGGGCTCTGGATTGCCCCGCAAAAGTCTTCGAACCTAAAAGGGGTCAGTCGTATAATCCGGCTAAAATGCCTCAAAACCTCATAAACCCCCAAAGCTTGCAAAATATTCTCTGGCTTGAGTAGAAGATCATCTGACGAGGCGGGTAAGCTGAGAGGTGAGACCACTTTCAGGGGCTCGACATAACGGATTTTCGAGCTTGTGGCGTTTGAAATTGAAGAACCGTGGCTAGAAATTGAATCATTGTCACTTTCAGAATCCGACGAGTCCATTCCGTAGTATTTCCGTGGTGTTGTAGTACTAGAACCTCGAGTTTTAATGCCCGCTGGAGATGAGATACGCGGGATGCCTTGTCCGCCATGTTGGTTGATTGCACTCGCGACATTTGGCGTTTTCGAGCTTTGAGCCTGGTTCTTAGACGGTCTTCCCCTTCCTCTCTTCATTTCATCGATTTAATCTACAGATTGAGGCTAGAGCACGTGAAATGAAGTGCACTTAGCCCACTCCCACACGCTTTCACCGGTATATTCCCGTCTTTTCTCTCACTTCACTTTTTAGAAGCCACATTTTTACTTCGCGGGGAAAGAACACTATGTGGTCACGTGACCAACCCAAAATGCATCGTGCATACTCGTGAAATTTTCAAAAATGCTTGAATAAAGGATTATAAAAATCATTCAGGCCCAAGTTAGGAAACAATAAATCAGTTAAGATACTTAAGCAAATAAAAAACTAGATTCTAACTGGGAAAAAAGAAGAAAATTTTACTGGACTCAATAACTGATAATTTTGCTTTTTTATCAAAACTCCTCCCATAATGCCTTGCGACCCCACTTGCGTTCCTTCCTTCCAAGATGGCGGCCAGTCCTGCAATATCCATGTATCGTCTGCCAACTTATTACGAAGAGATGGTTGTACCACTTCCAAAGTGCATGTATAGCTTGCCGAGCTACTTTCAGACGAATTCAGAAGTGGAGGTAAGCCGTTTGATTTTAATCGTCTGTCACCACAAAAAGTATTTCCTTTCACACGTGGATTTTCCAGAAGCCGGTGTTCGCTAGAGCTCTTCTCACGAGGATTTCTTACTATTCTAGGGTGTCCAAACACAGGAGTCTTCAGCGAGTCTTCAAATTCTCGAAACTAGACAAGAAGACATTCTTTGTGAACTGAATGGATTAAAAGCTGCTGTCGAGGAAATGGCCAGTCGCCTTGGTGTATCTCTTCCGCGTCAAAAAGCGAAAGTAAGACACATGAACTTTAACTTAAAGAGTTGTAGGCATTTTAATTTAACTAAACGCGTCTGTCTGGACGAAAGGAAAAAAGGTACAATCTTTCGCGATGAATAATCATTACTTGTCTTCTTCAATAGAAGAAGAAACCTTGAAACGTTTATTAAGTGAACTGAATTAAGTTTTTAGGAAGGCATTATTAGAGTTTGCCTGTGTTTAAAATTAAAATTAAAAATTTAGTTTTTCTTTCTGATTTCCATGAAGTTGGCTAGGAGAAATTACTTATTAGGCCAACTGAATTTAACAAGAATGTATCGATTTTCAAAAATATTAATTTAAGAACCTAATCAAGCCCAATTCTGTAATCGAGTTCAAATGTGCTTAGTGATCAAACACAACAACAGTTTCAGTCAAATTCTTGATAAGGTTTGATTACCGGGTAATTATAATTTATTGCAAAATTGGCCAACATTTCACCTGGATGTTGACCAGGTGCAAAGTTTGTTATGTAGTGCATGCTGAATTTAATTTGTACAAGGTTTCACATTGAAAGGTAAACTTTTTCAACTCTGTTACAGCATACTGGTTAGAACAGACTTAATTGAGAAATCTGACATATATACAGTTGGATCCCGCTAATTCGAACTTAGTTATTTCAAATTCCTCACTTAGAACTCAAAACCGTATCCCTTGGATTTGCCCTTCAGTCATTTACTATCAGCTATTTTGAACTCCCATTATATATATACAGTCGAACCTCGATTATCCGGACCTCGATTATCCGGACTATTCGATTATCCGGACTTTTTTCTATGGTCCCAATTTTTTCATGAATATTAATTAGTTGTGATCTTGAAAACTCAAAGTCGCAAAAAGCCAAATAATCCTTTCAAAAGACTGTTGAAGCAGCATATTATCCTGTGCGCTTTTCAAAATTCGCAAGTGCGACGAGACAAAGAAATATTCTGATGCGTTCAGCTGAAATCTGATTGGCTCAATTGTTTTGTTACCAAGGGAATTTCATGCTTGATTAGTTCCTTCCGCGTGGGTTACGTAAACACACGAGCGATCGATCGTAAACTCAAATCAAAAACATGTCTACGAAGCGAAAGCGAGCCGTTCTATCGATTAAAGATAAGCAGATAATTATTTCACGTTTGGATAAAGGAGAGAAAGGAACAAATTTAGCTCAAGAATTTGATAGACAATTGTTCTGCTCATCCAGATGAACTCAGCAGCCGCGATGGTTCTGTAACCTGCCTGTTTCTTCCTCCGAACACGACCTCCCTGATTCAGCCAATGCGATCAAGCTACAAGTCTTTGAAGCAAACAAACATGCTTGAACATTTTAGACCTTTGTAAATACCTGAACTGAAAGTTTTTATTTGTAAATACATACAGGCTGTGTAGATTTCACAATTAAAATGATGTTTTCTTTGCTGTATACCTTTTGTTTACATTTCTATCTCATTAATATTCATGTTTTCGATTATCCGGACTCTCGATTATCCGGACTATTTACCAAGGTCCCGACGAGTCCGGATAATCGAGGTTCGACTGTACATATATATATTTAAACTATTTTTTATTTCCTGTGAGAGTTTAAAATAGTGGGGTTCAACTGTAAATGATTTTGAATATAATTGAGTGTGATAGGGTTTATAGTGACACAGGGGATGGGCATGAAATGAAAAGGAACCTTTCTTGGTGAAATGGGGGGGGGGGGGGGGACTAAAGATCTAGTAAGGAGAGGGAGAGATAAGGGATACCCAAGGGTACCCTGGCCCCTCCTTTAGACTACCACTGGTTGTCAATCAAACACTAACAAATTGTTGAGTTGCTTTTTGTTTGATTGCTCAATCAAACCCAGTCATTTGATGTAGTTTAAAACAGCCAATCTCAATATATTAAAATTCTGACAAGGCCCCGGGCTTAGGGCAATATAACTACAAAAGAAATTGCTTATTTTAACAAATTAAAATTTGACGATCATATTTCTGGTATTTGTCGCAAAGTTAGTGCTCAGATAAGTGCTCTGAACAGACTGAAGAATATTTTACCACCAAAAACTAAGGAATCTCTATACCGCGCATTTATACTGCCATATTTGAACTATTGTAACCAAGTCTGGAGCCACTTCAGAAAAAGAAATGCTGCAAAATCAAGAAAGTCAACAAAAGGGCTTTAAGGTACATCTTCAAAAATAAAAGTGAATCTTATCAAGATCTCTTGCAAATAATCAGACTCCCATCCATGGAAAACCAAAGAATCCAAGACATGCTATTGACAATAAACTACTGTATATTGGACAAAGCTCCATCAGCAATTAGAGATCTTATCACCTAGTGCTCATCCAAGGATAATCTTCAACATGACTATATACTTTCTTTGCTGAGAATTAACACAACTGAATAGGGTCTCAAATTTGCAGATATTTTGCTGCAAAGAAATGGAACAAGCAAACAAATGATATTAAAGTAGGCGCTAATGAAGTGAACAACAAAATTTGATTGCTTAGGTTTGACTGATATTGGAATGTATTGTGATTTGATTCTCTAGATTTTCAGTTCTCTGTTTCTAGTTTTATACAATCAATTATTGTACATTTTTGGTTTTAAATTTTAGAATATACTAGGGCTGTGGATTACCCGTAAACTTGGTGATTAGCTAAGCATAACTCCACGTTAAGTAAAGTATTGCATTGTATCTTATATGTTCCTCAACATTAATATGACTAGTTGTGTTTTAGTCCCTTAAGCCGCAGAGCTATTTAGAAGTACAACTGTATTCATTTAAAAATCTGTATGAAAATTGGCTTACTGGGTTTATTGGAAGATCATGCCTGTTTTTAGTGAATAGTTATGAGAATTCTTCTCATAGACATATAATAACAAAAAATTCCCAGGTTTATTGTCTATCGTCAGCTTCACAATCTGCTAAAATGATAAGGATTTGAATAAAGGGTCATCGCAAAATTTTACATTGCACCTTAAGTGGTGGTTGTTAACTTTTTTCCCTTTTTACAATTTTCCTTTCATAATTAAGTATTAGTTCGTGATCAAGTATAAGTTAGTTCACCCAGCTAATACTTAGGTATTAGTTAATTCACCTGGCATGGAGGTGTGTTGGCCTCATGGTTAGTGTGCTTGTCTCTGGATCAAGCATTCTGGGTTCGAGGTGTGGCCTGGGACACTGTGTTGTGTTCCTTGGCAAGCCACTACTCTGACAGCGTCTCTCTCCAGCCAGGTGGATAAATGGGTACCAGCGAAACCCTTCAATGGACTAGCATCCCATCCAGGGGGGAGTAGAAATACTCCTAGTCACTTCATGCTACAGTAAAGTCTGGAGATGAGTGCTTGTCTGATGGGCTACTTGGCTCACATGCAGACTTTACTTTTTTTACCTAGTTAATCTTGCATGGAAGAACCACATCAAAGATCTGTCATTAATAAATTTCAATGCCAACATTATCATCATCATTTTTGTGGTACTATCAGTGTCTGTGGGTAGCTTGCTCACTTGCTTTCTCTCTTGATAATTTTGCTTGATTCATCAATTGATTTACAGAGTTGTTTTCTCTTTCAGGCAACTCCAAGTACACATGACTTTGTTATATCAGCTTCGCCAACTGACCCACCACTGATTGTTAGTACATTACAGCATGTCATGAAACAGAGAGGGTTAGATCACTCTACAGCAACTTTTGTTCACTCATCAGTTCAAGGACCCATTCAAGATCCTGTTAAAACACGCTTCCAGAACTTTGCTAGCTGTAGTAAGGAAATTGGCCGTGCTCCAGTAATTTTAACAGTTGTATGGAAAGAAGGTAAGAAATTGATTTATGTACAATGTACTATTAGCTGACTTTCTTTCCTTTCCAGCAAGATTTTCCAATAGAGCAAAACAGCTTTAACTGTGATATGCAGAAGAGAATTTGATTTCATCATTAGAGGTAAAAGCTTAAAACTAATTGCCAAAACATAAATTTCAAGCCAGCTCTTCAGGGACAAAAAATCACTTCTTTATATTTTGGCTCCCAAGAGATCTTAACAGCAGCACATATGCCTGTGGAAACTCCATATATTAATGTTTCTCATTTATTTCCGATCTCTGTTGCTATGTTAGAAAAGAGTTGGTTCACACCTGTAGGTGTGCATCTGTCAAGTTATGGATGCAGTTTGAAGTTTGGATAGCACTCCAGAAGCCAAAGTTGTTCTTGGCTACAACCTGGACATCTCTTAGTTTTTCTCTCCAAACTCCTGTCTGTGTCTGTACCTCAGGCAGCATCTACACTACGCCAGGGAAATTTGAAAACACAGCCTTATTACTATGGCTAGGCCTACTGTCCACACTAATCCATCATGATAACAGAGCTTTTTGAAAATGCTCTGCAAATTGGGGGAATTTGAAAACGCCGGTATTTTGGAAGCATTTTGAAATCAGAGGTTTTCGAAAACGATGGTGTCACGATAATCATGTGATTTCCCTGACTTAGTTTACGTCAAACACAAATCCAAAATGACTGGTGATTGTTGAGTTTTTCAATTACTCCTGCGTAGTGTGGACAGAGAACATTTCATGCATTTTGAGAGTGAAACTTCTGTTTTCAAATTCCTCTGGCATAGTGCGGATGGGCCCTCAACAGATGCACTCTACATCATGAACCAATTCTTAATTATTCAACGGGAAGTCAGAGATGGATACCAATGGTTTTCAACTGGGTGATTTCCTTCTTTTTTTTTTTTTTTGTTATTTTTTATTTTTGTAGTGGGAGATCTTCCATTTCTGGTGGTATCACCCTGTGCTCACACCCCTCTAACTGGTGAAATAACTATTGCAAGGTTCCTCTGCCGGACACTTCTCCCAGACTTGTATGGCAACCTAACACCTGAAGAATCAGCCACTGTTGACAACTGGATCGACCAATCACTAGCAGGCAATAAAGAGAGAACTGCTGCTTTGAAAAGCCTCAATGTAAAGCTTGCAAAGCAGCAATGGATTCTGGGTGATAAAATGACCCTTGCTGATGTTGTTCTTGCATGCTGCACTGTGAAAGAGAATGGTGGCAGCTCTGTGCCTGGCAATGTTAATAAGTGGCTGATGAGAATTCCAGGACTGTTACCGAGTAACTAATTCAATATTATAGGCATGCAATGTGTGCATAGTTCTACCTAGCTACAGGCCTTTCCTCCGATAGACACTTGGCATAAATGGTGCCTAAATTTGAATAATATTACTGGAGACATGCTAAGCCTTGTGTTAATGTTTTCAGACAAAGGAGTTTTCACATGAATGTGAGACTTGGGATATATAAGTATTGCTATTCAAATATTGGCACAATGTGTGCAAGTGTCTATGCTAGCCTATAGTATTACTTTAATAGACCATTTTCATATTCTTTGTATTGGACTGGAACTCGCTTGCAACCGAGGCTGTTGTGGGGAGTCTTTTCAAATGCAAATGGTATTTATCTCTTTTTAATGATATTTCCCCACATGAGTCCAATACCAAGAATACGAAAATGGTCTATTACTCATCTACTGTTTAAGAAAACAGTCGAAATTCAGCACTGTATACTTGAAGACTGAAGTGTACTGAAACCTATATGTACTATGACATGTCAAAACTGAGAATGCAGAAACACAGAAATGCAATGTTGCTAACAAAAAATAAATTGACATTTCACACCAAGCATCACTGTTCTGTTATCGAATATTGACGTATTGCAGAGGAGAAAAAGTCTGCTATCCCACAATGCCCTGCTACTTCGCAGGCGTATTTTGGGTACGCGAGTGCACATTTACGTATTTTCTTATTAGGCCGCCATCTTGGATTTGGTAACTGTTGAGGATTGGGGCGAGGAAATATTTGCCGAGGGAGTAGGCGTTAAATGGAAAAATGGTACCTTTGTTAAAGAAGACTTTAACAAAGGTACAAAGCTATTTAAACAATAGAGTGTTTCTGTCGAGAGCTATCGGCTGATTGTTGCCCCGCGGAAATTAGATGTTCTTATAACAAATATTTGCCCGAGAAGCGAAGCTTTGACGGCGAACTTCTAGTTTTAAGAACATCAAATTTGCAAGGGACAACTATCAGACCCGATAGTTCCGAGACTAAACACTCTATTGTTTTTATTGTTCGCCACTAAATGCTCTTCCCTGCGCCAGTTCTAAAATCATATTGAATTATCTTCAATATTTTTAGGTGAAAAGCGTGAAAGCCAGAGGTAAAATTTGAGAAAGAAAATAATAAAACTGCGTCTTTCATTTTTTTTTTTTTTTTTTTTTTTTTTCCAAAAACCCGGTTCTTTACAGTAAAATCCTCGCGGACGAATGTTATCCATCCGGGTATTTTCCTCGGACAGGAATTATGAGCAGATAGTGTGTCTCTCCACCGATGAACACTACAAGTCATGTAATCAATTTAAACCAATAAGAAGCAGTCAAAACTTAGTGTGAACTATAATTAACAATTATAGTCGAACCTCCCGTAAGCGTACACCCAAAATATGAAGCCTGGGTAGTCCCTTACGGAAGGTGATCGCTTACGAGAGCTTAGACCATATTGGGTCAAAATTTTGCCTCGTTAGCATAAGGCAACTGCATAGACTTACCCCATGTTTTAAATGTTTTATTCAAGCGAGAAGTCAATTTCGGGGCAAAATCCGGTACTTCACACTGAGAAATTCCCGCCTCTTGTACCATCCAGGAATGCGATGTTACAACACGTTATCATCCAATTTCCTCTCTGTTATCTGTCAAGTGGTAACTTACCAGAGATTAAAAACAAAAGAAAATTTAAAACTTTTAGTACTAAAAGTAGTCACGGTCGCCCACGAGAGGTGGTCGCTTAAAGGAGGCTCCAAATATAGTGATTTAAGGATTGGGAAAGTTTTGGTATTTTGGAGAGCTGGTCGCTCAGGAGAATTGGTCGCAATCGGAGGTTCGACTGTATTCACCAAAGTGGAGGTAAATACCCACCACTTTCACCGACATTGAAGTGAATCATTGTTTTAGTGCATACCACGCAAGTTAAAAATCAGCCTCGTTTATCGATAAAATTTGCTCCTCGGTAACCGAAGCCATTTTATTCAGAGGTGAAGAGTATTTGCTATTGATTAACCTGCAGCTAGCCAATCAGAATGTGCGGAAAGCACTATTCACTTGTGTGGTATTTATTAATACCCGATATTTTCCGGTCGAGGTGAACCTTTCCATTTTATTTAATTTCCAATCAAAAGGTTCATTCGAAAGGAGACACTGCTCGCAATATTGAGTGGCATGAAGAAACGGCCTTTTAATGCAGATCCTGGCACCCACATAACAGATTCAAAATGACAAAAAAAAATCTAGCTAGAAAGCAGCAAGACCATGTGGTCTACTATTTCCTTAACTTCCAAGTGAAGCCAAGGAAATAAACCCCGAGACCTTAGATCCGAAGATGGGTCATTTGCAGGTACGCACTCGAACGTTGCTAGGCGCGTGTGAATCAAACGTGGTTGGTGATTGAAGAAATATGGGTTATTGACCAAGTGTGAGGTCAAGATGGCTGGATATTGGCCAAGTTCTTTTTTTGCGAGTTTATGGACCGAAACGGAGTCGAGGTCCATAAACTCACCAAAAAAAGAACGAGGCCAATATCAAGCCATCAGGGACCGTTCATTTTTTATGAGGTAGGCGGGGCCTGGTGGGATTTTGGGGGGGGGGGGGACATGCGAAAAAAATGGCTTTCGAGGGGGGCCATCCCAAAAAAATAAGGGAAAAAGGGGGGTCACGTGAAATATTTTATTAAAACTTTAAAATGGCAAAATGTTTGAATATCAAAAAATTGCTATAGAATAAACATAGCAGGCAGGATACAAATTTATTACAAACTTTCCTTCTGCTTTAAAAAAACATTTGGCGACAAAAAGCATTTATAGCTACTTAAAAGAAGTATTTAACACTGTTATTTTCGAATGCAACTTTCACTGGCACTCATCTTCATCTTTGCTGTCATCGAGTTCTTCATCGCCGCTTGTGCTGCTATGGGAGTCTCTTTCATCAGTGCTGCAAGAAGCAGCAATGCTTTCCATCAGAGTGTACTCTTCGGGGTACATGACTCATGGCCATGGTCACAGTTTAACTTTTTAGCTTTTGTAATTTGGAAAAAAAAAATTTAAGCAAGCAATTATCATGAAATAAAAAAGCAAGGTCTAAAAGAAAAAAATACCTGAAGTTATGCAGCGATAAGCCTCTCTAAAGGAAAGCCTCATGTCAAGGAACTTCTCAGTGAATAAGTAGGCAAGAATTTGATCCACTAAAACAGATATACTCAATACATTACGTATATGTACACCTAGTGCCTATATACACACCTAGTTGGCTATGTACGTATTGTTAATTATAGCGTAACATAATGAGGCAACTATCAGCGTAATTTTTGGATTATTACCATTTCCTATTTGGAATATTCAGTAACATCTTAGTAACTTGAAACCTGGTTGATGGGTTGAATTTCTAAATAAAGTTTAATTAAGAAGAAGATTTTCAAAATATCAAACGTCACACTTTCTCTGGTCACTCAATTGCCTTGAACGTTTCATAATTTTCCCGCTGGATCAAGTTATCAGTAGACAATTGTATATAACTCAAGCATTAAGATAAAATATTAAAAACTAACTTACATGAGGAAGTGTTGCCAGGAGAATCATGTGATGTTGCTCTGGCATATAGCTGTCTCTGCAGCTTGTGAGCAGCTTCAAATCCTTGATTTGAGAGGTCATGCAGAGAACGGTGGACTCTAAAGAGCATTGGCACATGCTCTATCGTGAGATGTCCATAATCTCCTGTCCCAAGACTCGTACCAAACAACTCCAATAAAAGAAACCCCCATTCTTTGCACTAAAAGCAAATGACAAGAATTATTATTGATATTAATTACTTGAAGGAGCAGTGTTGTACAATTCACAGCATTGACAGTATTTAGATCTACATACTGGCAGATTGATTTGAACTTTTTATTAACCTGCAGTACTAAGGCAAGTTTAACATTGAAGAAATAAGGAAGTGTATTGAAAGAGATCAGTCAAACCGTCAATCACCTGCACTTTGAAAAAATGATGGTGGGTTACTTATAAAGTTCGTCAATGAAAACTCAAAAGGCTCAAAAGCCTCGAATTCTACTGCTTTGAGTTATTCATAAAACTATAAAGTGAATTCATTAAGGGATGAACTGAACTTGGAGTAAGATAAACTAAAATGGACATGCCTTTATACCAAAAATGTCAATGAGATGTTCTTCATCTCTATCAAATTCCCTGTCCCTTGTGACTACAGCAATCTCCTTCCACAGAGAGCATACCTGTTAAACAATTGAAAGTTAAAAACTTACATGTACATGTATTTATTGACAATGCAGAGCTTCATAGACTTGTCATCCAGTGTAAGACCATTCAGGTCACTGAGGTAGATGAATCTTGATGCCCAGTCACACAGATTAGAGATGACACATTTGCATTTGATGGGTGCATATCCCCTCCTCCCAATTACAGGGCTGCAAATAACAGTCGGAGATCAGACCATGGCCAACCAAACTTTGCCAATGTCTTATGAGATCCAGCTGTAGTCCAGCAGAATGCCAGGACCATTTTTTGGGGGGTATGCTTTTTCATTTTCAACCACAAATCATTTCAATCTACTACCTGACTTTTCCAAGTTGATTTCTTTGAGTCTTGTCCCAAAATCCCTAACATAAATGCCACTCTCCAACATCTCACTGTAGTACTGTAAAGTTCAAGAAAAAATAGACCCGTTTAAAATCAAGCAAATAAATTATAACAGTACTTTAATTGGTCAACTCAGTCAATATCTTGTGAAGGCCAGTAAACAATAATGTTTTTACAAAACATGTACTTCATCATTTCAATTTAAAATAAATTAGTTGAACAGAACTAGGTTTTTTAACCTAGGTGGATTATGAAGATGCCCTTGTGAAAAACACATTGAATCATATCATGTTTTTGGTGACAACTGAAGGAAGATTAACTTTGAATCGTTATAATATCTCAAAGCAAAAAAAAGGGTAGTACTACCAAAATAATCACCTTTTGCCGTGCCTCACAGAATGATATTTTGTTCAGAATGCATATTTTAGCTGCTTCTTTATCTTTAAAATGGGCTGCAAGTTTTGAAGATGGGAGGGATTTGTCAACTATGTCTTCAATAGCACTCAAAATTTGACGTTCAGTACTTCCTGGAAAAAAAAGGAAAAAAATAATTATAATTTTTTTGCCTTCCAGTGATTTAAACTATCAATGCTTGTTGAGAAGTGGTAAAAATTACTGTGACTACAAAACAGGCAAATTTCATGACAGCAATTTGAATTGAAGGGACAGATCTGATTGTCTTACAAACATTTTTTAAACTGGTTTACAAAAACCAGGGAAGGTGTTTTGTTTCTCTCCATGACCTCCCACTTCCATAGCAAAATTAAGAAACACCCCAAAACAAACCATTTCTAAAATTGCCTTTAGTCTGCAAGGCAAGGCTCTCTCAAGATGAAAATACACTTTCGATAAATGGTTAATAATTATTATGTAATACTGTGTAACTGACCTGAACAAGAGGCAAAAGAAATGTTGTTTCTACCAGGAGCTGTTTGCTGTCCAGGTCTCAGTTTTACCATGATCCGGTCTGCTTTGAAGTTCTTTGTGCCATACTTTGATAGTTCGTCATTACACTCTTGCAGAGAACCAATTTCATAGGCCAGAAGACCAACACTTTTCAAAATCTGCTCAGTATTGCGCATCTCACAATGCAAAGCACAAAGACACAGAGAAGGCAAATCCTCATCAGGTAGGCATGTCAGGTCATCTCTCAATCCTTTAAAGCTAAAAACAGGTAAAAAGATCACTGCCATACAAGTAGATCAATCAAAAGCAATTAATCTATAAAAAAAAAACAGGAAAGAGGGAAAGCAAAAGTAAAACCTACTGGTCTTTTATGTGTATCATGCGAAACGAAGCAGACAAAGAAAATATAACACTTGCAGGGCCAGGTTCTCATAATTCTGTGGGTTGAATTTATTGATGGTTCTCATCGTAATTGGGTACTCTGGTTTAAATCCCTCTCTCCACAAAAACGTGCATTATTAAAATTACAAATAAATCTTTACAGTGAATAAGAGAACTAACCTGTGGATTTCCACCACAAATCACATTGTATCTTTTTATTTTAATAGTTACCTGCCGATGTTTGCTTTCACTTGAAGGAAATGCTCAAGACAAACCTCATGCCTTCCTAAATCACAATCACAAGCCTAGGAAATAACGTAAACATTGTTAATAGCATTAACCAGAATTGCACAGAGCTGTCATTACCTTTGATGCAGTAAGGCTACACAAAGAAAGGAGGTGGCCAAATACTCAAGATAGCCTTCATTGGCTGTTGCCTTTTAGTCATTTTCATACTTTGAAAAGCCAGCAATCTTCATTGCACTAGTCAGTCATAATAGCTCTGTGGTTGTCGGCTCATTACCATGGTAGCTGCATGGAAATGCTAATGTATCTAGTTACAGTAGTGACAACTCAGGATCTGGCTTTAGTCAGAATTAAAAGGTGGACATATTGAATGCATGTTTAACTCAACCATGCAATTTTAAGAGATTAGGTGCATTGTCTACAAATTTCCTCACAAATTGGGATGCACAGACATCCCTGAGGCTAAAAGCATGATCTACATGTAGTCATCACCTGAGTTGTTACATAATATTTGTTTTGGGATTTTCACTTGCCAACTATCAGTTTTGCATAATTATTAAACAATTATAATATAATATTGCCTGTTTTATAAATGGTAAATTAACCTTACCCTTAATGCCATACAAAAAATGCAAAACTCAACAGCCAGCCCTTGCCCTCCTAGGATGAAGTCTTCATCCTCCAGTCTTGCCAGTATTAGCAGCAAACCCTTGTAGTCTAGAGTTACTATAAAATAAATTAAACATTATCCTTACTTTTAAAATTTTCAAAGCTATTTTTCCTCATAAGAATTCAAATTACAGTGTTTTTATCCTGGAAAACAAATACAAGACTGTTCCCTAAGACAATTTGCAAGGAAACCAAAGGCTTCAAAAGTCAGAATTTAACTAGGAGGCAAGGTACGAATCAGTTCCTCAAGTGCCCTGGGCTACGTACTGTTCTTTTTTTGCACTCATTAATTTCACATTATTTTTTCGTTTTTATTGTTTATATGTCCCACAAGATGGCTATAATCAACTTTTACTTTTACTGAATAACATTGACAGAAGCAATTTTCTTACGTTCACATCTATTTCACATAATGGACATGCCACATGCCTAACATCAATTTTGTTGTCAGTTGACCTTACACCTGTAATTGTCATTGAATTAGCAATTGGGAGAAATTTCAGTAAGACAGGGTCATATTATCAACTTAAAATTATTGACATCTGACATAGTTGCAAACTACAAAATAACTAAACAATACATACCTTTGAATCGCACACGATACGTGCTTGCCATCAACCCAAATCCCATTTCTTTTAATTTCTTCTTTGCGTTTGTTGAGATTAACAAAAAGGTTTCTCAGGTCTTTCCTTGAAAATAAATATCAAAAAGGCATCAAGTTTCATTTACAAAAAAAACACTGTGGAAACACTGTGGCAGATTTAGCTTATTTAGCTTACTACCGGCACTTATTGTAATGTACATTCAGGCAGAAGTCCAGAAGTTAGTATCTCTTTTGGTCATGGGTCTGTACTCTGATAGTGACAGAAATGTCACAAAATGTGATAAGAATGAAGATATATACCGCTTTGCATGTATTCCTTTGTTCACGCAATGTTTTTGCATCATCTGTGCATTATTATAGCATGGTTGCATAGCCAAATGAAATCTATTTGTTAAATAGATAAGATATCAACAAATCAATGATTACTGACAAACCTCTTTTCTTTACAATTGGCTATAGCCAGAGGATAGACAGATTTGGCGCTTTGAGAAGATCGATGTTTTGCATCAAGGGGAACAACACCAACTGTCACTTGATCCTTACCTAAAATATAAAAAAGTATTTCACATAAATAAATTCTTGGAACAACACTGAATGCTGGCATAATAAAAGTAGTATGGCATCAACGTCAACTATATATAGAGGAGGAACAATTTAATGGACATAGCATTTTTGTATCAATTTTTGTGAAACACACACGAAATTGAAGTACACAACATTGTTCCCAACAGACATCTTTATAGTTTTTCAGTTAATAATGCTTGACCTGTCATTACCGTTATTCAAAATAAACTAAATTATTTAGAAATTAAAATATCATGAATGACAAAAAATGACAATGATTTTAATATTACTTACTTATTAATATACTTCTTTCTGTGTACTTACCAAAGAAAGGGCGTCCATCAATCTTTAGATTAAACACAATGTCATCAGGGAGTGAACCATGCAGGCGCATTTCCCTGATGACCCAAATGGCGACACTCTTGAGGTTGACCTCATACCCAGGAACTTGGGGAGGGAGACTTTCAATACCAATTAGGCTCCTAGTTACATCAAATTGACCCTTCCGCAATGCAGCAATGTTGTTTTTTAATGGTATGATGGCCTCATCTGACTTTTTCTGAAAATCATCAAATAATATTTTCCATTAAGTTAAATATCTGCTCATATACGCCTTACCTCAGGGAGCAAAACCCAAAATTTTGTTTTGAAAATATTCCTTGTGACTTGTGATCTTGGGCTAAAATAGGATCACAACAGAGAGCTACACCAGTAGTCTTCAGTCTTTTCTTTTACCATTTTCTAGTCCACAGAGGGTGTCTTGTGTGGCAGTTGTTTGCCTCAGTTATTAGATTAATGCTTGGAAACTTGAACTGCTTTTATCACGAAAATGAAATCTTTTATGAATCTTAAAACTTTGCTGTAGTGCAAACAAGACCTAAAAAAGCACATTTTATCCTGGATCTGACTACAATAGTTCAATACATTTGAAAAGGTAGGTTATTTTGTAGGGGGATAATGACATGAAAAATCATGCATGGGAAAAATGGAGAATAAATTCTGCACATTAATCGAAGGGGTAGAAAGAAAAACTATATGACACCAAAATTTTTGCTGAGAGTAGATCCCATCCCCCCCCCCCCCCCCCCACCCTCATCAAAAAAGGTTCATCCCTACAATTTCGACAAAGAAAAGCAAAGGATAAAGAACAGTAAAGGCACTAAATAAGCTCACAAGACTGAGTACAACTTACCCCTGTCCGTCCTAATTTTGACAGGTTTGTCAAGTCTTGCCAGGCACTGTCCGAAATCCTCGACTTCAGTTTGAAGAGCAAATATATCCAATCGGGGACTCTCATACATTTCACTCTCTCATCCCAAGCCTCTTCCAAGATAAGCTTCGAGAAAGCTACTCGAACACCTTTCTCCTGGGCAAAGGAATCGAAAACGCTCCTGAAGACTTCCCGCGCGTCGTGGCCAGCTTTCCCTGAAAGAGAACAGCACTCTCCGAGTACAGTGATTAACGATTCCCCATTCTTTTCACACACTCTTGTCGTCTCGTTCATCACATTTACCGCTGTCTCCCGTATTTTCTTTTTTTAAAGGCGGGAGAAAGGTCTTCATTGGCCTTGAGTTCATTCAGGGTCCTCGTCCTCTTCACGGATTTCGGCGAGACGTCTTGTTGGAATTGGTTTTCGGAAAATGGCGCGCTTTTTGGTTTTGGCGACACGTCTTGCTGGAATTGGTTTTCAGGAAATGGCGCGCTTTTTGGTTTTGGCGGGCTCGGTGTACTCAGTGGAGTTGGCGGAAAACATGCAGACATATTACCGGTAAACGCGTTGATCCACGACACGATCATTTGGAAGTCCTCGGAATGGATAAACGGCTGTTCGTCCAGCGACTTCTGGCGGAGGGTTCCAAGCACCAGGCCAAAGGCTGAGGCAACGTAAACCTTTTCTGTTCGTCGACCGTTGGCCGAGAACCAACTCGCGGAGGCGAGAACTCCATTGTCTCCGAAAAGATAATCAAATTCTATTTGACGGTATTCGTCAGGAAATACCCGAGCATAACCAGACGAACAAAACCTGGAAGGTTTTCCACCACACAAAGCCGAATTTAGCGCAAACCACGACTTCTTTGGATCCAACGAAGCAGACAAGACTCTATGTAACTCCATGCTCTCCAGAAGCCACTGACAATGTTTCTGTCGATAAATCCCGCTATATATATTCAAACGTGGCGCCAGTTTACGATAACAGTACCATATAAAGTTAAATCCAGTTATGTCCATTGTGTAGCTGGTTGTACTTTTACATGTATGAGCCATATTAACGACAACAAAGTTAATAATACACATGAAAAAATTACTCGATTCTGATTGGCTAAGAGCAGTGCAGTTCAAGTGTAACACAGTGCAAAAAGTGTAACATCAGTGCAAAAAGTGTAACACCAGTGCAAATTACACATCAAAATTCTGGATTATGATTGACTGAAAGATAATAGGAATTTTTCTAAGAAAATGATATCAGGTAAAATGATGACGAAAATTTTGTGTTGAAACTTTGAAAAAAGTTTTCTCAAATAAGAAAAAATGGCTCCAAGAAAGATCTTCCGGCACTTCCTCCGCGCGAATTTTTTCATGTTTATATTATTAATAAGTAATCATACGGTTTTTCTCGTTCAATTTTGAGTTAATTTGCACTTGTGAGTTTTTCAAAAAGCTGAAATTACACTCACCGAAGCGGCTCGTGCAATTTCAGCTTTTTGAAAAACTCACTCGTGCAAATTAATTCCAAATTGAACTCGAAACCGTATGATTACCTATACTAATATTTTTTCATGTTTACGCTCCCTCGTGTGTTAAAGGAGTAAACCGCATGCCAGAAAATTTGGGCTCCCGAGAAACCAAACGCTCCATCATCAAGCAAATAAATAGACTCTAACTTACCTTGTTCCACCAGCCGGTCGGACAGCAGGAAAATATGGTAAATGTTTCTTTGTTCATGGGTCGGTCAGCACACGGACGAATATACTGCCGCGAATCAGCAGCGGTCATATCGCTCAGTATAATATTTTGCTTTTTGAGGAGTGAGGAAAACTAACCTGTGATCAAACGCTTTTTTGCTAACGAAAGCGGGACTTTCATTCGGAAAAAAGCCTGATCACAAATTAAAACCAGAGAACGATAACAAACTTTGTTGGCTCCTTTTATTCGAATAGTACCTTCTATTCACGTAAGTTAAAAACACAAGCGCTAATTCCCTATTAATTTTTCATTACGCTCTTCTATCGCTCCCTGCGGTCTGAATGCCTGTCAATATATCTTTATTTAGTACAGACCAAAAGAGCTAACTGGTACAGTGTCCAGCAGTGAAAAGTTATCTGCCATGAAAGTTGAGAATCGAATTACTTATTGATTCGACAAAATCCGTCAAGCGGTGACGTGTGAATGATACGTTACATTCGTTTGCCAAGGTCTCCGAAGCATCGTATTGCGCGATCCATCAACGCTTGTATTGTATTATATTGCGTAATCGGGTAACTTTTGTGTACCCATGGCCGCCGGAAAGAACCAGTTGCTAGGGCTTGAGGGTTCTCATGTGAGTGTAAACATAATCTCTGACTTCCTGCTCAAGGTTGGTGGTGATTCTGCTTCTTGCAGCATTGGTGAAATAATTCCCTTCCAAGAGCTGTGCGATGTATGGCCCATCTCTTCTAAATAACGACGTGGCAACATCCTCAACTTTAATACACTCTTCCGGGACGGCGGTTCTAGGAGGGTACACGAGGCATTGTGGAAGATCATTTCCTAGCGGGTTTCCAACACAGATTCCATAAACTCGTTGGACGTTGTTTTCAGTCCGCTTCCTCTTTCTTTCATTTGACTTTCTACGGTTTTCTTTTTTCCTTCTCCTTTTGTTGATGTGCTGTTTGAGTATGCCCTTAAATATGCTGTTATAATTGCTCTTATTTTCTAGTGCTTCCATGTCCTGCGTGACCTTCGTCAACTTAGCTTCTATACATTTGATCTGTTTTACATTAAAACTGTGGGCATTCATCAATTCAGATGAGGAAGATGCCAATGAGAGGCCAAATGCCACACGCTCAGGGCGAGCCATAACTAGGAGATCCGAAATTGACTTCTCTTTCTTTTGATTTGTTTTTCAAACAACAGCTCTCTATAGTATAGGGATTGTAAATATTGTCTTC
Organism: Orbicella franksi; assembly: GCF_964199315.1. Taxonomy (NCBI): domain Eukaryota; kingdom Metazoa; phylum Cnidaria; class Anthozoa; order Scleractinia; family Merulinidae; genus Orbicella; species Orbicella franksi. The sequence continues at coordinate 29,494,827 of NC_138150.1, read as the reverse complement.
ATAGTGAGCACAATAACGTGAAGTAGGGGGATAACAGAGAAATATTAAAAAAGTTGAAATCTAAATATTGTTTGTTCAATTTTTTTTGGGGGGGGGTCATCCCAAAAAATGACCGATATAAGGAGGGGGGCCATGTGAAAAAGTTGGTAAGCTGAGGGGGGGATCATGCGAGTTTTAAATGGTGCTTCCCAAATCCCACCAGCTCCCCCCCCCCCCCTCCCTCATAAAAAATGAACGGTCCCTCATGACCGAACAAGCTTGGTCAATAAAGGATTTATTATATGGCAAGATATCTCCATCTTGCCCGCTCGGGTAGCCAATTACAGCCCAGGATTTGATTCATCTTACCCGCTCACGGAGCTAGCCATATAAATAAGTGGGGTTGATAATTACATTCTCGCGGCTCACGTGCGTGGAGTGCTCGCAAATGTAGCAATGTGTGATTTATTTGATACTGTGTTAAATTATACACACAGATAACGTTTTTCAAAAAAACCGTTTCCAGTGTCAGGCAGCCGGAGGCTTAATAGATCTTAAAATATCCCCTGTGGAGGGAACGTTTAGAATATCTTTTGGGAACCCCTGCCAAACCCTCCCAAGTGTACCCAGGGACAAAAGCTGCAAAGGCCACCTGTTGAATGCTGTAATTTGCTTGGCTTATCAGCAAAATAATTAATTCTTATCTTCTTTGTAAACATCCTATTCTTAAGTGACATTTAGGTGTTAGCCTCATGTTATTCAAATCCGGTGCAGCTTCACCGCCGCGGGTCTGTTTTTCTTTGAACTGGTAATGCGGCCAAAACTGATTCATCATTATTCGTCGAGGTGACGTCTTTGAGCGCGAGTCACTTAAACAGAGCAGCTGTAAGATATTTAAATATCCGAAATTTTCAGACGGGAAATTCTGACGGCGAGTGACGGCGACTTACGGACACTGAAAGTTTCTTAAAATAGAACAAGTTACGGGCCTGACCTTGGATCACGCCATCCGACGCAAGCGAGGCTGCTAATGTCCGAGAGTAAAGTGTACATACAATTGATGCAAAAGAACAACGGCTGCTTGTGAGGAAATTTAGCCTAACGCAACTCCGCGTATATTGCACAATGCAAAGGTAGGTCGTGAAAACTTGTGATCCTGGTAGATGTTAAAGGTAATGCTAGAAGGGTTCAGGTTTTTTTCCTCCATTCCTAGCTACCTTCCACAGCGTGATGAAATTGAATGAAACGTGTTTGCCTTGTAACTATTTTCTAATGTGTTTGTTTTCCTGCGTTAAGGGCTTGTGAACAGTTAACGTTTCTTCTCAAAACCTGCAGCTATGGAAGCATCCCATAACACTGGGCTCTCTATATATGATGTAACGAGAAATTTTCCATGCCAGATTCAACGTGTTCTTCAGTTGCAATGTTTACGTACCGAGCATTCATGCGAGGCTTAGCTTGCTGCGTTTCATGCGAAGGTGTCAGTTACAGCTAGTGAAATGAACATGATCTCGTGTAGATTTCTCACAGCACTGGAGAAAATCGTATTTACTTGATCCTTATTTGATCTTGTTCTCCGAAGAGGCGTTTCATGTTTTTTTTTTTTTTTTTGTGCGTTGTATTTGTTAACCTGTGTACCGTGACAACGTCGTTGAATTTTCCCACGCTATATTATACTAATCTTTGGACAGTTGCGTAAAATTCCAAGGAATCTTTGCTTCAAGCCCTCGAATTAGCATTTCTTTCACAATGCGTCAAATTTACCGGCTTCTATATTATTTCCGGACCATTTTCGGAAGATGGATGCCTAATATTCAGCATGTTGACGCTTTTGCTGTCAAAAATGTGAAACGGTACGGTGAACAACGTGCGACTTCGGCAACTGAGCACTATGTCAGAGGCGCTTATGTCAAAAAAAGGGCACAAAATCCGATCCACGGTGCATTGTTTATGACTGCCAGAGGAAAATGCCAAGTTGCCCATATCGCTTCTCTCACCTATATTGCGCATATTAAATCTGCACATGGAATAAATTTCAGTCTGAAATGCCACCCTGAATTGTTATTATATATATTGTGGAGTCCGTTCGAAGATGGCTCTTGAAGACAAAGAGACTTTTCATAATTACAGTGCCTCATTACACATCATTATCAGAGCGCCGCATAATAGATTCCCATTGCTAATAGAGTTGCTTTCTGCCATTGTTGTGAAAATTAAACAATAACTGAAAAGAACGAGTGAAAATCATTCGAATTAGCATGGCTAGTCGTTGTGGTAACAACACGTGGTTTACCTTGACCTCGTGGAATTTGATTTGAAGAGAAATTAAACCTAAATGATATACATGATTTTAGATGGTGCTCGTCCACAACTGTACCCTAACCATAAGCAAAAGACCATGTCGCGAATTGAATTGAGAGACATGACCGATGTTAACACGATTAAGACAAGCTACCCCACAAAAAATACAATTTATTTTGAGTGATACTGAATTGGGACATAAAGTGGACAAAACGATAGCTAAAAAACACAGACCTGAGAGCTGACTGCTCTTTTTTGCCAAACGGTTTCCTCCTCCCCCCCTCCCCCCCCCCCACACTCCGCTCCACACCCCCCTCCCGCTCTTTAACAGTCTACCCTGTCTAGAATAAATATTTCTATACCGCAACTTATACGACCAAAAGCTTATTGCGCCGTAGCGAGACGAATATATCTCCCATGCTGAATTTCTCCAGCACACAACATCAACACGCCGGTTTAATATACAGAAAGCCAGCCGTGAGATAAAGGTCCTCAAGGGGGAGACGAGGGTCAATGGTAAGTCAAGTGTTAAATGGATGAAAATAAAACCATTAAATGGCCATGGAGGTGCATTTTTTTTCTCTCCGAGGATTAAACCTCAAGGGTTAATGGCTGAAAAGGGCTTAGTGAAGCCATGTCACGTCATCAGTTGAATTCAGTTGTCATGAGATGTACAAGATTGCTTTCAGATTATGGGAAATATCGGTGTGAAGGTTTTCCAGGGTAAAAGCACTAAGAACGTAATGATAAACCAGAAACCAGAAATTGAAACATATTTGTATCGAGCACTCCTACGATTGTGTGAAACCACTTCTATTTTCCTTTGTTTATAAAAAGTTGTTCATATTTTTCGAGTCACGCCCGGCCCATTTTTGACTTATTCCCATCAAGGATCAACTGAAGGACTAGTGGATGGAAATCAAGGTTAATTTTGCCCAATGGTCTGATGTGGATAAAAATTTAATCGAGACTAGCAAAAGAAGGTAATTTTTGCTGCCAGACGAAAGAAAGGTCTTACATCCTTGACCTACGTAGTCTAAATGTTTTGCGACCGTCAAAGTTCAATTCACTTCCGTCACGAGGGTGTCTTTTACGGCTAACGGTTATCTTAGAAATTCTAAATTACTATTATTTTAAAAAGTTAAATTGACTTTCATTGTCAAGAGATCTCGTGGCTAAAATTTTTTTACGGTTAATATTTTAATACGGCTAACGATTAAAATCTTCCAATTTTTACGTCTAACGGCTAAATGTTTGTAGTCTGTTCACAGACGTTTGTTTTGTTGGCACGAGTTATTTTTCTTCGAGCGCGCGGGCGACGCGAGCGCGGAAGGCGAGAGAGAGCGCGAAGCGGGCGCAACAAAACTCTCCCAGCCACATCCATTTGCGTTTTAGACCGAGTTTTCTTTCTCGATAAAAATGAATAATTGATTAACCCATCCAGTGGGGAGTAGAAATACTTCTAGTTCCTTCATGCTACAGAAACGGGATAAGCTCCGGCCTGGTAAGCCACTTGGCTCGTATGCAGACTTTAACTTTATTTAATATCTAATACTTTACCTTTATCTACATTTGTCATCTCTATCTATATTTCTCACAAAGCCAACTACCAGCCACGGCTATAACTTAAGATCTAAACCAGGTTCAGTAGCAAACCAAAGTCAGGAACGCAAAGGCCTATTAACTCGTTTTTAGCAAGAGCTGCAGGACTCCTTCATTTATGATCTGTTTTTTCCTTACCTTACTTGTAATTTTACTTAATAGTATTCACTATATATGTATTCCCCATTAAATTATGTAAATAAAGCTTATTATCATTATATTATTATTATTATTATTATTATTATTATTATTATTTACTCGGAAGTGAGAACTTCAATTTACATTCTTTCTACATTCATCTTTCAGTCAGAAGTTGGGTGCTACATCATCGAAAGACACAAGACAAAATCAAAAAGCATTTCAAGAGGCAGTGAACAATAGAGACCGCCAGGAGGTCCACCGATTGCTAAGCATTGGTGTCAATATTAACGCGTTAAACGAGGCCGGTGACACACCTCTACACCAGTGTATAAGAGATGGGAGAATAGAATCCGCAAAACTATTGGTCGAGTTTGGAGCTGACGTCAGAAGAACGAACAGAGATGGCTGGTCTCCAGTCCACCTTGCAACCTTCCTCGGTCAAAGAGAGCTGATGATGTATTTGCTAGACAAATAGATGGACACCGGAAGCTAGGAACGAGTGGAACGTTTCTCGGGAAGACATCTTTGAATTTAAAAATGTTCAAGAAATCGTTCAGTTTGACCAGCTTTGCAAACTGATGTCATGACATTATCAAATCAAGTCTGGCAACAAAACACGAATTGAAGTTTAATTGTTGGACAAAGTTCACTGTAATCTAATATTTCATTATGGCATTACTCATCAAAGCAATCCATCGCTTGAATACCAAAGAAAGCTGTTGTAAAAAATCTATAATATTCTGATTATAACATTATAAAATATAATGTTTTTGTTCCTGGAATGTTTGCATTGATAATGGTACCTTACTTTATGGCAACGTTTGCTGTAATCTCCTTCCCAGAGCCCGCGATTTCCTCGACCAGAGGCCGACGGCTGATCACCATCGGTTGCAACAGAGGTATGCGTTTCTGACGGCCTTTGACCTCTGGTTGCGGGGAACCGGGGGATCAAGGCCCTGGAAACGTGATTGCGTTTACTACTGATAAAAACGGCCTCAGAAGTTAAGTGACTGGAGCAGCAGTTGTTTGAATATCATGGTAAATTTTTAAGGTTAGCGTATAGTTACCTTTAGAGCACCTTTAGAGGTGTCTCGCGTCCAAGGGATGAAGCGCGTCCGGTTTAAACTGTAGATATCTAAACGCCTTTATCAAATTATAGCTTATAGAGCTGGCTATCACACTATACTGAGAATTTTGAAATAAAATGAATTCTCGAATTTTACGTGACTTCTAAACGTGAGCGACCGAATCATCTTTTGGGTCCCTTTTGAAAGCTACAAGTCAAAGGGAATTTATTCGTTTGCCCTCAAATTTGGACATTATCTAGTTTAATGTATAAACAACAAAAGTGTGTTTGCGAATTTTTTATTTCCAAATATTTTTTCTCCAATACCGTTTTTTCTACAGTCACTTCATATGTTTTTAATCCTGTTTCGAAAATGTTCCGTAACTTTTCATTGAAACTAAACATGGCAAATCTCAGACACCCTTTTTTAGCTCTTTAGGTCCAGAAACTGAGGAACAAATTAAATAAGCGAAAAACAAAATTCGCTTCAACTTGTGTCTTTAAAAAGGTGATTCGGACGCTTGCATTAAGAGGTCGAAAAAACATTCGACAATTCATATTATTTTACAATTCTTGGTATAGTTTGATAGCCAGCTCTATAAGCTTTAATTTGATACAGGAGTTTTGGTATCTACAGTTAAAACTGGGCGCACTTCATCGCTTGGACGCGAGACACCTAAAGGTATACGGTAACCTTCAGCTGATTTCGCTTCACGGTCGATAGTGCTCCATCAGAGTGAAGTTCTGAGATGTCAGTTTAAACGACCAAGCTCTGACATGAAACATAACATCTACACTGTGACAGACATAGCAAGCCACAACCCAAGATAACTTCAGTGTAGGGAGTTCCGACTTCTTTATTTTTTCTTGTAGTTTTGTCCACAAGTCTTGTTGAGATACTTGTCGAGCGCGTTTCCTGGGTACGCGAGCGAGCGACACACATCCATGCAGTCCCAAGATGAAGATTCACGCAAGCACTGATGTGTCCACATACATTACTAGCATAAAATGTCGGACGTTAAAATTTCGGACGTTTAGTTTTCGAACACTTTTAACTCATTTCCGACAAAAATTTTCAACACTTTGCTCGAACATAGCTAAAGCAAATTTACGCCAACAAAACACGAATTATACTGAAACAACATCTATGAAAATGGTTTTACAGATACACCGACGAGAAAATAAGACAAATTCTGTCAAGCCGTTTCGCATCTCAAACAGTGTCTCGACTAGAATTCGCTCCAAAAAGGAAACTAAGAGTTTTGGAGCTATTTGAAAGTTTTATACTCTAATGTAAACATATCTGACGCTTAAAAATTTCGGACGGTTTTGTTTTCGGACTCTTTTTTTCCGGAATTAAAATTGTCCGAAATTTTTTGCAAGTAAAGTAATCTGCTATAGATTAGGTTAAAGTGGTTGTAAGATCGTTCCTGGAATGTTTGCCTCGTAATTTGGAAGGGGCGATTGAATTGTTTAGAATTTTCAGAATAGTATTTATATATAAAGAAGCCACTTTTGACGTTCAACATCAAGTTAAAATGGTGCTGTTTCCTCAACGCCTAAACAATTAACATTGTGATCTTTACGGAACACCAATTTGGTTACAAATGACTTCATCTGGTGTTTCGGCTGACTGTTATGAATGGGAAGTAGCCTCAAAACCGTTCATACTTATGCAACATTTTATTGAGAATCATTTCCTTAATTTCTAGCTTTGTTTTTCGGTGATTATCAAACATAAAGACTCCAAATGTAACTACAACACGTAAGAATACAAAATCCTAGAAAATTTAACGCATCAATTAAGTACATGTCAGTAATTTGATGGCAAAAAAAACACAAAGCACTTAAATTTTAAACTAAAAGAATTTTTTTAAAACTTGTTTCAGTTGTGTTCAGCGTGGTTTTCAGTCTTAGATTTTAACTATCAGCGTCAGTCATTTCTTTGTTGTGATTAACGACAAAACAATTACGACTAATGGCAAATTCAATTTCCAGTGAGAATCAGCACTAAGTATTGTCAATTCGCAAACAATGCGATCGATACTTTAGGAAATGAATGTAACATTTCAAACGTTCGGACGTGGTTAAGTCTTTCATCTTCCGGTACAACTAATTTCATTGTTGACAATAAGGTTAAAAGGCCCGTTTTATGTAAATCACTTTTGGTCTTGTAGAGGAAGAGACAGGAAAGGAGAAACAATTTGGTTTGTTTTTTTAACTAACTGAAGCAGCTGCCTCGGCATCTAAAGATACACGGCGTGGGGGAAGCATTAAACATTTGCTACCAATTCATCTCTGAAACCTCTCACTTACAGAGCCTCGAAAAGGTAACAAATCTTTCGGTTACTTTTCTCTTTCAAGCTTTCAATTTTACCCAATATAATATATACACCCAAAGCCTCCTATTTATCCTTAAACATTGATTACATATAATTTGCTGAACTGAACAATTAACGGTTGCCATCTTAGCTGGTTCTTATCAAAAGCTACAGGCCCTTGAAAGTTCTTCATCTTCAATTGTAGATATTTTAAACTAACCTTATCTGCGCTTTTCTAGAAAATGTTGAGCTCCCTCCCTCTTTTTTTGCCTTTTTTTTCTTAGTTATTTTCTACTTATGATGTATGACAGTTGTACATTTATCTCACAAGATGTCATTGCGCTCATGTAAATTGTGCCAATCTCGCATGAGGGTGCAAAAGAGGTTGCAGATCACACTGCACAGAATAACTAACGGCTATTCCATGTCTCAGGTCCATTTTATTTCACTGCAAAATTAAAAAGGATGCCGAAAATTTAATGCAATGGCAAAAGACCTATTCTCTTTTCATTTATGGTGAATATAATCACTCGGTCTATCGCGCTATCTAGTGGATCTCTTTTTACCACTGGAAAATGTTACCCTAAATTTAAGATTATTTCTTGATATTTCAGTTTAAATCGCATACAGGCCTTTAGCAGGGCCTGATTTTAACATATTAGGTGCTTTCTAATACAGCCTTAACTAAACTGACTTTGAACATGCTCGTTAAACTGGTGACAGCTGGCTATAATAAGCGACAGAAGTGTCGAAACACTCCGCATTTCATACAATATTCTCACAGAGTTTCGCAAAAAATTTTCGAAAATATCTTCCCAGCCTTTCCCCATAACCCTGACCGATTAGAGTTTCATTTGCAAAGACCTTAGCAATTTAACAACAAGTAACTTTAGGAATGCGTCGAAGGATAATCTCCTTTAGGCATTTGGAATAATAGAGTTTCAAAACAAAACGTTCACAAAATGTTCTCTAGCTTCTCAGTTCTTCAACCACTTTAATTTTTGTCTCCGATATAGTAATACTGAAGTTGTTATCTCGAAATTTAACCCCTTGCTGAGTTAACCCGCCTCGCTAACTCCTTAAAATTAAAAGTCACTTTAGCTAAAATTCACTACAATCTTTTCAACGCCTAGTATGTTTATGTTTTATTTAATTGCAGAAAGCATTTCATTTTTTCCAGCCGAGCAACATGAAGCCTCAAGTAGTTGCACTTATATTTTTGGTCACATTTGCAATCTCTTCGCGAGCCTACTTCCTTCGTATCCATGGCATCGGGAAACGAGGGTCATTTTTGAAACAGAAAAGTTTCTCACGATTGAATTCTGCCGGAAAAAGACGAAATCTTAAAGGTAAATATTATCCTAAGACACGAAATTAATCAACCACGTTTGTGTTTCTGTTTACAAAGAGTGAAGAAGCTGCTGGAAAATTAGATTAAACAGCAGCAAATATCGCATCATGTGCAGTTGTCTGCCTTATGTTTGTCGTGTGTTTCCCCTCAGACCGTCAGTTATCCGAAGTGTCAGATTTATCAGTTTCAAACTTCTGCTATTGAATCACGCTATCTCGAGCTCGTTAGGGAGAGTTAACGCAAAATAGTTCGAGACGTCGAGGGTTCAAGATAGCCGATTGTAAGCTAGTGATTGAAAAAACATATCCGAGATCGGGGGAGGAGGGAGGGATACTCACATACATATAACAAGCTACATGTGTATGTGCCGCTGTGAAGAGTATGGTTTTCAGGCAGTTTAGTCTGGGATAGGGTATAGAAATCAGACAATTTTGGTCTAGAATAGGGTGTGATTTACCTTGAACTGAAAGTGTATAAATAATGTGGTCTGAAACAGGGTTCTTTACCCGGGATTGTATAACAGAAATTGCAACTCGGAAGTGACCTTGTACGATATTGATTTAGTTAGCGTATGTTGAACTACGATAGTGATAACGTTTCTGCATGGAAAATTGGAGCCTGGGATAGGATAAAGGTTCTTACTGCCTAGTCTAGAATAGGGTTACAAAATCAAGATGATCATGGTCTAGTATAGGGTAAGGCGTTCAGTGTCGCAGCGGCACACTCCTACCCAAAGATTTACCGAGAGTAACCCCCCTCCCCCATTATCTCCTGTCATATTTTTTTTTTTTTGGGGGGGGGGGGGGCTCAATGCCCTAAAAAGTACCGCAAAAGCTCTCGCTGTGGACTTTTTAAAGCTGATCACCCTAAGAAGTACCAAAACGGCTTCTTCTTTTTTTTGCACCTAAAAGGTACGACAAGCACCCCTGTTCTTTTTATATAAAAGTCGCACCTGGTCCCAAACTTCCTTTTCAAATAATCGCCACTTCAGCTAGTTCTTTATCCTAAATACCCCTGCCCTTCGAGAAATACTGTTCCTCCATCCCTGCTATATGGAATGGAAATACATGATCTGGTAAAGTAATACGCACGCTTAACGTTTGAAGTTCAAGTGATGTCTCACAACTAAATTGTAACTTGCTATTTTCAGATCAAGTGAATGAAAGGCTCTGGTCGTGGAGAGAACACGAAATCCCAAATGACGACACTTTTAACGTTGAAAATATGTGGAATAAATATTGACGACAAAAATTGACAAGGATAGTGTTGTAACTACTGTGAATAAAGGATGAAGTAAACATTACGATAATTATGAACGACTGCCGAGTTTTCACTTGAACGCAGAATTCATAATACAAATCGAACCCTAATTAAGCGGCCAGTAATCAAAGTCCCGATGAGGACTTTTCTATTGTTTTAACCGCCATTAATATAAACGGCCAGCTGCCTTTAAGTGGCTACTATCCATTTCCCCGAGGGTGGCCGTTCAATAGGGGTTGAACTGTACTAAGCGCTCTAGCCTCTTTATCTTCTTTTTCCAACCCCACCACGCCATTTTCTACTTGCAGATTCTAATCTTGTAGGAGAGTACACTAGACAAACAGTCCAGTCCGTGACAACCTGCCTTCCAGGTGTTATTTGACGTTAGTTATTTGAGGCGGGGTGGACGCAAAATAAGATAAAAATACTGTGAGATTAAATAGTTAAAAAATGTTTTGAAATAAGATTGATCAATCTTGTAATCATTGCGAATAAAGAATAAAATGAAAAACGATAACACATGGCAATTGAGTGTTGAAGGTCGACAATTCATAATCCAAAAGACTTGGAAACGTGCTGTGTTCAAGGCCTGGGCTCCAGACAAGAGGCACAGTAAGCACCTTTGTGACGTAGAAAGGGATCAGCACTGAAGTAAAAAAAAAAATGCCTGATAATTTGGTTTACTTTGCAAAGAAGGCATCCACGACAAGAATTAAAACCAACAATTCAGTCAGAGCTTCGGTACAGTGTTGTTGTTTGATAATGATGACGGTCAGTTTGTTTCTGTAGAAACCTCTCTTCGCGTGTCGGAGCTATCTGACATAATTAACAATTATTGGATGAGGTTGAGGAAAATATCGTGATTTGTCAGTGGAGAGCAGATCAATAATTTGCCGAAGCCAAGGCTGAGGCAAACAATTGATCTGTGAGACACTGACAAATAATGATATTTTGCGATAACCGAGTTCAATAATTGTTTTATCATTCGATCACCAAATTTGTTTCCTAATTTAAATCACCCTATCTCTGACAGCTCAGGATAGCAATCTGCCATTTTTTACCAGAGATCATGGTTACAGTTACGCATGAGCAGAATATTATTTGCAGCCAAACACATTAAGACAGCACTACGCATGAGCAGACCATTATTTTTAGGCAGCTATTTGCAGGTCATGTGGTTGGCTCTCGACCAATGAAAAGGAAGAAAAATGCATCTAATGATGATTATTAGTTATTTGTTAAAAACTTTTATATTCTTTTTTCAAGAATTGAGCGTGCTAACGGGGGGCAAGGATGAAACTGGAAACAAAGATTACTTAATTTTGAGGTTCCAAATTAAGATGCATTGCAGTGATGCTGAAATGCTAATTATCATAATGACCAACACTTACTGTCAATGGAATTGAAAATTCAGTAAAGACCATGCAACCCAGCAAGCGTGGTGCCCAAAACAAATAGTGCAAAACAAGCTGAGTTCAGAGCTGGAAGTTTTATTCTACTATTTTGGTGATCTCTGCTAAACAAGGGTCTGTCGATGTCCTTCAGTTTGATAAGGGACATTATAAGCTTGTGGTTTATGAATGTTTGCTAAATAAGCACCAAGAAGATCCAACTCCTGAACTGACCTTGTCCATCGCGTGCAACTGAGCCATCTGTGTTATTGAGACAAAGAAAACAAGTGCACCGGCTAAATTATGAAGTTCATTTTTTACCAAGTACCAGAGTATACACTTTCTTGTGGTCTTTAAGGAGTTTTCTCTGTCAAAAAGGAAACGCCAAGAAAACGTTTTTTTAAAAAGTATAAAGGTAATCGTATGAATGCGGGTGCAATTAAGGGTTTACACTACGAGTGATGATTGAAAATTCTCTCAAAATTACCAAGACGACCCTTGAGGCGAGTGTAGTTTGAAAGAAAAGTCGTTTACCTTAGCAACCGTAGATCTCCATCCTCATGGAAATGTGATTTAAAAAGGCTCTGGGAACGATTCTAATGTAGCGAGCTGTTATGGATGGACTCACAACGTTGTACACAATCGTGTCTCGGTCTGAGTTTGCAGTAAAAATCTGAATACGAATTTAAAAAGACAGAAAGTAGTGTTAGCCCGAAAAAATATCATTTTATTAGGATCAAAATTTAAAAAAAAAAACAGTGTTCTGAACGCCAGAAAAATAAAAACTTCGGTTTAGTTCTTGAATATACTGTGTTTATTCACAATTGTATTATGTGTTTTCTTGTAACATAAATTCATAATCTCAAAGTCACACTCTTTGGTTAAAATGTTTATCATAATTTAACTGTAACCCACAAGTAAGAACGTTAACCTGCTTGATCTTGTTTGGCTAAACATATTCTTATATTTTTGGGTATTAAAGTGGTAAATTTCTGCTAGCAGGTTCTTAAACCACTAAGTTCTTACACGTGGCTTTTTACCGCAGTGATAACTGAGAGAAAAGTTGAATGTAAAACTATGACAAGGATAGTATAACTAGATCTCGGCGACTTTCATCAGTATTAAGCGTGCTACCAGTTGGCAATTTCCATCTGCAAAAGCTCTCATGTTTCCGAAATTCAAACAAAATGCCTGTAAAAGTGGCATCAACATCTTTCTCCGTGTCCAGAAGGCACATGTAAGGGAACTTATTTTTATGGATCTTAATGGGTTTGTTTGTTTATTTGTTTGCTGTTGTTTTTTTTTTCTTGTTTTTTGTTTGTTTGTTTGTTTGTTTGTTTCCCTTTAAAATCTACCAGGGTCAGGATGGTCTAAAGACCCTAAATGTCATCAAGGACGCGAAAAACTAGAAAAAAAAATGAAATCTCAGCAGGATGAGTCTTAATAAGTTTACAGCGGGATGTACGAAGCAAGTGTAAGTAAGTTCACATATACCTTGTCGGTGCCATGTTCTTGATAACAATGGAAGGACAGGCCATTGTTACTGTATTCCACCTTGTAACTGGTCACCCATTGATCATGTCCGTTCCTCCCCTGCGTCGCTAAATGTGTGATATTTTTGCTGCTGCCCAGATCCGCTTGGAGCCACTGAGTTTGATTATTGTGTTTCGCCGACCAGGCTCCGCTCTTCCCATCGCTTGCCTGAAAGTTCAGTCTCCCTTGTATGGCCGCATGGTTCGGAGCCCACTCGGACGAAGCAGAAATCTGAGCGTCGGAGATCGCGCGGCTTTCCATTCCAAGAGGATCCCGACATTCTTCGCAAGAGAAAAGACGGCGAAACAGAAAGTTAAAATATCATCGAACTACCGTGTGAACAGTGCAGACCTGGTATGACATTAAGCCTATTCAGACCGTGCTTTTTTTGTCTTCTGGAAAGGGAATGGGGGAGGGGAGGTGGTCTTTTGAAGCCCTCGCCTTATAACTCCTACGGCATTAAAGCTATGACAATATAATCTTAATTGCTGGTCCCGAGGGAAACACTTAGTTTTGTATCTCCAAGAATCTCGTTGTTTCCCGAGACTACGACGAGGGAAACATCGAGATTATAGGGAAACATGAAAAAAAAAAAAAAAAACTTTTCTCCCAAAGGACTAGTAATTAAGTGTTTTGTTATGTCTGGAGTTTAGTGTAAAGTAGAAAGGCAAGAGGAAGTCAAAGTAATCTCCGGTTAGTGGGGGAGCGGGCAACAATTGCGTCATTGCATTGTTGACCGCCAAGACAGCATTTAGATTTAGCGATTGCCACGTGACCATAAATCGATCCACTGATAAAGAGCGCAGATTTAACTTAACTCCAGCTATATAGCAATGGAACTTGGATGATTTATAACAGCACCAAAACTGGCTCAAAATAAATAGTCAAAACCGATTAAGATAACTAACAATCTAAAAAACGTAGAATTTACTGCGGGAGAATTCAAAATTTGACAGACATGCACGTCAAAATACGGTTGCCATGGAAATATCAATATCTTAACCAGTGGAACGCCGTATCAAAACTTTTCACAAATAAACTTTACGAAAAGGCATCATATTTCTAGTTCTTTGCGTCAATGATTTTTAAGTTTCAAACGTTCAAAGTTGGTGAGGTCTCTAAAGCAATCCACAGTCTGAATAGGGTTAATAATCAATATGAAAGCGTATTTGAAGATTCAGTGAGGATGGCCTTTGTACTTTTTGTATATTTTCCAAGTAGCTATTTTACCCACGCTATGCCACCTCTTATTACAAAACATGTAACAAATTGAAAAATAGACAACTAATATAGTCATTGAAAATTTGTATTACAGAAAATATAATTCGGTTAATTGCATATACCTTTAATTATTTTATATTAGACATTAACCACAATTATTATTATGTAGGACAAATGAAATTGTTATTATTTTTATAATTACTTTTTTTGACTGTTTTATTTTCTTGATATCCGTGGAAATTAGCTAGTGCACATTCAAAGCGAGATGTTTCGAACCCAGCTAAGTGGGTGTTTAACGAGCTTCGCGTGTTTATACAGTGTTTTAATAATTACATATTGACCTACCTGGACAACCATAGAGTTCCATCCTCATAGAAATATGACGGTGCCATGTCCATGGAACAAGTCGAATGTAACGTATTTTGATTGGCAGACTTAGAGGGTGATATACAACCGTATCTCTGTCAGTATTTGCCGTAAATATCTAAACAAAATGACCAAAACAAAAAAGTGTGTTTTAAATTCTTCTGTTTTTGGTACAATGTACGACTTTGGCTTCTTTATTTGTAAATTAGAGCAGTTACGCAGACAGTAATGACGACTGTCTCAGTCGTGATAATTAATTATATTCTCCCAAGGTGAATCATGCATAAGTTGAGATTCGATTTTGATCGTCAGCGCAAGGCTTTACGTAATATATCAAACACAGTCTTGGGTGTTTAAAATATCTCTTCAATCGATATCGAAACTAAAACTGAGGAGAAAACGGAGAAATAGAATAGGCCATTTTACAGTTGTGTGCCCAGTTACCTGGCCTTTGAATGCAGCGAGGCTGGAGGTGACCTTGTCTTGATACAGACCTCTCTGCTTTTCTCATTCAAATGCCAACTAGTTAGCATGAGAACAAGTTGATTTACACCACAAAAGCAGTGAGGTCTGTATCAAAACAAGGCCAACTCCAGCGTCGCTGCCATTCAAACGCCAGGTACGGAGCAAACAATTGTAAGATGGTCTATTGCAAAAATCTCTGCTAATTAAGATCAGATATCCAAACACCGTCACGGTCATGATTTTCTTCGTTTAAACTTGATGAATTATTAATCAGTTTGAGAAATGTTATTGCAAATTCTTCCTTCAACCTGCAGATTCTCGTTAGTCAGCTTTATACATTCACTCCAGTACTAGTTATTAACTCGTGTTTAAAAACAGTCAAGAGTATCTCCTCCTTAATGATTATTTCGTTCTTTCCTTCTCGTAATGTTTTCTCAAGTCTTGAGAGAAAATGTGATTCTGGTCAGCGATCATAATGCTTTACCTTATCTGCGCTGCTTCCCGAGTCTTTGTAATACAAGAACGAGGCTCCATCATTGCTGTATTCTAACTTGTAAGCGGTTACCCACTGGTTATGATTATTCCTGCCTTGTGTCGCTATACCCTTAACTGAGATTTCAGCTCCCAGATCGACTTGCAACCACTGATTGCCATTGTTAGTACCAGCTGACCAGCCTCCTCGCTTGACTCCGCTGGCCTTGTAGTGCAGTCGTGCCTGCACCGCGGCGTGATGAGCATCCCACCGCGAGGAGGCAGAAATTTGAGCGTCAGAAATAAAGCGACTTTCCATCCCGAGAGGTTCCTGGCACGCTAAGAGATAAACCAAGATGGTCAATAGAGGGAGTGTATGTCACTACGCCTTGTATTAAAATAGTTTTGTGACGTTTTAGATTCAAGCGTGTTTTTGAGCACTATTTTATAAAAGCAATAGAGCAATGTTTGCCGGCATAGCCTCGTCTAAACACTCGGGGGGCTGGGAGAATTAGAGAAGAATTCTCCCAACCCTCCTCGTGTTTAGATGAGGCTGTGTAAACACGGAGAAAGTGCTTTATTGCTTAATCGCAAAACGTAGCGTTGGCGACTGCATTCTCCTTAATTCATCCGTTCGTTTCCCGTCTTAAAAATTTCAGTCATGGTTTTAATCATTTGAAATTTGATACAGCTCATCAATTTCGTGCTGATACCTCTGCAAAATGCTCTATTGTATTTAAGACTTCAGAGACGTTCGTGCGGAAATCGTCTCTTGGATGTCATTTAATAATACATTGAATACTTGCGTCACAAATGCAAAGAACAAATGAGAAACGAACGAGTGAAACTCGCTCCACTCCTACAACTCAAACGGTTAAAAAAAGAAGAGACTGGAACTAAAAATTTAGCGATATGACTCTGTTTCAAAACGAGTCTACGTTCAAAAACTTCTCATATGAACATGAATTTGATTTGGTTGAAGATGATGACCTAGGCCAAGCCTCGTTATGAAACAGAGGCAAAGTGCAACTTGCTTCGCTTTCCATTCAATCAGAATTAAGTTCCCGATATTTCCAAAACACTAAACTTCAGTCCACATTAAAGATGTACGTTAGCTCGTCTAGTTCTGTTTGTATAAGGTTTTACTAGAAGTCTACTACTACTATACTAATGCTACAATCTCATTTGCTATGTCATCGTACACTGTCGGTCATTAGTGTGCAATGGCTAAAGGCTGATTGAAGTAAGGCTTTCGGCATCCCCTCTTATAGGGTGTTTTCTGAAAACATCTACAAACGGCTCGTCTTCAGCTCGCCTAAGTAAATACCCAAATACAAATCGAGTGGTCAAATTGTATTTATCACTACAGTGCGTAGTTTGTGTTGTCCAATTCACAAGTTTGTAATTATTCACTGTGGCAAATTAAAACGCATCATATATAGCAATAGTTACCAGTGCAGTTTATTCCATCTCCACTAAATCCATCTTTGCATGTGCAGTTATAGGATCCACGGGTGTTGTTACAAACAGCATTAACATCACAGTTGTGTGTTCTACTGGTACACTCGTCAATATCTAAAACGACAAAAGGAATCTAGCTGGAAAACGTTGAATTGAAAGGGTGTGCTTACAAAAATTTCGCTCTGACAAAGTGTGCCTAAGGTATAAGCTTACCGATACCTGTTGAAATCTCTCGCTTTTGAGTAACAGTTTCAACTGCGAGGCAAGCGATGCATCAGCCTAAACTGTGTTACAAATAGTTACCAGCGCAGTTTATTCCATCTCCAAAAAATCCGTCTTTGCACGTGCAGTTATAGGATCCCCGAGTGTTGTTATACACAGCATTAACATCACAGTTGTGTGTTCCTTTAGTGCACTCATTGATATCTAAGACAACAAAATTAATGTAAATTGAAACGTTTTATCGAAATGGTGTAGTCCGGAAACTTTTCTTTCCGAAACAGTGTGTCTCATTCTATGCTCATATATATAGAAGCTTACCCAGATCTGACTAAATTAAACCACACTGTGTTACGTACAGATAGTTAGTTACCTGTGCATGTTTTTCCATCTCCATAAAATCCCTCTTTGCATGTGCAGTGGTAGGATCCCCGGGTGTTGTGACACACAGCATCAACATCACAGCTGTGTGTTCCTTTAGTACACTCGTTTACATCTGAAGTAACAACAGAAACTTTATTGGCATTTAGTCGTCTGGCTCTGTTATGGATGTTCGTGTTTTCCCTGTAGCGCATCTAGCTTGGTTTTTAGTGTTTGCTTCCAATCATTTAGCTAACGTTTCCTAGTAGTAATCTCTTGAACTAGTAGAGTTGAAGACCATATCTTACCCTTTTGACAATCATGGCCAGTAAATCCGGGAATACACAAACATTGGTAATCTCTGTCTGTAAAACCGGCCTGGCAGGTTGCGTTGTTCTGGCAAGGTTTCTTTGCACAAGCATTCTTCAAAGAAAAGAAAAGAAAAGAAAAGAAAACGATTATTTGGTGACAGCTAAAGGGAGACAGCATAATTCCGGTAGGAAAAAGAATTTTGGGGCAGAATTCTAGCAGAAAAAAAAAACGGAAATTAGAATCGATTGAGTACAGTTTGGTACCTTTAAAGAATTCATCTTCAAGACGTTAGACGCCTTGGATTTGAAAGCTGAAACTGAAAAACTGGGTAGAAAGCAAATACATAACGAGACAACTTGCGTTTCCTTACAATTTCGCAAGTACAGCCATAAATTAAATGTAAAAAATCACTATGATCACTACAATCTTTAACCTGGCAGTTGAATGTTTACCTCAGCTCCGCGATACACATAACCTTCCTTATTCACGAGATCTCCTGAGTGTTTGTTGTGGTGTTCATAAGTAGCGTTATTCAGGTCACATTTGTGTTTTCCATCTGTGTCTGCTATCTTTTTAAAATTATAACTGACACAGTTTGGTTCCAGGTAGCATTTCAGTTGGCATATATCCTCATTGATGAGGTCAATGGTTCGTATCATGTGATTATTCAGTCGGTGACCATGGATTGGATCATTGGTGAATCGCAAATTACGACAGTGACCTGAAGAACGAAAATTTTGACATGCCTTTATATAAACATTTAAAGTAATTTCTATCAAAGTAAATGAAAAATAAGACAGTTACTATGAGATGAAAAATGGAGTCTAACCTCTGTAAAATGTGTCATAGTTTTGTTTTTCTGTTCTAGTAAACACGGGATGTTTATATTATAAAAAATAAGCAGGAACCAAGTTATTCATAGCAAAAAAACCCTTCAACTTTTCATGTCGTTGGGCTTGAGTTGAGTTTTCCCATGAACCTCGAGGTTATTACGTGGCATGGCGCAATTAATAGCTGAAAAAAACCTCTGAATAAAACGTCAAGGCTCGAAGTAAAAATACAAAATAATGTTTCTCAGGAGGCTTTCAACCAAAAACTGTTCTTTTCAGGAAAAACAAAACGTGCAACTTTTGTTTTGGCAAAGCGATGCAAGAGTAACAGAGACGAGTTCGACACAATTTCTTTTACAGTCAAACCGCATGTTCCTTTTGATGGCAACCTTTTAAACTTCCGCCGCAACATTGGTAATCTGATTGACAGTTTGAGTGGAGCAAGATGTAACCCGCGCGAGAACGCTGTTCAGTTCATTTCGTAGCTCTTTGTTGCAACTTGTCGTGGTTTCCAAAACGTTTCAAGTACTGCTGCAAGATTTTGAGGATTAATCATAACAATTAAAATTTCCACAAAATTTAATGTGATTGGAACATAGAGTGCTGTATTTTGCTCTAATTAATCTGCCAAGTTGTAATCAGACAGTTGGCTGAAATTGGACACCTGTAATCGGACAGTTACATGAGCCAATCATTTTAAGTCCTCTCCACTAAATTCACCAATCACAACGTTGATTACAATTGTTATAGTAACCAAATCAAGAGACTGACTTTGTAAAATTTCAAAGTTCGCGGCAAATGTAATTAATTCAATCTGTTGTATAACATAAATGCGTGTATTTTCACTGGAACTTTATGTAATTAAAAAACGAATGTAATTACTGTAATTAAAAAAAAAATTGATAATTTTGTTCGTGTAAACAGCCTAAAAAGTATGATATTTACTAAGAAATATCACTTGAAATTGGAATGAATGATTATCAACAGCAAGCCCTGCATCTGAGTTGGCGACGGCTATATCTTATCAATTCAAATTGTAAGCAAACTTGAAGTCTTTGACCAGTACTTCTCGCGACTATGGCAACGATATCGATGCCTCTTTCAAGTTAAAACTTCTTTTCAGCACAAACGGAGGCTCTCTCTCCTTTACCTTATAATGGACACGTAGGTAAATATCTGATCCGCGAGGCGAAGCTTCTCCGAAAGTTTCCAATACATGTAAATTCTCATTCCTATCAATATTTTTAAATGTTTCCAACGATGATACCACTACTTTTGTGCCTCGTTTACGCTTTTAAAGGCTAGCATTGCTTTTTTCACTCGATTGAGAAGCTCTTTGTGGATGCTGAGTGGCCCCTCGACCTAAAACACCCAAATCTATCTACAATTTTGAGATTAGGGTTTGTAATTAATATGCGCGCAAGTGCCGCAGTAGGAGGCGGGGCGGCCTCATGGTTAGTGTGCTCATCTCCGGTTCGAGCGGTCCGGGTTCAAGCCCTGAACGAGGACATTGTGTTGTGTCCTTGGGCAAGACACTTGAAGCCTCACAGTGCTTCTCTCCACCCGAGTGTATAAATGGGTGACAGCCAACTTAACGCCGGGGTCAACTCTGCCAGGGACTAGCATCCCATCCAGAAGGAATTCGAAATACTCCTAGTCGCTTCATGCTACAGAAACCGGGGATAGACGCCGGCTTGATGGGCCACTTACATTGGCTCGTAAGCAGACTTCACCTTTACCAAGTGCTGCTGAAAAAAATAAGCTCATTGAACATTTTGATACGTTTTTTTTTTAGTTCGTTCAAGCTTTACCCTAAGGAAGAAAACTTCTTACTTTTGGCCTTTGCTTTATTATGAGGGCTTTTTTACGTTTCACGTTGACTAATTCATGTGGCAGTTTCTTCGACCTTCATTATGTAATACTTTAAATCAAAACTGAAGCTTGATATGTTTGAAAAATTTCAATCAGGGGCGAGTCCAGAAAATTCAGAAAGAGGGAGCCGAGACCTCCACCCTATCCCCCCCCCCCCCCCCCTCACCCGAATGAAAACTTCACTTTTCAGGAGATGCAGCACACATGATTGTGAGCGTATTCGTGATGCAAAGTAAAGTAACGTTAACGTTTCGGAAGATAGAATTAATGAGCATTTTATAAAACGATTTTCAAAGCAAAATCGTAGTGTTAGTGGTAGGCGAACTGTTAACAGAGTAATGGCATTGCATTTATACATCCAGTATTAATCGAAATAAATCACTGCAGTGGATTGATGTCATCCTCCTCTGGTTTCGTTTGGCGCACTCGTCATCAACTGCATTACATATTAAAGGTATGTCTTTGTGAATAAAGAGCAGCAACAGTGCATTTAGACGTTCTTCTCCCATGGTGCTGCGATAAACATTCTTCACAAAGCGCAGTGAAGAGTTGCTACGTTTAACAGTTGCACTTGTGACTGGGTTGATCAACAGGAGGCGCAGAATTGTGTGGTCATTGGGGTAGAGGCTTGAGCTGCAGGCTTTCAATGTCTCCTGCAGTGTCGTGGGTTTTACGGTGGCGTTGTTCCTAAAAATAAAAGCAAAAAGTAACGCGTATTTCAAGACAAGGTATAATCGGTTTTTTCAGCTTATCACTATAGACTTGGTAACCCATGTATAATATTAACGCACAATAACATACCAGAAGCACTTCCACAGCTCCAGCCCCTGCGACGCACTGCTTGGGGACGGCAGATCAGGGGAATAATACTGAATAAGTTTCTCTTGAGAAGACTAGTTAAGCTGCTGTAAGTTGGCAGGTATCAGTAGCAGTCCAAGCAATGCCGCTTCTGATAGTCCATTAAAGTGGGTATTTATTTGCTCCAACAAGTTGTCAAGGAAGGGAAGAAATATTGCCCGTCGAATGTAGGCGACTGGTGTCCTGGCATTGGTGTTGTTTCTTCATATCTGTCTACCACAAGTTCGAGGGATGCTTACCTTGACGTTTGCCTTCTTAGCCATCTTCTTGATCTTTTCATACACAGAACTTGCAAATGCTGTTTTAGCATTCTTGCGCATACCTTTCAGCTGTTCCTTCACAACGTTAACATGCTTGTTGCTTCAATAACATCCAAAGTTCTGGTTAAAAGCCTGGTATTTTAGCTTTTATAGACTAGAAACTCGGTCAAGTGCAGGAAAGTAGACAAGTAAGTAGTTGTTTTTTCGTATTGGCTCAGTTCAGTCAATCGTCTTTGAATGTTAATTTACACCTGCTTTAAATAGATGGCTTTCACATGAACATGCAAATTTGTTTAACAATTGTTGCACTAGACTCACTTTCTCAAAACAAAATTAAAAACTTCATGACGTTTCCTCAAACAAAGCTAGACGGCTTAAACTAAAAGTCATTTCGCATTAAAGGCCAATACATTTATATTTAAAGGAGCTCAGTCACGGTATTTTGAGTTATTTTGGCCACATACAAAATTACCTTTAAATGGTTGGAAACCTGAGAATAACAGTTAAATAAGATAGAAAAACACCAAAGAGATAATGATAAACCATAAAGGAACAAGGATGGTTAAGGATGGAGAAGATTAACACGCCGGATTACAAACGACGAATTTGAAAAATTGAGGCTAAACTTTTCAATATGCGCAAACCGTGACTGAGCCCCTTTAAGCAGGATTTCTCTGAAGTGTTTTCCTTTGTGAATAAGTTGATCGCCTACTCGAGCTTTCCGTGTCTCAACTTTCCACATTATTTCGTTCCGAAAAAGATCCAGTTTTAATTTCAGACAACAAGCTTAGTTTATTCGATCATATAGTTGCTTGATTCAGTCACACTGTATATCTGTCATCAGTTGCGCCTGTTTTTCTATTCCAGTCAAGCCGAGGTCGGAAAAAACTTAAAAAATCATGAATAATGAATCAATAAAGGTCTCGAAAAGCTTCAGTGCCACTCTAAGTTTCCAGTGTAATAAACACACTTCAAAATATTTCGTTTTGAAACAGTTTAAAGTAACAGACCATCTCCTAGTTGTATAAAATAAATATGAACGAAACTCCGATTAATTCTTAATATTATGCGGTAAAGTCACACTATTATGCTCGAGTTCAAAGAGAATTTCCTCACACGTTTGGTGACCTCAAACCGTCCAAACCAGCACGTTCTCACTATTTTGCCATTTTTTTTTAGCTAACTTTACTGGTGCCTCATACACCTACCCGAGATGCCTCAATACTGGCGTTTTCCAGATATTTAAATCTGAAGCGCGATCTATAATGTTTTGAAGTTTTGGCCTCTGCGGTGGTACGGTAGCGCCAAATCTCATACTATGAGTCTCAGCTGAATATCTTTCGATCGGCTCTTCCAAGAGAATGATCATTAATCCACTTGTACGGTGTCTGCATAGGAAAGCAGTCACTAGATTTACGGGGTTAGTCGGTATGACAAAAGTTAACGTTTTATTCTGCAGCGAAGTAAATTATAATTAAGTTTAAAACTTCATCTCAGCACTGTATGTAATGTGACCTATTACATAAAATGTGGTTGGCCTAATTCTACGCAAGCCGTTAAGTTCACGTTTTAAGAACTTTTTCCAAATTTGAGTCAAGTATCCTAAACGAAACTTAAAGAAAAAAACAGAAAAAGAGTTATATGGAGTTGTAATTTCAGAGGCCAAAACTTCGAAAAATTATTCAGCTTAGATTTATATTTTTGGAAAACGCCGGTATTGAAGGCGTTCGAGTAAGTACATGTGACACAGCTGAAGTTAGAAACAAAATTGGGAAAACAGAGAGAATGTGCTGGTTTGGACGGTTTGAGTTAACCACACGTGTGATGAAGTTCTCTTTGAACTCGAGCATAATTTGCGTCAACTTACTGTATAACATGAAAAATTAATCGCGGTTTTCGATTATATTTCCTATTATTAAACTCGGAGTCGGCCTGTTACTTTAAAATGTTTCAAAATGAAATGTTTTGATGTGTTTACTAAACTGCAGCTGGAAATTTTATTTCTTATTCATAGTGCTTAACCAAACTTCGAGGCCATCTTGAAGGTTTTTCCGACCTCGCCTTCACTAACAAAGAGAAAAAGCCCAACTGAAGACCTATATACAGTGCCATTGAATCAAGCAGCTATACGATCGAATAAGCCAAGGTTGTTATCTGAAATTAATAAAGGACCTTTTTTAGAACAAAACAATGTTGGCCAGGCTAATAATTTAAAGCGGAGACACGGAAACCTCGAGCGGGTGACCAATTTATATACAAAACAAACGGTTCAGAGAAATCCTACTTAAATATAAATATATTGGCTTTGCATGTTCATGTCAAAGCCGCCTGTTAAAATAAGGTGTGAGTTAAGTTATAAAACCTCCTCTCAGCGATGTATTTAATGAGAATTATTGCATGTAATGTGATCGGTCTAATTCTACGCAAAACGTTGAGTTTACGTTTTAACAACTTTCTCCAAATTTCAGTTTAGTTTTCATAACAAAACGAAAAAAAATTCTACGAAAATGAACTGGTTGTTACCAAAGCTTAGTGTTAAGAACTAGAATATCATTTGCGTACTAATTCAGAATTAATGTTTCATTTTTTGCAAATGAAAGATTAATTTGCAGAGTATTTTTGCAAATGACAGTTTAATATTTCAGAAAAAAAATACCATACTTCTTTTCTCCAATCTTGCTTATTTTTGAACGACAGAATTGGCCATTAAACAGACCTGAAAACTGTGATTACTTATTATGAGGCAGCAGTCATTTCAAGTTTCGCTTCTTCACGAGCCTTCCTTCAGGCTGTCAAGAATGTTAACAAAATAATCTTGCTTGTTTCCCGTTTAGTCTAACTATCATATTTCCCGGCACAATATACAGATTTTTTTCGCCTCCGAAAATTTTATCAAAAATCTGAATTAATGTTTGCTCAGAAGAAAACTTTTGATCTCAAACCTTTGTTTTCATAAAGAAAGAACTCTCACGTTTTAAGTTATCTTATTCGTATATCACAGTTTTTTCCCTGAAGTCACACACCTCTTCAGAACTTTATGAACATATAACTTCAGAGGCAAAAACTTCGAAAAAAATTTTAGCTTTAGTTTTGCATTTTTTTGTGTGTGCGTGAAACTAGAAACAAAATTGGAAAAACAGAGAGAATGTGCAAATTGATTTTCAGTTTAAGTCTTCTTTGACTGAGGATAAGTCATGAAGTTTTTAATTTTGTTTTGACAAAGTGAGTCTAGTACGACATCGACAGTTGTTAAACACATTTGCATCTGCTTGTGCCAATCTTCTAAAAAACTTTATACATTATTAACAAATTTTTAAGTTCTCAACCAAAATTCCATCATTGAAGTTTTTCCGACCTTAGCTTGACTGCCAAAGAAAAACGGACGCAACTGCTGACAAACATACAGTGCAACTGAATCAAGCAACTATACGATCGAAAAGGCCAAATACTTGTTATCTGAAATTAAAATTGGATCTTTTTCGGAACGAAATCATGTTGGCCGGGCTAATAACTGGAATTTGAGACACTGAAAGGTTGAGAAGCTGACGAGTTAATGCACAAAGGAAAACACTTCAGAAAAATCCTGCCTAAACATAAATGTTTTGGTCTTAAATCCGGAATTATTTTCAGTTTAAGTCTTCTTTTATTGAGGATAAGTCACAAAGTTTCTAATTTTGTTTTGAGAAAGTGAGTCTAGTACGAGTTGTTAAACAAATTTGCATGTTCATGTCAGAACCACCTGTTTAAATTTGGTGTAAGTTAAGGTCATTCCTCACATTTGCATTGCGCATCCTTACTGCGCATAATTTATGGCGTCATTAGCGCGCGCTCGTGCACGCGCACATTGAAAACATGACGGATTCGCCTTGATATTGAGCTCTGTCAGTTGGAAAATGGCTCTAGCTCACCAACAAGCACGGGCACCCCAATTTTTTTTTCACTCATTGTAATCAACTAATCATAAGCTTTGCGTGAGAAAAGGCTGATCTAATTTCTATTGCTGAAAATTGAATAAATAAGAAAAATAGCAGATACACAGTGGTCTTTTCTATTTGGCAGTCGGTGACCACGTCAAGAAATTTGGCTCAAATTTTTAACCAAGGATTTAGCTTTCTGTGTGAATCAAACTTAAAACGTTTATTTGTGTCCGACACAATGTATTGACTGTAGTTTGATGCGTGTTCTTATGAGTCCGGGCTCACAAAGATGTTACAATTAATGGGAATGCGTTCTTATAATAAGCATTAAATAATGCCAAAATGGGGCATTTTCAATGCCTCACCGCTCCTTAATGAGCATGGGCACCCCCTTTTTTATTTCAAAATTGAAGTTATCATATGACAAATATTCAGTGGACAAAGTTTGAACAAAAATCTATTGTCACTTTTATTTCAGAGGAATTACCTTAAGTTATAAAACTTCCTCTCAGCGGGGTATTCAATGTGCCTTATTGCATGTAATGTGTTAGGGCTAATTCCTTTGAGTTTATTTTAAGAAACTGTTTAGGAAATTCTATGTAAATATTTAGTTGTTACTTCAACTTTGTTTTAAGAAAACATGATTTGCGCACCAATTCATTCACTTTTCATTGTTCTCAAATTCTGGAGCAATTTGCAGAGTGCTTTTTGAAAAGAAAGCTATCTCAAAAAAAAAAAAAAACAAATCCACGTATACATGTACTTTATTTCTCCGATCGCGGTTTTTCTTAAACAAGAGAATCGCCGTTAAACAGCTGACCTGCAAATTTGTGCTTATTAAGAAACAGCAATCATTTTAAGTTTGGCTTCTTAACGAATTTTTTTCAGGTTGACAAAGAAAAACATCGAAAAATTGTCTCAGTTGCTTGCTTCCTGTGTCGTGTGCACTATCATATTTCCCGGCGCAATGTAAGGATTCTTTTCCTTTTTGAAAGACTCAACACTACTAATTTAATGAGTTCAACATACAAAGTTGTCCATGTTTGGCAGGTCTAAACATCTCAAGGAAATGGTTTGGCAAGGTACGAAAAATGACAGTGCAGTCTTCTCACTCGAACAAACGACCGAGCGCGGATATTTAAAATTCACTGCTCAGTCTGTCAGAAAAACGAAAATAAGCTGGCCGCTTGTTATTTGGAAAAATAAAACTTTCATGTCAGTTCTCCTTTTTGACTCCCAAATTTGGCATTCAGTCAGGACTGTAGTTTATGTAGTTTCTTGGCAAGCAACTATTCCATTTTCCAAAACTGTTGTAACAAAAATACATACTGGTTATCGCAGTTACTTTTCACCGGCATACTATGAATTCTTTTAGAAATCTTGAAAGCAGGATAAGCGCTCATTAGTTTTTACTAGTTTTAACGATTATGTGCCTACAGTTAAGAAATTTTTCAAGGCGAATTCGACTGAAGTCCAAACATTAACGACAAAATGTAACGGCTCTTATGAAAAGAAGTATTCGCGTTATTCAATTATATAAACCACGACAATAAAAATATTGCTGATCCATCTTTCAAAAAGTGCTATACTCATGGGCAAAAATCATGATAAAAACAATAAAGGTAGAATATTTCCAAACAGTGAATGAAGAAAACTTTACCTTGTGCATCCGGTAGCAGGGTAGCGAACAAGACGAAAACAAGGCCGGAAAATGTGGACAGCATTTTTACGACAAGTTTTCGAAGGCTTCGTAAAAACGGTTTGGTAGTGTTACATTCCAGCGAGAAGCTTTGGGGGATGGCTCAATGATGGTGTGAATCATGAGCTAAGCTGCGACATCTGAAGTAAGGTTAAACTTGTTCCGTATTCAAATACGCCAGCTCCATATATTAATCATGCACTTATTAATTATTACTGACTGCTGTAGCCTACAGCCCTTGTTGATGCTACGCCTAGAGATTTCGAACTCACGCTCTGTTGAAGAGACTCGAGGAGCCTGTTGAGTATGGAAAGATCGAGCGAGGTTCGACTAGAAAAATAAATAAAAATACTTGTGAAGAAGAGCCGGGCGATAAGTAAATTACAGGACGACGACAGAATATAAAGACTTACAAATGTTTCCTGACTGTAGCGATGACGGTGAAGCTAGGTGGAGTATAGATTCCGTGACAATGTTAACTTGAAGCTAGAGAAAACGTTGAACAGATTGGCGCGCTAGGAAACCGTAGCGTTTAAACAGTCCTAATTTGCATACATAAATGGCAAGCTAAAATAAAAATTCGCACGTGGACTCCTACAACCGCTACAACTAAGGTGGTCTCCTACATTGCGGTTGGAGGATTTAATTGATTTTCATTACTACGTGCATGTAAAAGGGTGCCAGTTATTATCTTAACAGACTGTTAATTGTCTTTAACAACGCCAGTAGAAGAAAGATGTTGTTGTGGTTACGTGGTTTGCCGCATCTCTAAAAACAAATTGAGTTAAGTAAGTTTTTCAGCTGCAATTACTTTTTTGGCCTTACGATAAAAAAAAAAAAAAAAAAAAAAAAAAACGAAAGAGCATGTAAACAAAACGGTTTAAAGATGCCGGAAATTTAAAAGGGAGGCTTTTATTCCTCCTGTGAACCTTGGAAATTACATTTGCTAAACATGAAGCCTTCCAAAACAACGACGTACGCCATCAGTCGAATCCATTCCATCGCTGAAGTTGTTAGAAATCAAATATTTACTCGTGTATCCTGAGTCACTGCATTAGAATTATATATGTAAAGCAACCGTGTCAAAGTGGCCAACAGCGCCTGCGCTAATCACGGTTTTCCCAGTTACGAAGAGTATTAAACGAAAGGGGTCACTAGATTTTGTATACAAGGACTTTCTACCGTCATTGTTTTGCTTTTTTCTTTCTGAACCAAGAACTGACTATGACGCAATAGACCATTTCCGAGATGCTATTTGCCTCTGTGCCAGTATTGAGGCATCTCGGGTAGGTGTGTGAGGCACCAGTAAAGTAAGCTAAAAAAAACGTAATTAATTTAATCTGTTGTATAACATAAATGCGTGTATTTTCAAGAAGAATGAAAATTTGGACAGAAAAAAAAATAAGAAATAAGATGCCAGATTGAGTCGAACCCTCGTAAAATAACTGACCACTCAACCACCTGCTGTAGCTGCCAAGTGACAGAAATTCCATAGATTTAGCCAAACCTAAAAGCAGAGCTTCCTAATTGCAGTACGTTAATCTGGCTAGAGCCTGCGATCCAATTGAAAGCCAGAACCTGGACGCAGTCAAATTAAAACAACACGTCACCTCTATGAGCTCTAATAAACTTGAGCCCGCGATATGGTCACTTGACATTGTGATATAGCGGGCTATCTATACTATTTTTCTTTTCTACCGCATATAAACTTGGTCGAGGTTTCATAAAATAGACTTTAAACGCTTTGCGGCAACTTTCTACGAAATATTCTACATTTGGTTAGCCTTTCAGTGACAGGTATTTTTATATGACTTTTATGGTTTTGTTAAAAGCGTTTTGACGCAAGATGTTTACCAAAGAGGATAATCCTTGAATTTTAATTCATTAATTTTGTTTTGACAAAATGCAACGACAGCTGTTTGGGAAGATCAAAGCTAAGCCACCTGTTATAGCTGAGTGTCAAACTTGCTCTCAGCGTTAAGTGAATTAAAGTGAATCACTTTAAATTTGCAGAAACCATCGAATAACATTTTGCAAAGTTTTTGCAATATTTAGCCTAGTTTTTGCACTTAAACTGTGCAGAAAAGCAGTTTCATTTGAACTTACGAGAGAAAGACTGTGAATTAATAAGCGCAGGAACCAGTGAGTTTTGTTTCTCCTTGGCCCTCAACGTTCCCCGAGGCGAAGTTTTGACCCATAACACATGACACGTTCTCCTCAAATCGCAAAACGTATTTGGATTGGGAGATATATATAAGATCATTAATGTTTCATGTTTTATAATACGCATTTACTCGCGAGATCGTGGATGCTAAAATTAATGAGCGTTCAGCGCAGTTTAGTGTTCTTCAGCAGTTATGAGTGTGTAGAAAAACTATATAGCCAGCACATATCAGATAAATTTACTTTCCTATATAATAACTCATTTTGCAACATTCCAGAAAAGATGAATTTATGGGACATTGTACTCTACCGAATGCAAAATTAATTTTTCAGAAGTTTCAATAACATGAAGAACTAATTGAAGTATGATATAATTAACTTAGAATTTTCTGAGTAAACAAAATATACAATTTTGAGCTTTCAGTTCAAGTCGGGAGTTATTAACAATCCTTTCCTCTACCTAGCTATATATTTAATACAATCCTCTGGAATTTATCACAGACTGAAAGGACTGAAGGTTTTCTAAATCTAAAGAAAATTTTGGATGTTGAAATAATTCAGTGGTATAGTCCCTCACTAAATTTGTCAGTATGATAGCCAAAACAAAACTAAAGGACTCGTGAAAAGAACAAAACTAATGATACAAAAATAAAGAAAAAGTATACTCAAACGCCGAATGAAGAGAACATTACCTTGTGTCTCCAGGATCAGGAAATCCAATAACACGAAGGTTGAATAAGAAAATAATGAAAACATGTTTACGACAACTGTGCGAACCTTTTACAGAAACTGGTGGCTGGTAATGTTACATTCCGGCGAAGTTTGGGAAGTTCAGTGGTGTGAATGATGAGAAACAAGATCTGAAGTCGATAATCTAAATGACAGCTCGATCCACAGATTAATCATCTTTAGTTATTGGTGGTTGGTTTAAACTATTAAATAGTTTCCCTGTATTGTGGTTGGTGGATCAATTTTTCACATGATTAACCGCACTGCTATTATTTTGACAAATCGTCACTTTTTTGTCTCTGATATGAATAAGAAAAGGAAGATATTAATTGCTGTGTTTGCGTAGTTTGCCATAATGCTAAAAATAAATTGAGCCAAAAACATTTTGCGGTTGGTGCGTCAATAGTAATGTCATACTAAAAACTGTTATCATTTTGACTTCGTAAGATTTCGTAACAGCACATTGTTCAACAGAACTTCAAGATTCTTATGGGGGAGAAGAGGAATAATAAACTCTTAGTAGTCCGGTGAAAACATCGCAAAACATACCACATCGTGTTCTTTTTTATTTAATATCTCAGCAATACTATATCTCATTTGAAAAGCACCAAAAAATACTCTCTAGAAAAAACGGTATGTCGAGACGGAAACTAGCTGTATTTTCTAAAAAAAAAAAAATTAAATGAATAGAATTTTAAAAGGCCTCAAGCGTGGAGTTAGTTAAGAGTAAGGTATATTTATCTCATATGGGGATTTTCACAAGGTTGGGCTATGTAGCAGCCATTCAAACTCTGCGACGATAGAGCTCGAACTGGATTGGTCACAAATAACTGGGGGCACATTCAGTTAACTATGGTTGCCACAGACATCACTGTATAAAACTCCCTGACTTTTCCCTGATAAAATTAGCATTTCCCTGACCCAAAAAAAATACAAAATGTCAGATCGAGTAGCGGCTTCTAGTGTGAACTTACAGCCGTTCTTTCCACTTGTTCATTAAGACGGATGAGTTTTCAACAAATTTTCCATAAAGGAAAAATTTCGTTGAGATCACAGTGACCCCAAATGTTTCTTCCAGCCTTCAACGGTATTAAATCAGCCGTGTTAAATTATTTTAATTTTCCCTGACTTCTCTTCAAAATGTCTACTATCCCTGACTCAATATAAAATTCCCTGACTTTTCCGAATTGAAGAATTTATTTTTTCCCCGACCTATGGCAACCCTGTTAACATGTTATTCTTGCTGTACTGAACTGGGCTAAATTTAGGTCCATTACCCAGAGGGGGGGGGGGGGGGGGAAGGGGGCGGGAGGTTGGGTGGTTGGCGGCGGAGGCATGGCAGAAACGTACACTAGGCAATTGCTTGCAACTTGTCGCGCGGTTTTATTACGAGTTACGTTGCACGAGAGGTCGCCTAAAGTAGCACTCCCCGCATAGATGCCTCGCAAGTTTTCTTTGCAGTTTTCTTTGCGCGAGGCTTGCTGCAATGTAAACGTGAAAACCTCGATCTTACGCCTAAGAATTAATGTCAATACGACCTAAACTAACACCGTGACACTATCGAAGAACCAGTGCAGAGTTTAGATAAATGGCACGTCTCAAAGTATTAGCGACGACGTTGCTTGAGAAAACATGACCTGTTACCGCTGTTAATCACACTTCGTATTAGCTTCGTATTCAAGAGACGGCTCAATTTCAATATGGAGAATACTTTATTAACTGTTCGATTGTTACATGTTCGAGTGCTGAATATGTTGTATTTGCAATGCTGTCGTGTGACAATATTCAATAAGCACGTAAATTTTAAGGATCTTTAGTACAATTTACACAGTTTAATATCCAGTATTATAAAATATTTAAGATAGTACACGCGATGTCATGGGCGATAGGTGTGTAGATAAGAATATGTAAACACGGTTGTGACGGGTAATGGGGAAATATGTTTTGAGGGCAATAGACGACTTTTTATCCATTTTTAGATAGCCTCATCTAAACACTCGGGGGGTTGGGAGATTCTCGAAACTGCGTGTCGGGTTTGCATCATAACTGTCTTGAATTCTCCCAAACCCCTCGTGTTTAGATGAGACTATTTAAACACGGAAAAAGTCCTCTAGTGCTTAAACATAATTTTGTGAGACCTTTGGCGCCATTGCGCATGAAATTCGTTATGTATTTTCAGCGTGTACAAAGGATTCTAAAACTTCAGCCACTGAAACACTGCAAGGACCCAGCACAGCATTTATTTCTGGCAAATTTCTAAACTTTTTTCACATAACTTACTATCGTAAAATTTAAACCAAATTAACCATAAATTCAGTCAGTGATGAAGTAGAAAACACAAATTTAGAACCTACACTATTTCTACCCCCTCACTCAACAAAACTGCGACTAACCACGTTTAGCCAAATCACCAAATTCAGCCGAGGACATATTAAAAGTATTAGTGTTTTTGAATCAGTTACAGGGCTGAAATATCGCTTAAACTAAAATACAAAGATCTTTTTAATAAGTTATTTGAAAAACGTTCAAAGTTGTCAAGTTGTCTGTGAACAGAGTCGATGTGCTGTCCACTGGCAAGGTTTTGGCGCGGGCGGGAAATAGTATGCCACGGGTCAATTTTTCCCGCCACCAGAGCCTTTGCCGCCGCCTCAGTAGAAGTCATCAGAGGCGTCTGTTGCTGCTGGAGGGTTCGTGTTATTTTTCACGGTTTCTTGACTTCTGTACATTTCGGCAACCTGAAAAATGAACAAAAGAGAACACCAATTTAACACCAGTTATTCCAATCCTCCATTTTATTAATGACTCAAACCTTCTCTGATACCAAGTTGTCACTTAACAGTAGTTTGTTTTTTCTGTGAGAAAACGGTCCATTTCAAATACGCACCGTTCCGGGCGGTTTACAAGAGCGAGATGGAGATAGTGTTAGGAGTATAGTGCTGCAAACACAGGTTAACATAAAAACAACTTTCTCACTTGTGAGCTGTCTGTGGCTTGTTCTGGTTTCTTGTCGTCGCGGGTTCTTAAAAAGCGAGGAAATCGCAGCGAAATCCCCTTGACGGGATCAACCTAAAAATGCCGAAAACAAAAGAGAACAAGTTCACTTTCAAGGGCTGTAGCTACTTAAGCAGTAAACACTCTTGGCCGCCTCTTGTAACTTAAACCCGCATGAGGCATTGATGAGCCATCGCAATTTTCTGTTATCAGAGAGTTCCTGAATGAGAAAAAAACAAACCTGATTTGAACTTCTAACGCATCATCGTTAATGAAAAGACACCAGTCTGGGCTGGGATGTTCGAAAGCCGGTTAACGCTAAGTCCGGATTAAAAGTTAACCAAAGTATTAATTTGATTTGCATAGAAATGTTTTTCACTGCTTATGTTTTGTGTTGCCTGAGATTACTCAAATTAAAAACTGAATGATAAACAATAAAAACAGAAAACCTAGGGCTCGAAAAAAGTGTCGACCGGTAGTCCAGGACAATACCACTTTTCACCCTCACCTGCCCGATAGGCAAGGGATCAGGCAAGTCATCTGCCAACTAAATCATTAAAAGAGCAAACTAAGCCTTGCCCTGGGCAAGCAAAATTTTAGAGCTACTTGTCCCAAGGGAAAGCTAGAAATCAAGGTTTTTTCGAGTCCTGACGCACCATCGTCACAAAAATTGAAATCGAAATTCCGCTAATCCTGGGTTAGCTTAATCGGGCTTTGAACAAACCGGTCCGGGAGTTTCGAAACTGTGCGGGGGGGGGGGGGGGGGGGAGGGGGAGAGGGTTGCTTTTGAAGGAATTCCTGGAGTGAAGCTTTATTACGTTGTTACACTCACCAGGCCGACCGCCGCTTTATGGACTGGAGAGATGGAAAGATCTGCTGCTCTGATTTCCCACACCTAAACAAAACTAGCTGTTTTATTTCAATCTCAAAGAGAATTTTTTTCCCTTCTTATTGGTGATTTTTTATTTTCTCATCATACATCTGCTAAGTAATCTTTTGACTTTATAAGGAGAAATTAGATGTACATCACTCTTGGGTGTTAGTATATAATACAATGGGTCATTGGATAATGCAATTCAAGAGTTTTCATTGGCTTTGCCATCATGGTATATATAAGCCGTTATACCATGCTTTATAAATATGGTAAAGGTACGCGAAATACTTTTTTGGGTTGATTTTATTTTTATTTTATTTTAGTTTTCAAAATTTTGGGGGGCGTTTTTAATAAAACACTTATTCCACTCGCCCTTCTTGGATATGAGATGATTATAGCCAACTCGCCTCGTTGGCTATCTACCATCTCATATCAAACGCGCGCTCGTGGAATAATTGTTAATTATCCTCACTTTGATCGTTTTCAACAAAAATCACACCATAGACTCGCACCAGAATATTACATACCACGCCAGAAGGTAGCATGCACCGTATTTAACACATTAAAACGTTATGTCACGAAAACAACGACAGCTGACAGACATACATCGACAAGTCCCGCTTATTCTCGACATATCAACCAAGACTAACATCCTAGACCTTGAGACTAAAGCACAGGTGAACAGATCAAATCAAATACTTCACCTGCACTGCGTCAAACCAGTGATCAGGAGCCAGGCTGTCATCATACCGATAATAGGCCTTCGGTTGTGAAATCACGTGATCTTTGAAAAATTGATGATGCTTGTCAAGTAACTCGTCTGTAAACCCGGTTCCAATCTGTGAGAGAGTGAATAGAACACTATGAGAACCTCAAAATACACGAGTTCGCTACACACATGGTTGCCACAGGCATCACTTTTCAAAACTCCCTGACTTTTCTCTGATACAAATAAGATTTCCCTGACCAAATAACTGATGAAAATGTCAGATTTAAGAGCGGCTTCTGGACTCAACTTACAGCGTTTTCCATTCTTTTTTTCTTTTTTGTTTGGTTCTGTTTTTTCCCAATGTCTCGATGTAGTGTTTCCTGTTTCCGAATAAAGTCTTCCGATTCCAGTATGGCTTTTGATCTCCAGAAACACCATCTTTTAGAACTGTCACCCTTCGGTATCAGCTCGATGGTTTTTTGTTTTTTTTTTTTTGAAAGAAAAGCTTCCAAGATGACAGGCTTTTTTACCTTCAGGGATGACTGAAAACTTTCAAAACATTTTAAGTTATTAACTATCAGAACAGAATACTCAGACGGGAAAAGAGATACAAACGTTCACTACAATTTAATTTAAGAAACAAGTTTGACTAGCTGTGGTTTGCCTGTTACCTTGCAGATAGTCTGGAACTCTTCATTCTCAGGATCATAGCAGGCCAGTAGATATCCACCATATGAACCAGTTCTTTTGCCTTTACCCAAATAACCTCCAATTACTACAACATCTATTGTGTCTCCAACACCAGCCAAGTAGTCTTTTTTCAACTGAAACAAGGAGCAGAAAATTCCACGAGGCAATTTGGTTTAGGCTTTTTAGTTTAGCTCTGCGCGCTAATAGAGATAATTTTAGCGGTTTTTGCCACAATCTTGGGTGTATCTTTGTTCCACATTTTTAAATTCTGCGATACTTTAAATCAAAAAATTTACGGGAAGTGACGTTATTTCACTTTAATTTCTTCGACTTTTTAAAATGACCTGCTTAGTTCAAAACTGGATTATAATAATACGAATTGTCAAAGTCGTAGCTTGGTGGCGTTTAGCTCCACTGTTTCTCAGAAAGACAGCAAGTAAGCTATCACATTTGGAACGTCAAGAGCCAATTACATCACGTCTAAACGGACCAGTCAGATCACTGTCGTGGGAAAAAAAGTTTCTCACTTTTAAGGCTCAGCTTCTTGAGACGTCAGTCACCAACAATGCTCTCTCATTACTATCACTGCCTTGCCCAAGTTAGATGACACGATACTCCTGGGTTCAAAACATTCACTGCGTTTACACAACACCGACTACAATGGAGCTCCATTGAGCGGTTTTCAATGGAGCGTAAAACCAAAACCAAAGTAATCACTCTAGCCAATCACAAAGGACACAGACAATCCAGTGAACCAATCAAAACTCGAAACAATTGCCTATAACTGACGCAAAGCGCGGGAAAACGCGTGCGAGCGAATCACGATTGGTATTGGTTTTACTCCTGATTAAAAAGTGGCCGAGTTTTTTAAACCAATCGGGTGGCGTAGTAAGTGCAATACCAATTACTTTTCGACACTCAGATAAAAACCGCTCTATATCAATTGTTGTGTCACAGATTTCGTCACGCATAGAACGGTTTTTAATTGTGTGTCAAAAGTAATTAGACAATTACTTTGGTTTTGGTTTTGGTTTTACTACGGTTTGAGATTGGCTGAGTAGTTTAATTGGTAAGTAATTGGTTTGGTTTTGGTTTTACGACACTCAATTGAAAACCGCTCTAACAAGCAATGAGTGTATTGCATTAAGAACAGTCAAAGAAGTTCGCTTTACCTTTAACCAGTTGTGCGAACGTTTGGCGATTTCGTAGGTGGCGTCCACTTCAAGAGTTTTCACCATCAGACCTTCACAATTACCTGTGGAGAGAGATAAGACACAGTTAGAAAATATACAACACTCTCATGATGGATAAAAATACGCCAGCAAACAATGGAGAGAAACTTCCA
Organism: Orbicella franksi; assembly: GCF_964199315.1. Taxonomy (NCBI): domain Eukaryota; kingdom Metazoa; phylum Cnidaria; class Anthozoa; order Scleractinia; family Merulinidae; genus Orbicella; species Orbicella franksi. The sequence goes on along the minus strand of NC_138150.1, from coordinate 29,458,070 downwards.
TTATGTTAAAAATGGGAAGATTCAGATGTCTTTTTTCTGACAAGGAGGAGGTTCAAGAAACCTTACCCTTGATGGAGTCATCTAAAAATTCAGCAATGTCATCCGTGTTGACTGAGTCAGAACTATGAGCAAACACGAATTCCTGTCGTAGTAAGAAACACGACATTAAATACTTGTGTAGCAAAAATACCTTTAACAACTTGTAACATCCTCTAACAGAGGAGAGAGAGGTTAACGAGGAAGTGATATATATCAAACATGAGAGACAGTGTTTCATCGGGATATCCCAAAATACCGAGAAGAGAGCTAATAATACGATGCGCAGCGGAGTATTTTTGACGAAATTCGAGGTGTTTGGATAGCCGATGAAACACTGTCTCGAGTGTTTGATATGTCCTCTCAATCAAAACAAAAGCTAAGGAGTAAACGAAGAAGTAAACTTGTCAAAATCTATGCTAATAAAGACCGGGTATCCAAACCTCCCTCACGGTTGTGACTTTCTGATAAATAATTAATGAGTTTGAGAAATAATAATGAAGAATCCTTTTCCTACCCCTTCAACTTCTGTGAATGATGACCGGAGAGCTTCTCTGCGAGCTCGAAAAGGTTCCTTGATGTACGACTGAAAAAAAAAAAAAAAAACAAGAGAGAGAGAGCACTGTTTTAAACAAGTTCTCCATAAAACCTACACCTTACCTCACATTAGGCTTGCTGCGTTTCATTCGCATTAAGTAGTCAGAGTTCACTTCATTGTAACAGGTATACCTCATATTTCTTAAATATTAAATATAGAATAACATATGTTTTTCTTAAGTGTCTCAATGGTCCGGAATCCAGAATCCTGCAATTTAATTGGCTAATTACGCCGGACAGTTTTTCACGATACGGACCCCGACATCCCCTCGCTAGAAACTTTAGGTTTTGGTTCCCTTTAAAAAATGTAGCCTACATAAACGCAAAAAGAAAAAATAGAACACGGAATTAAAGACATGGATTTGGATAATGAAAGCTATCAAAGCGAAAAACTTTTGTCTTCGCTCTTGAGTATGTGCAGTAACTTGAATGGCTTTTTTACTCTTCGCATTCACGCGATATCAAAGTTTTTCGCTATCAATTCTGGCGACTTTATTTCGAAAATAAAAAATAAAAACGTTTTTCGCCGGCTTTGGTTGGTCCTTGTCGAAAGAACTTCCCTTAAGTCCAATACTCCTGACCTGAGTCGGGCCGTACTCAATTTCTCGATACAGCAAATAACATATCATGATATGTGTATTTTGACACATATAAACTTTACTTACTTTTCCATTAAGATACAACAAATCAAATGCATAAACACAGACTTGAACTTTAATCTCAGAGGCATCAGCATCCTGTTGGGAGTAAAAAAAAATAAAATCAATATTAATACAATTTAATAATGACAGATGAATAGGTACCTGAGATCAACAAACTTTTCGCATACCAAACAATTGATATTGAGAATAATAAATTGATTACCTTTCTTTTTCGTGTACTGAGAATCTGAAATGGTAAAATCTGTTTCTTTTCTCTGTCCCACGCCACAGCTTCAGCATCAATTATACAGGACTTTACACCATCACCCAAAACCTGGCAAAAGGAGGAAATCTTAGGAACTGACCACCAAATGCCATGGATAAAAATTGAGTGATATTCAACCGGGGGTATTACTTTACATGTTAGCGTTATGAGAGCAGAGGGAGAAACCATACCAAGGAGTAATTTCTAAGGATGAAAGAATGACAGAAAACTGCAGCATGTCAATGATCATCAGGGGTTCCAAAACATTCAAAACGTTTGATCTGAACTTCTTTATAAGAACTTTCTCAGGATGGCCAAACCAGGCAGACAAAGTCATTCCCACTGCTGGCCAGTGCACCCTGTTGCCAGCCCTTATTGAAACCACTGGATCTTGACATATCACTATCAGTATGCTCAATGCTACAAAACAAATATAGGCATGCAATGCGTGCATGAGTTATTTTAGGACAATTGTGCAGAACTTTGTTTCTTGTTTGCGCATCCACATAAGGTCAAGTTACATATTGCTATTAAAAGGAACAGGCTGGGAAGCTGACTTGGACAAAGAAAACTTGAATACACTTGCAGTTCCAGTTCACCTAAATGTATTTTCATTTCATTATCTTGGACAAATGAGGAAAAATTGAAAAAGACATAATTTGTAGATTGTATGTCAACATTGCTAAGAAGGCAGAGGGAGAAGAACAATACCGACCTTTGGTATTCTTTCAATAATGTCGGGATACTTGGATGTACTGTTTTCTTGATTTCTGCTGTAAATGTGAATTTCTCCATTCTCAAGTATATGGATCTACGAACAAAATAACTAGTTTCTAAATGTTTATTCTACTAGCCTTTGAAAACAGACTCTACCTCCTTCCCACCCCTTAAGACATGCTACGGACAAGCAAAATGTGAAGGAAATCCTATAGATGTAGAACAAGTGTCAGCTAATCTTGTGACTTAGTGGCACGTTACTGACCAGTGGAGATAATCTGGATTATTTGTGACCTCACATTCTCTTACACAATGCCATTACAAAACTCTTGACATTAAACACACACTAGTATAAATTATTGGTTACAACTTTCTTCTAAAGATGATCTTTACATTCATAGGATTCATTAACTAGGAAACAAACATCAGATGTATAACCTCAATTGCATTGAACACAAACTGTTTCTCACCTGTGCTCGTTCACCATCGTACTTATATTCACAAGTGAATGCAGCATTTTCAAAACGTTTAAACACCTCCTCTACTCCCTTTGATGGGTGAGCCAGCATAGGCTTAAGAGGGATGCCTAAGAGAGAAAATTGATTGCAAGAACTAAGCATGCAATCTGTGCAGAAAGTTTTCAAGCTATAGCTCTCAACACAAACTGCTGACCTATGAGAATAGGTAATAATATTTACAACAAATAGAAAAAAATAAATATTACTTAGTTTTACAACTTACAGTAGTTTTCCACTGTTAAATAATATTATTATTGTGCTACTTTAGTAAAGTTTTGCAAGTTTTGATTACATCCAAGGTTGAATGTAAGTGACTTTATCCTCAGTATTTAACAAGCCAGTTACTGAACTACACCTGTGAATATCGTGGAATATCTGTAAGCAGGTATTAACAACATACAGTATGGGTACAGAGTTTTACCTGGAGTCAGGTGGCAATGTTTCGGCAGCGTCTCCAAGCCATGATCCAGGATGGATGGAATGAGTTTATTGTAGTTAGGCATTTCACTGTCAAAGTAAGATTTGTAGTTCATGGGCTACATACTAAAATTGTGTAGGATAAAAGTCTGCATATGAGACAAGTGGCGCATCAGGGCAGAGTTTATCCCGGTTTCTGTAGTTTGAAGTGACTAGGAGTATTTCTACTCCCCCCTTGATGGGATGCTAGTCCATTGCAGCGTTACTCCCAGCATTAAATTTACCGGTACCCATTTGTACACCTGGGTGGAGAGAGGCACTATGGGGGTAAAGTGTCTTGCCCAAGAATACAACACAATGTCTCCGGCCAGGGCACGAACCCAAACCACATGTAAATACTAGTGCATACAAAGACCTGTAGTTATTAGTGTCTTCAGCGTACATTTATTTACTAGCCTATAATGCATGTCCAGTTTATCAAAAGCATGTCATAAACACATTCAAGTTCAAGCTCAAAATATGAATTAAACCTCAGTGATTGATAATTTTGAGAAGTTGGTTGTTTATTAAGATTATTATTTCTTTGTTAATGATGACAAAATGCATTACAATTTTTCCTCCTCACTGCCTGTCTGCTTGAAATTGCTCCAAAACTGATGCTCATGAAGGAAACTAACTTACCAGTAACAGGTCTTGACAATTAAAGCAGCCTCGTCTTGTTTCTTTTTCAATTCATCCCCAGAAAAATTCTTTCCATTGTCAATTATGGGAGGGGGAAACTCTGAAATTGAAAAAAGAACAGCTGAAATGCTAACAAAAATAAATGCAAATGAACGCTTTATTATTCCAATTAGCACTGAAAAGAAGGAACATGTAACATGACTGTGGGATTAATCTATAGCACATGTTGTACAGCTATTTATTGGGATCATTTCTTCATGCCAGCCAAGTAGATGAGCTGCAAATATGATTGCAAGAGCTTCCAATGGCTATTGTTACCTTTGCTTGGAGGAGTGAGAAAGGCAGCATGTCCCAGTGCTATTAACACAGACTGTTCAGCAAGACCAATCCTTAACTTGCCACCTAGAGATCTTTAAACAAATCAACTCATCAAATTGAGTGATCATACTGTCTTATGAAATATGGTATGCCAGCGCAATTCAAATGCTAAAACCCAATAGGATAACAGAAATTAGTATCACCCAACTAGTTGACTAATGCAAATCCTGCATTTCAATTGGCTACACTACTAGTCCTTGAGTAGCAAAATTGGCGTAATCAAGTTTTCTTTCGTCTTATTCCCCAAAAAATATTTCTTCAGCCTGCATTTGCTAACTTTATTATTGCCTTTTCTGTCTGACTAGTTGGGTGATACTAAATCAATTAGACCCTTTTAAAAATGGTCCTGTAACCAGGCGGTTGATTCGTGATTGAAAAACGCTACTCTGGTTTAAAAATGTAAAAGTGTTAGTAAAAATTCTTTTTGTAAAAGTCCCAACGTTTTGGCTAAAACTTCAGCCTTCATCAGGGGAAAGTGACAAGGAATTTGTTGAAAAGGCACGTTCTTATACTATGCAAATCGGCAAATCGGCAAATCGGAGCTAATTATGTTCTGTCCCTTAGGGCTAAATCTAAAAATTCGTGCGGCAAATGCATACCATCATCTCGGTTCAGCAGATTCCTACAAGTGTTAATTTCCCATACTTCTAAAATACGTCTGTTGCGCCAATTTGTGCTTGTACGTAAGATCTTTGAAGATTCCCAGGAGATGGTGTGGCCAGAGTGTAAACAATGTTCCGCTAAAACTGACTTGTGCGAGTGTTTGTTTACAACTGCTTTTTGATGCTCTTTGAGCCGGGTGGAAAATTTTCGTTTCGTTTCTCCAATGTAGCTTTTGTCACAACCTTGACAGGGAATTGAATAAATTGCGCCACGAGTCTGATCTTTCGGGACTGGGTCTTTTGGTTTGGGAAATAAATTGCCAATGGTATGGTGTGGTTTTAAAGCAACTTTGATATTGTAATTGCTTGGGATTCGCTTAATCGGTTCCATAGTGCCCTTGACATACGTCATGAAACGACATACGTCATGAAATCATGAAACAATAAGACCCTTCGCCCTCAAAGGCCATGGATCAATAGCCCATTTGGCTTCGCCTCATGCGCTATTGACCCGTAGCCCCTAATTGTTAAATAGTCACTAGTTTTACCATCAGAAGAGTGTAACATGGATTCTACCAAAAACTTTCTCGCTGTGAACTGTAGCAATCTGACACAGATTTGTAAACAACTTACCGAATTAAGTATCTTGCTTCCGCATCCCGACAAGCAACAAACATGCCTTTAATTTTTTCTGACTTTCTTGTCATGGACTACAACCAAAAAAATTCAAAAAAGACAATGCTTAGTCTGTGCTTGGTTTCAATCCAAATAGTATTGTATATTGTAAGTCACATGTTAATTTCATATGTTAATTTGTTTTTTGTAAGTAATATTAGTATTTGTTAGTAGTCTTTGTACCACACAATTATAAAGTAGTGTTGGTATTGTATTATGTGGTTGTACGGGGGTTTCATTAAGGGCTGGGTACTGCGCAAATTGACTGGCTGTGAGGGTGATTTTGCCCGTCTGGTTTGGCCATTTAAAGGAAAGTTTTGGAAGTTCAGTTCAAATAGTTTTTCCCAGCTGTGAAACCAGTAAATTGTTACTGAAGCCCCTGGCTGTAGCTTGTAAGTAATATATTGTATTGTAAGTAACTGAAAATAAAAAAAAGTATTGTATTCAGCCATTCCAAAATCCATCCCATTTTCCAATATTCTTACAAGTTTGCAACAGGTAATAATAACTTTCCACAACACAATCACACTTACAAGTACTGTGTTCAGGAAAAAAAGAAGTGAATGTGGAACATCTTTAACATTATAGATGATCAGACTAACCAATAAAACATCTACGTAACAAATATACAAGTATTTTTAGAAACAGTGGGAAGAATTCATATAGTAATCCTGGGACTAAAAGAGCTTAATATGTACTCACACTATGTCCTGTCATCATAGCAATGTCCTTTAGTTTGGTGAAGACACCCTCAGCAGTGAGCTTGGGTGGAGCAAACATGGTGCGCTGTGTGCTGCGGCAAGACTGACAAGAAGAAAGCAGACAATATCACTGATAATGGTTTCACAATTTCCTGTGGGTGGCTGCCCTGGTGCAGCCTTTGTCAAAAAGCAGTAAGAGAGGGCCGTTATAACTTCCTGTACAGTGCAATTTTTTTTAACTGCCAATGTGTATATAGCTGGTGATTTACAACAGATTACATGTACACGTAAGAGCTCGAAAGGGTACGAAGTCTTACTGAAGCACTGTCAGTATTAATGGTCTGAAAAAGAGCAAGTTCACAATCCAGTCCTGTGTGTACGTAGCTGCTGAGTATCATGTGTGACTACAGTAAGCTAGTAACATGGTTTGAAAATGGATCAAAGGCCATCAAAAAAGGTCCAAAATAGTTTCTTGTAAAGGTTCAGTGTATTGTCAATACCTTACCCTCTTGATTAAAGTTGTTTTGATGTGGATCAGTATGGTCTGAGACAAAATTTTGCCCTTGAAAATTGAAACTTTTCCACCTCCATTTACACAGTTTGTCAGTTATTTCTGATTATATGCTGTAATTAACAGATGAGTACTTACCTCAGCTACTATCCCTAAATCTCCCTTTTCTCCAACATCAGACTTGATCTGTTGCAGGCTCCGTCCTAAAATAAAATTACAACAATAATTTTATTCTTTACAAGTACTTGTTGCAAACTAAATCTATGCAGTTGGAGTTACATGTACCTGACTAAATGCACCTAAAAGATGCGTTCATTTTCAAAGACTACCCCGAACATGGCAAACTGTCAGCAAAATCTATTTGGAATAACACAATAAAATTAACGCCTGTGCTGAGATTCAAGAATAAGCTTGCATCCACCAAAGGTCTTGATACCACTGCTGTGAAATGCTTGCTAATACTGAGAATCTTAAATCACAAGTATTGTTTGATGAACTTGTTCCCGTAGAGACATACAAGTAAGAGTACCTGTGGACTCTGCAACAGCTTTCATCAGAATGTTTTCTCCAATGCCAAGTTCAATTCCTTCATATGCTGGAGCCAACTATGAAACAAACCAAGACAAGTCATTACTGACAGTGGAACTACAAAAAACAAAGAAGAAAATAAATATAGTTGGAGCACTGATATACAGGCAAGTGGGTTAAGTTGAGTAGATGGGTAGGTAGGAAGGTAGGAAGGCAAAGCCCATGTTTGGATCATCAAATGAGAGACACTGCAGGACTTATATAGTAAATTCTTAGAGATTTTAGGTCTGTCAAAAGAAGAACTGTAATAGTTACTAATTGTTCATATGATTGGTAGTTAGATGAATACAAATGCTACATACCTTGTTGAGGCAGAGATAAACGCAGGGCAGTAGGTCATCAGGTGACAAAGCAATAACTGAACGAAAGAAGTTGCTGAGGATGGAAGTGATCTTTAGCCTGTTGTGGGTTAAGTGTAAAAATGTCAGTTAATCATACCGAGAGCAGTTTGCAATTGAGTGTTGAAGGTAATTTCAATTCACTTTCAATTGGGTTTGGATCAATCCTTTCTGTGATTGTTTGAGCCAATAAACTCAACCAAAAAGATGCAAAACCAAAATCAATAGGGTCTTGGTAAAGCTCTTTTTCCCACACAGTTCAGGTGTTCAAATGCATCATGTTCTCAAGGGTTCATTGAGGTGTCCAGCTGTTGTTATTTGCTGTTATAAGCCATTGTGATTGCTTTGGTTTTGGTTTTATGACACTCAAATGAAAACTGTGAAAATGAAAATTAATAGCATTTCCTCACTTTTGTTGCTCAGTTGTCTGTATGTATATTACCTTGCAGAGGTGTCTTCTATGGCCTGAAATGTTCTTGCCACGGCTAAGTATGGTACTCTGAAAGAGAAAAAAAAAACTGTCAATAGGACTTTTTTTAAAGACAGTATCATGTATAATAACTGATTCAGAGGGCTATCAAAAGTAAATTCACTGGTGCAGTGCTTAATAGAAAGAACTGAGTGAATACTCTTTCAGCATAGGAGGTGTGGGGATCCAACTGGGACTGTTTCCAGCTGAATTACACTGGGTTGCACAAGTTGTAATCATAATCTTTGGCAATTCAACTACAAATTAAATATTTCTAAGCAGGGCTGTTATGAACAGCCGTAACCCCTAAAACCTGTTACAGCTGAGTATGCTTGACTGTCCCTTGAAGATACTGGTGAAATTGCCTGTTGTTGATAGAATTTACCCACGAAGTAAAAAATTACAACGGGTGTGTGGAGAACAAGGCTTCAGGTGACTCAAACCTTAATGACAGCCATGTCTAAGGACCTGGAAGGTTACCTCTCTCCATGTTTCCAACAGGCATGTTTTATGGGGTGGTAGTAGTTCTTCTCTGGTGAATATTCTGTGGCTTTGACAGGTCCAACACATTCTTCATCATCAGACATTTTGTTTGTCGAACTTGAAAACAAAAACAGTCACAAACAAGTCTTCAACAACTGTGTTATTGGGAAAGGCACATGCTACTCTTTCAGTACCTCTCTCCATGTCAGAGAATCAAAGAGGCAACTACAAAATAGAAGGGCAACCAAACAAAATGCTGGACCCAACATCCAATACACTAGCGTCTCATCCAGGGAGAGCAGCAATCCTCCTCTAGAGTTGCTTCAAGCTGCAAAACCTGCTCCTCCAATCCTTATGGAAAAGGATTGATTTCACCTCTATATTATGGTTCATTCTTACCTTTTTTTCTTTGATGATTGACTGTTTTGCTCACTTTTACTCTTCTCTCTAATTGTTTGATCTTTATTATCTGCCTTTCTGAATCTCTTTGGAGCTACAAGTTAGAATAAACAGTATAATTACTAAACATGCGCTTGAACCTACTGTGTATAGAAAAATTATTCTTGTATCCTTTGTTTCAGTGGCATGCCTGTAAACTAGCTAAGCTTAGTGCTTGTATAGCTACAGTAAGTGCGTGACCACTACAAATAAGATTTACATTTACATTATTTTGTTGTTTACAACTGAATCGTTTAATAACAGTTAATTTACTGTGACAGAGGTATTGGAATGTGGAAACTGGTTCAGTCAACTTCTGTTTCAGGATCTGGATTCCAGTTTACAACATTCAGTTATAACCAACTTTCTTTGATGGTTGGGGACTACACATCTTTTTACTGCATCACACATTACACTGCAAGTCTGAGTGTGAATGCGTTCTCAGCCAAAAGCCCTTATGCAGGGAAGGTATGGATTTTTCTAGAACATTTAATTATACTTACAGAAGAAGTCACTGAACCCTCCCTTGGTCTTTTTTTCATTCTTGTCATCCTGATTTTTACTTAGTGGCTCTTTTTTCTGATCTCTCTTGTTCTCCATCTTTATTTCATCTTTTGTTCTTTGAATGCTGGTGCTACCTTTTTTCTTTGTTTCACCATTTTTTGCACTTTCCACCTTGTCATCTTTGTCAATATCTTCTTTACCTCCATTGTGACTTTTGCCTTCTTTCCTATTCTGGTGTTTTTCTTCTTCAGTAGAGGCCATCTCAATATCACCACTGCTTTCCGACAATGTATCCTCTTCTTTCTTCTCAGTCGTGTCTCCCTTATGATTTTTATCCTTTGTTTTCTTTGAATCTCTTCTTTTTTCTGCTTTCTTATTGCTAGTGTTTTTTGTTGCTGTCTTCTCCTCCTTACTTTCATTTTCAGATTCACATTCTCTTTTCACATTATTTTGCCCTTCTACCCCTGTTTGTTCAACATCACCCACTCTTTTACCTCCACCTTTAATATCAGTGTTTGATTCGCTTCCTGTCTCTGTTCTTTCTTCATCCACTTTACTTTGTACTGGCTCATTATCCTCGCTAGGGATTTTATTCTTGTTTTCTAATGAAGGCTGCTCTGACTTAGCTCTTTTAATTGCCATTGCCTGAAAGATGAGGAATCAGAATGTTAATTAACAACTTACCTTATTATAGGAAATTAACGCTCATGTTAATTAATGTACTTGAAATTAACGCGACTTAAATTGAAGGTAAATTTGCTTCCCAATAAAGGAAATTAACGCAAGAGAGGGGGCAAAATTTCAAAATGAGGGAAATTAATGCATCTGCTGCTGGAGTGTGTCACAGATTTGGGGGAAAATAATGGTAATTAACGTTGCAGAAATTAACACACAACTTAATTAACAGCACAGAAATTAACATTTACATAAATTAACGTGACTTAAATTAACGCGAATTTCAAAAATGTACATTAATTTCATGAAGCGTTTATTTCCTATAATAAGATAAGGCATTTACATGGTTGCCACAGACATCACTTTTCAAAACTCCCTGATTTTTCCCTGATAAAAATAGCATTTCCCTGACAAAAAACAGTACAAACTGCCAGATCTAGTAGCGGCTCCTAACATGAACTTACAGCTGTCCTTAAGGAAAAAATATCATTGAAATCACAGTGACATCAAATGTCTCTTCCAGCCATGTTAAATTATTTCAATTTTCCCTGACTTTTCTTCAAAATGTCAATTTTTCCTGACTCAAAATAAACTTCCCTGACCTGTAGCAACCCGGATTTAGGTTGAGATCGTAGTTACACTAACTTTGCAGATCTATGACGTTGACTTGAATTTTGTTGACTTGAAGAGATTTCCTAAATAAATTCCTTTTGAAGTTGGAAAGTGTGATAATTTAAATGCACTAACATTAATCCTTTCTCAGTTTTTTTTTTTCAGTAGACAAATACCAAAAACACCTTCTCATGTCTTGCAAGAATGTGCTAATACCTACATAACGTTTACGCTTTGACAAGAAGTACAACAGTTTACAAAAATTCACTGTATCTGAACTCTTGTCCTTCTTAGCACAAAAACTGTGAAATTTTGGCCATTAAGCCCAATGATGTGACTGTGGTGGCCATTTCAGTAAGAGTGTTGTATAAACAGAACAAGGTGTGGTCACCAAAAAAATTCTGGCCATTGTGGAGAGGTTGCCACTAAAAATTAAGCAGCTCTTAGTGGAAGTACAATGTAATTTACCTTATTCCCACTTGAAGATTCGTCTTCACTTGAAGCCTTCCTTTTTCCAGGTTTCCTTGCTGCAGAGAAGACCAGACAAAAATTTAGCACTGTATATTTGGATCATGTGTACTAAAGGTATCAGCGGTTGAGTGTCAATTGATATTCACGACCGCTACTCTCAATTGACATCTCAATCAATACTCAATTGACATCCCAATCGATACTTGGTTGACACTCTATCGACACTTGATCAACAGTCAGTTGATAGTTGGCTCATATCAATCAAGTGGACTGGCTCATATCAATCGATTGAAAATTAGTCGACTCTCAACCGACTGTCGACCGAGATGTCGATGGAGTGTTGACAGTGTCAATGGAGGTGTTGATCAAGTGTCGATCAAGTATCAATCAAGGGTTGATCAAGAGTACTGATTGACACTAGACCACGAATGCCTTTAGTACATATGATCTATATATTTTACTATTAGTTGTGGGATGATATTATAAAGTTTATCATTCAAATTCAATGTATTCTAACCAACCTTGCAAATTTGTTATCTAGTGATACCAAGTAAGGATCAAATAATTAAGTACAGTATGTACCATGTGGCCAAAGCTGTTATATCTAAATGGCTACTGTCCTTAAAACTATGTATCAGCTACAAGGATTAGGGTTCTAAATTATTTCCTTCATCAGCTGTTCCCACTTCTGTTTATACATGTAGATGTGACAAGGTATAAAGGCCCAAGTATCCACAAGTGCCAAGGGAATTTTCAAAATTAAAGCCAAATAAGTGTACTCTTCATCCATAAACTTCAAAAATTGATATTTTCCCAACATGGGGCTGACAACATACAGTAAAGTGTAAAAAGTGGGTGTAAGTGTTGTGAAATTGGTTGTAAGTGTAGTGTGTTTGTAAAATGTGATGGATAAGAATTGTGTGCCATTCTGAGGTAACTCAAAGGGAATTTTCAAAATTAAAGCCCTATACAGTACTGATGTAAGTGCACTCTACATAACGCAGTGTTGGAAATTAAAATTTGACAGTTCTTGCCATTCGGGTGAATGACTCCCAAAATGCACTGGCCTGGTGTAGTTTTCACTCGCCCAGAAAGGTACCACCCCTCCCCCGAAAAAATCTCTGCAATGGTTCACAAACTATATGTTTTTTCAGTATCAGCTAGCTTGCCATTTACCATCAACCTTTGACACTCCTTGGGAATTTTTCCACATTTCCGTAGTTTTAACTGAAAAACAGCTTAACAAACAGCTGGCAATACCAAATTCACGTACATACATGTGCCTAGCTAGAATCAAGACATTATTGGCATCATCTTCAGTCTAATGGTTCAACTAGACACCTGTATCACTTCATAGAAGTGTAACCATTATGTAAATTATCACTGCGAGGAAGCCGTATTTTGTTTTGTCCTTTTATGAAACACTACGTTGTGTATCATTGGCAATTTATTATTTGGACATCTCAAAAGATAAAAAGTTGAAAAAAAAACCACTGGTAAGTTTACATTTAGAGATATTCTTGCCACACTCGAAAATAAAAAAAGCTTAAATAAATTTCCAAAAACAAAAATGGTACTTGCCAAACGAGTAAGTGATTGTTGATTTGAACTTGCCCAACACTTTTCACACTACTGCAAATAGCAAGCAGGCGAGTGCCAGTTTCCAACATTGATAATGGTAGTATGTATTTTTCAAAGTGATTATTTTCCAGGGTTGTCAAAAAAAGTTTTGAGGAAGGTGGCTTAGTTGTTGGAGCAAGAGGATGATTTTGCTATCTTTTTTAGAGTCAGATTTAGTAGCCTAGTAGAGTAGCTGGCTAAGATCATGAAGCAAGAAGTGATCTTTGTTAGCTGTCTGCTACTTTTGTTAATCCTAAATTATTGAAGAAACTCCTGTGCTGTATTTGTGGAAAAGTGCAACACTTAAATCAATATCAACTTGAGGTTGATTAAGTTAGATAAACTGAGAGGAGGTTAAGGAAAAGCTGGCACTTTATACTAGCATTTTAGATCTTCTTCCACTTACTTAGTGTGATTCAAGTACTGCGGTTCGCTGTGAATTCAAATGTTAGCTTATAAAATGTCACATTAGATAAAAGTAAACAAGCAGTGAAGCACTACTGTATTAATATTGAAATCCTTGTGTGACTCACCTGTCTTTCTCTTAGGGATAAGTGTTGGCTTATTTTGGGGCGATATAACTTCAATAAACTTCCTTGTTTCATTACCACCTTCAGCTTCACCATCTACTCCAGCAGTATCACCATCTTGCCCTTCATTAGCCTTTTCGTTGTTCTTCACATGTCCATTTTGGTTGGCTGAGGAGTGATTGTCATCCACTCCATTATTTTCTTCATCACTACTATCCTCAAGTATACGACGGGATTTTTGTTGTCGAGCCTTTTTGACAGGTGGTGAGTCAGTATCCACAGACTGAGTTTTCAACTTCAGTGGGGTCCTCTCTTTCATGTCAACATCTTTACTGCTGCGATATGTAAGACTTTAACATCATTAATTGCTAAGGGAAAACTTGTCTATGTGCAACACACGGGACAACAAAATTGGACTGATGCTATCTTTTAAACTGATATTCCTGATCTCATCGCCTCATGCATTATGCATGCACTCACATTTTAAATACGCCCCCCCCCCCCCCCCACCGGTTGACAAAGTACATCAAAAGTGTGAGGCTTCCCTTACCCACTCAGATGAAATGATTTTTTTTTTCTAAAGATACCCTTTCAGAAATACTTAAAAAGTGCAATCCCATTACAAACAACCCATCCCCATTGAAATAGTCGTCAACACAGACTGGGGGAGAAGGAACCTTGTCAACAGGAATTGGGGGTAGAAGGTACATTCCATTATGTCATAGAAATTTGATTTGTCTCGGGAGATGAATATACTTTTGCCCAAACTTTACAATTTTAGCAAACTGGATTTCATTGTTTTACGATTAACTTCTCCATCTCGGGAGTTCCACTGAAAAAACCTGGCCCATTCTGCCATTCCCCCTCCCCCCTGACTGAGCGCCATATTGAAATATTTTGCCAGTGCGACCGCACACCAGCAGCGTCAGGCTGCTATTAAATAAACCTTACAAACCTCGACAAGTCCTGGTCGTTTACTTCGTCTCTTTTTTGTTTAAAGTTAGTCTTCGGTTTGGTACTCGGAGAGAAAAACGCTCTGGAACGAAAATTATGGATAAAATGAAATTAGCAACTGTGATGCTCTGTTCTACGACGAATAAGTTTTAAACTTAGGGTTGCACTCTTCAGAAAAACCACAACATGCAAAGAGCAAGGTATTGCGTCTTACGCTATTCCCCTTTGAGCCATTGCTGAAGTGTCTAAATGAAAGAGTTTTCAAATAATACAAGATGCATGAAGATGAATATTTCCAACATCGAACATATTCCCTCAAGTAGACTCTCTTCCCGCCAATTTTCATTCTCGCCCCCAGACCCTCCTGTCGCTCTTAGCCGGCGGGGCCTTGGCATGGGGAAACTGTGGAACGCAAGATCACGGTGCCAACCACGGTGCCTACTTTTGTTAGTGCGCACACGTTCTGCGTGTTAGAAGTTGGGCTGTTATAATCCATCAAAGCTGTAGTAAGCCACCTTAACATTGGTTGGGAGACCAATGCGGCTGCCGTGACGTCATTAGAAAACACTCAGATCGTTTTCACGTGACGTCATCAAGTAATAGTTCTGAAATCTAAAACTAAAGAGCCACCAAATATCCTTCAAATCTTTTTCGCAACACCCGCAGTTTTGAAAATTGGGGAATATTCTCGGATATTTCCCAGCTTTAGCTGTGGAATATTCGGTCACGTGACGTGTTTAGACCAATCGCGCGCGAGCGAAAATATTTGATGGATTATAATGCGTGATAGCGGAAACGTCATATTGCTAAGACAATCCCCAATTCTTTATTTTCCAAGTGCCCATAATTCACTCTGTTTGCCCCACAAGTTTTGCATAAACTATTATTTTTAAATGCTCTTAGGAGGTCTGCATCTTCCCAGAAGCATTTCACAACAGTAGTTTATGCAAAATTTGAGGGGCAAAAAGAGTGAATTATGGGCAGTTGGAAAAAAGAGAATAAGGACATTAACTCTAGCCATTCCCAAGGGATCCAGGGCAATAGAGGTTCCATTTTGTTTGAAATCTGTTTCCATGCCAACTGTCCCAGTGAGATACCAGACATCTTCAGAATCACTTGACGCTGGTTTCAAACCATTAAATAAGTTATCTTCGCCCCTCTTCTCTTTGCCCCTCTTCATCTCTGGCATGCTATGGCCAAATCACCCCGGCCCCGTGGGCGTTGGTTCGTGAGAGGAAGTGTTGCGTGACGGACGCGTGACGCAACGTAAACGAAGGGGACTGGGCGTGGCGTGGCGACAGTTTACAGCAGTAGGTGTTCATACCTGTCTTTGAACTGGAAATTTCAAGCTTTCGCCATCTTGGGTTCAGTCATAAGTCCTTTCTTTCTGCGGTGAAGACTTTAAACTTGATTTCTTTGTGTTGCTTTGAATTTGAAGGAGCCCGAAGCCACGATGCAAGCGATCAAATGTGTAGTTGTTGGAGACGGGTAGGGAGTCCATTTTGATTATATACGAACTCACATTATGATTTTTTTTTTGAGGGAATTATTGCTCGATGTTGCGTGAAAGTTTTACATTTGTCGATTTTCTGTTGGTTTACGATCTTAAACCGCTTTTATTTAAAGACCCTCGACTTCTTGTGATGTTTTATTCGGGATTCAAGGTCTCATAACTTCATCAACTAGCGGCCGGCGTGACAGATTTCTAAGAACATGTTTTCGCTTGTTTGCTTATATTGCCGCGCCGGTGTTCTCAATTACCCGAATGTTTTCAGCCAAAACCAGCAATTAAGTCGTTAATTGTTTGTTCGTTTTCTTGTTATAGTGCTGTTGGTAAAACCTGCTTGTTGATCAGCTATACTACAAATGCTTTTCCGGGGGAGTATATTCCGACAGTGTAAGTATGCAATGCTCAACTCTTCTTGTGTTGTTTTTGCTGTTTTACAACATTTTATAGACGACTTTCCCATCGCCCCTGTCGTCCTACATCCACATTTATTGAGTACTAAACTTATTGAATCACTTGTTTATTTTATCAGCAACAATTAACGGTCGAAGCTAAGCTGATCAAAATTTCACTGATCTTTTTGTGTTCCAGATTTGATAATTATTCTGCAAATGTTATGGTTGATGGCAAACCTATAAATCTTGGCTTATGGGATACAGCAGGTACGTCCAGGCATTGACTTTGAAATATTTTCCCTCTTAAAAGACTTAAAAGAAGACACCATAACACTTGAAAGTTGATTTTTTAAAGTTAATTAATGAAGGTGCTTAAACTTTAATGTATTTGGTTACAAACTTATCATATGTCAGCACTAATATATTAGTGATAAAAATAACTTGTGGTTAATTATTCATCCAAGGCAGACAGACCATTTGACAATAATTATTACACATTGAACTCACTATCTTTTTTTCTGATTGGCCAAAAGTGTACAGTGAATTTTCGAAATCAGCGCCTGTGACGTCATCTAGCTGCAATTTATACAATAATTATGTTTAGGACACTCAAGGTCACAGGTAATCAGGGCTGTAGATAATATTTTTCTCTTGAAAGGACATAATGTCCTGCTAAGACACCATCTTGATCAGACATCACTAAAAAGGTAAGATTTACTCAAGGTAGATTTTTGTTCATCCTTACCATAAAATGGTTTACGATCATCATGAAAAAAATTTTCCGGACATAATTTCTGACCACAGTTGGGATTTCGTCAGACATAAGCAAATTTTGGTTGGCCAATATCCAATGACCGACTTTTATTTGTAGCCCTGTAATGTGTGAGACACTGAATATTGGCACCATCTTCTTTCAGCTTGTTTTTTTAGGACTCAAACAGACATTTTGTACCATTCAACTGTTTATTTTAGATGGAAATTGAATTCAGTTTTTCACAGTTACTGGACAAGTAGTCTGGAATTGTGAGTAATGTATGTGAAATTGCGCTGTATGCGTGTGAACTGCCTTTTCGATCCGTAGGGGTATCCAAAATGCGTGTGAGTTGGCAGGTAGATAATTACTTCGAATCCAAATCTTCCTCTGCAACTTTAGAGAAACAATATTCTTAAGAAAACACCACCACCTTGAAGTCAAATAAAATTAACCTGTTGTCTCTGCACGCACAGGACAAGAGGATTATGACCGACTGAGGCCACTTTCATATCCACAAACTGTGAGTCTTACAAATGTGAATAATTAAGAGCAACTCTGCTATGTTATCGACATGACTAGGAATAGCGAAAAAAAAAATGGAATTTCTTCAAACTCAGCCAGAATGACACCATACAGCCAGTAGTTACAAAAATATTGGTTTTAGTTTGATCGATGAATCGTCAATTTTTAATTTTTGATTCCAGAAATTGGCCAAAACTGGCATAACCAGAGGCTCGTAAGGTGATTCCTCAGTATTGCATTGCGCATCCCTTCTGCGCACGATTTTCGTGTCAATATCGAAAATCCTTTTTTTATTTGTATTTTTTGAAAGAGTGCTTGGTAGGGAACATTCAGGGAAAGTTAATAACAATTGTTGGGCAACTTTATTTCTGAGGAATCACCTTAAACTCAAAAGTCAGAAAGTATATGATTGTGAGTAATCTTAAGTAACTGTTACAATTGTTGCATAGAGTTTTGTTGTCATATTCATTTGTTTATGTTAGTTCTGTTTCAGGATGCAAGTCTGTGTAATGTTCTTTCTTTTCTGGATATTTAAGGTTTACAGTATATAAGTGTGGTTTTCTGCTGGCTGAGGAACAAATGAAGTGGAAACATTTTTCTCACACATAGCTGGGAGTCTGAGTACAAGTGTATCATGGGGGGTTTCAGGTCACATGGCTTGGACAAGGTTCAGTTTTTGTTTTACCATCCACCACTGCCTGACATGCCCCACCCACCCACCCACCCATGAAGTATTTTTAGAGTCTATAAAGTTGCAGTGAGTTTATTCTCTAGCCATTTTTTTATGCCTTTGTAAGACAGTTATGTTGTTATGTTAATAAAGGTCAGGCTTCATGATTTGGCTTGGCATGGCTCCCAGTGGTGGGTGAGAAGGTGTAATCTGTCTAGAATTTGAATGACTTTATTTGTTGAGTGCCCTAAAAAGTGTTTAATGTGTTCGCTGTTTACTTCTATTTCAGGACGTCTTTTTAATCTGCTTCTCTCTAATAAGTCCAGCTTCCTATGAAAATGTTCGAGCAAAAGTGAGTAGGCAGAAATACCTCTTGCTATAGTTTACACATGAAGTGTTGACCAAGTGTGAGGTCCAGGTAGTTGGATATTGGCCAAGTTCTTTTGCTTAGTACATGTTTATGAACCAAGATGAAGGACATCACGGTTCATACACAGTCATGTGAATATGCAAAAAGTACATACAGTCAAACCTCTCCACAGTGGCCACCATGGGGATAGATGAAAGTGGCCACTGTAGAGAGGTGGCCATTATGGGGAGATAAGGGTGTAATTTAGGGTGCGCTTTGGTGGCCGTTGCTGTTGTGGAGAGGTGGCCATTTCAGAGAGGTTTCAGTAAGTGTGAATATATGGAGCATCCAGCTAGATGAAAAAAAAAGTGGCCATTCGAGGAAGGTGGCCGTTAGTGGAGGTTTGACTGTAGTGTTCCTGGGCAACAGCACTAGTTAAAGGAGCCCCCATTTAATATATAATTGCTTAATTTTTAATTATTGTTGATAAAAGTGATTTTCCCTGGTGTTTGTGGTTGTTGCTATCTTTAATCTTTAATCTTTAATACAAATTCCAAATTACAATACACTGAACAAGTCAGTCCAATGAATTTGAGGACAGGTTAAAACAGAATACAAGATTCCTTAATATAAGCCGCCTTAGTGTATCATTGTATGACTGTATACCTAGTTAAAAATTACTCTAAACTCGTATTAAAAAATAAGATAATTTGTGATTATTGTTTTGTTTTGCAGTGGTTCCCAGAAGTCAGCCATCATTGTCCTAATACACCAATAATTTTAGTTGGCACCAAACTTGACTTGCGAGATGACAAGGAAACTATTGAAAAACTGAAGGAAAAAAAGCTGTCACCTTTAACGTATGCGCAAGGCTTGCAGATGGGAAAAGAAGTGGGTGCCGTGAAATACCTGGAATGTTCAGCTCTTACGCAAAAGGGACTAAAAACAGTTTTTGATGAGGCAATCAGGGCAGTGCTTTGCCCTCAACCGAAGAAGACAAAGAAAAAAGGAGGATGTCAGCTACTATAAATTTCCGATCATGTTTGAACACCAGACTGCAATTTGTGTGTATAGTTTCTGCTTTTATCTGGACAGTTGCTAGTCCTGATACTCGGGGAGAGGGGTGCTCCCTTATATGGGTTATATAGATTAAGTGCGGCCCCAAAGGGTATGGTTTTTAGGCCATTTTTGTCATAGTTAGGGTATCGATTTTGGCCATTTTGGTCATAAATAAGGTATTGTTTTTGCAATCTAGTTTTCAATTGGATATTTTTTTAAGAAGAAGCTACTTTTTCATCATTACCGATAAGACCATCAACAGAGGACCTTATTATATTTAGGGCAACTGTGCCAGCCGCAACGATCAGAAATAGATTTTGGTTTTTAACTAGATTTTTACAGATTTTGGCCATAAATAAGGACTTTGGGAAGCGGGCTGCACACCCCCACCAAATTTTTCTGGGAGTACCCCCCTGGCCTGATACCCAGTTGTCGCTTTTTGTTTTACTTTTACTCTGTATAGAATGGAACTCTAAGAGCATGGTTGCCACAGGTCAGGAAATTGTGAGTCAGGGAAAATTGAAATAATTTAACATGGCTTTTTTAATAGCATTGAGGGTTGGACAAAACATTTGGGATCGTGATGATCTTAGTGATGCTTTTTCCTTAATGAAGAAGGGAACTTTGTTGAAAACTTGAGTCTTCATCAGTGGGTGGAAAGAACAGCTGTAAGTTGATGCCAGAAGCTGCTACAATCGGACAGTTTGTTTTGTTTTGGTCGCGGAAACTTGATTTTTATCAGGGAAGGTCTGGAAAGTCACGGAATTTTGAAAAATGAGCCTGTGGCAACCATGAAGAGGGAAACCATTAGCTAGGTTGAATATTATGGAGAGAGAGACTCCCAACTTGTTGTTTCAGACAATATTCACACCATTCATAGGGATAAGTTCTTGCACATCAAACTTGACATGGAAAAGGCCAGGTACTTTTGTTTTTTGCCTTTGAGCCATTAGTCTAGTGTTTTGATTCAAATTTCTGTATCAATTATCAAACACGCAAAAAAAAGTGTTATCTTAGCGTTTTTTTTTTTACAAATGAAGAGGAGCAGTGGGTACAACTTTGAAAGAGTTTTCACCAGTCTCTCTCTGTTTGTTCAAAATTGTTTTATAATAAATTTCACTGTGTGATATGTCCTTCAAGAATGTTCAATAAAATATTCTTGACATTTTTGGATACTTTTTTATCTTTTTTCCGTTGTATTATATAGATATACATTAACAACAATTTGATAGTGAAACAAACTTGAAACGTGTAGTTTTGGCAACAAGTTTACTGGAGGGCTGGGCATTACTTCATCGATCAGATTCTTTTTTATCGTAATAATTCGCTGGAGTGTTTTTGTTATGAAATATACAACTTGTCGTGTGATTCCAATACACTGCCTTTTTTTCTCAAACTTATTAATAATTCATCAAGGTTAAACAAAGGAAATCATGACCGTGGCGGTGTTTGGATATCTGTTCTTAATTAGCATAGATTTTTACGATTTTATTTCTCCGTTTCTTTCTTAGCTTTAGTTCGATGGAGAAGATATATCAAACACTCAAGGCCGTGTTTGAACACATTTCCAAACACCTCAAAGTTCGTCAAAAATACTCCGCTGCGCGTCGTATTTTCAACTCTCTTCTCGGTGTTTGGAAATGTGGTCAAACACGATCTTTCATGTTTGATATGTTACGTCACACACCAAGGTGACAAGGTCCCCCCTTCCCTGCCCTTTGGTCTGAAAATTTGGATTTTGGAAAACACAGTGGAATCTCCGGTTGCGACCACCTCTCCTCAGCGTCCAGTTTTCCAAATACCAAACGTTTCCAAGTCAAATCACTATATTTGGAACCTCTTGTAAGCGCCCACCTCTCGTAAGCGACCGCGACCGCGTACTTTTAGAGTTAAAGTTTGAAATTTTCTTGTTTTTACCTCCCGGCCGTAAGCGACCACCTGACAGATAATAGAGCAAAAATTGGACGGTTAGGTGTTGTAACGTTATTGTACTCCTGTGAAGTACCGGATTTTTTTCTGGAAATTGACTTTTCACATGATTGAAACATTTAAAGAAAATTAAAAATGCACATAAACTGTACTCAATCAGTCTTGAAAAGAAACGACCTTAAATGTCTTAAAATGAGGAAAATTTTTGACCCAATATGGGTACCCCGCCAGGAGCCCATCATGGGCTCCTGTCTCCGCTCTCGGCTAATATAATATTACAATTTTCTTGCATATTCTATTATACTTGCCATACACCATAGTTTAAGACACTGGTATTAGCTAGCTTTTTCATATCACAATTAATCTTTTACCGATTTTTAATTCTTTGGTTTATTATTTCCATGGAAGTATCGATTAGTTTAAAAAAATACATTATACCAACTTCAATCCATTTCCAAATACTGGTTTATTATTCATATGGATCCAATTACGGGAAGTGGATAGGAGCTGTACTGATCGTTGTATTTGGTGCATGACTGTAAGGGAAGCTTCCTTCAAACTTCGAAGAAAGTTGGCCACTAATATGCATGCAAATAAGGAAGTAAACAAGACGCAGCAGGGATAAGGAAAAAGAAGTCCAGAAATTAACTATACTCGCGTCTCTCATAATTTTAGGTTTTTAACTTTTATTATATTATATATTTGTATTCATAGTTTTATTTTCTGAGTGCCACAAGTTTATTAGCCTTTGGCTATTAAGTGTTTAACCCTCCTTAAATAAAGTCTTTATTATTATTAACCATAGCTTTAATTTATTAACTTGTGAAATTAAACCTTCCTTTCGGAACCCTATGGATTTTGAAGGACAACCCTAGGTAAAATAGAGTAAACTACATGTAAACTCTTCCGTGGGATTCGAAACCAAAACATTTAGATCGATCCTCCAGCTTCCTCTCTTGCTGTTGTGAGGTGACTAAAGCGTGTCTATATCCTGCACAAAGACGCTCTGTGGGCTCGTCACGGCTTGTCACGCATTCTCGTAATACAACTCGTTCCGATCCCAGGTTCATATTTTCTTCCTTGAGGAAGAGATTGGGGCCTGGGAACGAACTTGGACATTAGACATTATCGTTTTTCCGAAAGTTTCACTTTCCACCCCTGAGTTGAAGGATGTCTTGCATACTACACAAGATTTACATAGTTTATTTCAATTCTCATAGCTTCAGTTCAGAGATATCCAGCGATAGACTTCTCTAGCCAGACAAGGGGTAAGTACCTGGTTATTAAAAGTACCGTCTTCTCTATACTGCAATCAACTAAAACATGGCAATTTTTGACAATGTTTTGTTACCTTCATGATGAATATTATAATGCTAAAACTGTTATCATGGGAAAGGTATGAACCAGAGCTTTTATATACTGTTGACTGCTATTTTCGTTTCAGCCCACTAGCTAGAGAGAGTAACGGGTCCTATCAGAGCTCAGAGGCACTCTTCATAAGCGCTATTTTTGGCCTCTTTGCTGGGGGTGAGATATATAAGGAGGGTGTGGCGAGGCTAGGTTCTAAGCTCATATAAGGCGGTCTCCTTGCAGAGCTCTGAACTTCCGTTTGCTTCATGTACAAGTTTGGGTAATAGTGAGAGAGATTTACCTCCGAACGCCGTTTCTTTCTTCTCCGAAGACTCCAAGCTCTGTTTGAAAGGGTCGGTTTGAATTTGAAGGGAGCTCGAAGCCACGATGCAAGCGATCAAATGTGTGGTTGTCGGAGATGGGTATGCAATACGTTGAGATTAGAAGCTTTCGAATGACCTTCAGGATGTCTTGCTCGATATTACCGTGATATTTTAAGATTCTCGTTTGTCCCTGTGCTTTTCGAGATTTGAGCGCTTTTGATTGTAAACTTTCAATGTTTGGACGCCCCTAATCATGTTATTTCGGGTTGCAATGCCTCGTAATTTCACGAACTGCCGGCGTGTATTAGATGTTCAGCGTTCTTTTGGCTTCCAGCATTCTTATAATGTGTCTCCCCCTTGGTGTGAACCTCCTTGTCTCTTGTTCGATTTTTTTGGAGCATTTTTGCTGAAACTAAGAGTAAAGTTGCTAATTGTTTGCTCGTTTTCTTGTTATAGTGCTGTTGGTAAAACCTGTTTGTTGATCAGTTATACCACAAATGCTTTTCCGGGGGAGTATATTCCGACAGTGTAAGTATGCAATGCTCAGCTCCCGTTGTTTCAGCGACTTTATTTGCTGCTTATTTGATTCGATACCAACTTTTATGGACGGATTAGGTGCTGTTCTTTTCGTACCAATCGTGTTGTACTCGTCAGTTTTCGGCAACGGCGGTCGAAACCAGCCTGACCAAAGTTTCTCTCATCTTTTTCAGATTTGATAACTATTCTGCTAATGTTATGGTCGATGGCAAACCAATAAATCTTGGCTTATGGGATACAGCAGGTAAGTCTGGTCCTTTTTCAATGCTTTCTCCGTTGTGAAACTCTATTAATTTGATAGTAGACGACTTCATGAAGGTGTTACTAGTTTTACACAAACTTACCGGAGGTTTAATTTTTGAGTCTCGTTTTTACCTGTTAAGCATATCAATGCAGTAAGCTTAACTTATATTAATTACCCAACAATGAACATTTGTACACTTTAGCTTGTGTTCATTGGGTGAAAGAATGAAACGGCGTGATGCTTTGTTGTAATTCTTTGTAATTAGCAATTGATATTCAGAACTTGTCACTTTGCAGTAAGCTTAATTGATAATGTGAAGATAAAAAATTACCCTAAGTATACACCATCTTCGTGGTTAAATAATATCATGTCGATACATAGAAACAACCAATGGCCACTGAAAAGTTAGATATTAACACCTAGCATTTCCAGTGGTCACATTATTTTGCTCAATTTTGTTGGATATAATTTTGGTATTGACCTGTAAAGGGGTGCTTGCACCACATTGAATACTGTTGATCCATACATAACTGATTCATTTTATTGGAAATTGTCACACTTTTTATTTAATTCTTTTATTTGCCTTTTGGCACTTTAGTCCTGGGTCATTTTATGAGGTTGTTTATTAGTATAAAATTATGAAACAGTGAAAGTCAAGGTCTTAAAGTTGGTTGTTGGGTGTATGGTTCATTTTGCCTTGCATCGCAGCAAATTCACCTGAAGAATGAACATGGTAACTGACAACAGTGAAATTACAAATACAGGAATGAACATAAAATAATGTAAATGCTGGTTAAGTGACATGAAAAATACAGGAAAATGATTAAGTGTAATAAACATAGAAAACTTGCAGGACAACTGTGACGAACTCCAAAACCGATCGATCAGAACATTAACTTGTCTTGCAACATTGTAACAGGAGATACCCAAAATGTACTGAGAAATAAGTAGCATGCGAGCTGACTATACACAGTATACAAATTTAAGTTTAACAGGACATTGTACAGGAAAAGTAACTAAACTAAAGATTAAATGAGACAACTAACCTATATGCTCAACAAACAACTTTACCAACGTTGACATGGAATAGTTTTTTTTTTTGTCCCTGCACTTTCATTGTGGCTAAAAAGGTGGATGTATCTGTTGTAGGTCAAAAGTAAATTCAGGCTAAAATGATTTTAACTAGTTTGATTCTCAATTTCCTTCATGAATAATTAGGGTTAAGAGACTAAGGAATTTCATTTTAACCTGAATTTCATTTTGACGTACAACATATCCATTTGTGTTATATTGGTGTCCATAGAGCTGGGGTGTACTGCACAACAACCAATCAAAAATAGTACATGTTCAGAGATGACTGTCTTGTGTGTCAACACAATAAATTTTCAGTTTGCTGTTTAGATATATCTCTTGGTGTTAAAAATTTCTGTTTGTTGAGGGGTAGTGTTCTATACATGTAACTCCCACAGGCTGAGATGAAAATGTGTTTAGATTTGGTAATGTTATGAGCATGCCATTATACGGTGAAGATACAACATTCACTGGTTTAGTGACTTGCCTATTGTTTTTGTTTTTTCTGTGCAGGTCAAGAGGATTATGACAGACTGAGACCACTTTCCTATCCACAAACTGTGAGTCTTTCTTTGTCTCTGGATATTGTTGTCAGTAATAAATGCCTCTTACAGTAAAGACCACACTATGGGAGAGACGTGCATACCATAATCTGTAAAGGAAAGTTTAAAAATATAATTTCTAAATTTTTCCTTAGGGGGTATAGATATTTTCTATAGACAGTACCTAGTAAATGATGTAGTTGATAAGGTATGAACATTGTATGCCCATTGAACAAATAATAATTTAGCAGGGACAACTGAAAACTGAAATGTACTTAACCGCAGGGCAACTAAATGTCAAAATTTTTCCCTGCCCTGAGTGTTTTTTTCCAGATGCCGCAGGAGGGGATGGGCACTGCTGGAATTGGCTGATGCAATGCAATGCAACCGAAATTGATGTTGATTACACTGGGAAATTAGTAATAGTAATTGGACTGAGTGGAGTACAAT
This sequence comes from Orbicella franksi, assembly GCF_964199315.1. Lineage (NCBI taxonomy): Eukaryota > Metazoa > Cnidaria > Anthozoa > Scleractinia > Merulinidae > Orbicella > Orbicella franksi. The sequence continues at coordinate 29,431,947 of NC_138150.1, read as the reverse complement.
TCAGGGAGTAATCTCGCGAGTAATTTCAAAATGGGACAAGCGCGTAGTGTCTAGTGACTTTGACAAATGTTCATATCGCTTGTTTACTTCTGTTTCAGGACGTCTTTTTAATCTGCTTCTCTTTAATAAGTCCAGCTTCCTTTGAAAATGTTCGAGCAAAGGTAAGTTGAAATGTATACAACCCACAATGTTTTATTAATAATTATTCCTTGTTAATCTTTGGGAGAAGAAGTAGCATAATGATAAGCATGCTGGATAATAATGAAGCAATCCAGGTTTGAGCTCTGGCTTAGTCTGTAATTTGTGTTCTAAGTTTACTTTAGATTCTGTTCTTGTTACTTTTTGAAATTCATAACAATGATTATATAGTTGAACCTTCTGTTGTGACCACCTCTCATAAGCGACCGCCCCTTCTCAGCGACCAGTTTTCCAAAATACCAAAAGTGTCCCAGTCAAGTCACTATATTTGGAACCTCTTGTAAACAACCACCCCTCACAAGTGGCCGCAACCACTTTTAGAGTGAAAAGTTCGAAATTTTCTAACTTGTTTTTAACCTGCTGTAAGCGACCACTTGACAGATAATAGAGCATAAATAAGGTGTTGTAACATTATCTCATTCCTGGGTAGTACAAGAGACGGAAATATCTAAGTGGGAAGTAACAGATTTTGTTTCGAAATTGACTTTTCATGTGAATAAAACACTTGAAGCACGGGGTAAGTCTCTGCAGTTGCAATATGCTAATGAGGAAGAATTTTGATCCTCCTGTAAGCAACCACCTTGGCTTGACATTTTGGGTTGTTGCTTATGGGAGTTTCTACTGTATTTTTTTGCTGTCCTTCTCCAAGTAGGAACAATTATAAATGGGTTCCAATACAGTGTTGGGATAACTTGAAAGAAAAGGTTGAGGAATGGGCCTGTTATGGACTGGCATCCCACCCAGGGGTAGCTGCAGTAATAAAAGCTTCAAGTTGTGGAAACTAGTCAGTATAAGCTCTGGCAATGTTGGCCAGTTTGAACTTGGCATAGATGTATTTACATGTACTCGTTAAACTGTAGTAATGTTTTAAGATTCTTTACAGTTCTTCTCCTTTTTCCCTTCTTAATTTCTCCTTGATGCCTGTTTTGTTTTGCAGTGGTATCCAGAAGTAAGCCACCATTGTCCTAGTACACCGATAATCTTAGTTGGTACAAAACTTGACTTACGAGATGACAAGGAAACCATCGAGAAACTGAAGGATAAAAAGCTGGGGCCTGTAGTGTATACTGAAGGTTTGAAAATGTGCAAAGAGATCCAGGCAACCAAATACCTGGAATGTTCAGCTCTTACGCAAAAGGGACTAAAAACAGTTTTTGATGAGGCAATCAGGGCAGTGCTTTGCCCTCAAGTGAAGAAGCCAAAGAAAAAAGGAGGATGTCAGCTATTATAAATTTCAGATCACAAACAAAAAACAAACTGCATTTTCTGTGAGGCTATTTTCTGGTTTGATCTCTCAGTATGTTAGGAATTTGCTCTGAAAAAAATGGTAGGCTTTATCCAGAAATGACAAAGATTGGTCAAATGCAAATAGACCTTAAACAAAGCTGGTGTGTACATGGGTACATAAAGTTATTTTGCTATGAAAACTGTTCAACAGCAGTATGTGCATGCTCCTTTATTCTGCTCCCATAGACCCTATTCATAAATGGCTGCCAATTTAAATTCTTTGGTAAGTATTAAAATTAGCCCAACTAACCTCGTTTTTGAGTTGATAATTCATTTTAACTCTCAAACGAGGTTAGTTGGGCTAATTTAAATGCATACAAAAGAATTCTAAATTGACAGCCATTTATGAATAGGGTATAGCCTTTGAACATTTTGCTAATAAAACTTTTGGGCGGCTATTTTGAGCCAAGCTCAGAACTCTAGAAGAAGCCTTGCCACATTCTGTATGAAATGTTAAATAATGTGAAGCTATTGTAGTTTTTGCGATATCAAAGGTCAAAATATATATTTTTTTTGCAGTGCATTTATTTAGTTATTACTGTCATTTTTTGTAATGTTCAAAGAACCGTAGCAGATTATTGGTGTTCATAGTTCCTTCCAGGGGTGGGTCTAGGGGGAGGGTACAGGGGGGTGCACACACCCCCCCTTGAGATGACATGCTGCTCTCTAATATCACTGGTAACAACTCAGTTATGCCATTCCTTTAGTGGTACAGCCCCTCCTAAGAAAAATCCTGGATCTGCCCCTGCCTTCTCTTTTTCAAAGTACATTTTTATGTGCCCTTGTACACAAACCTTTGATCTTTTCTTATTATAGTTATGTTTTGCTTTCTTTCTCGGTATTTGAAATCATAGTTAATAGAGGGAAATGGTTAAGAAGCCTGGTAAACATCAAAAAAGCAAACAAACAGGCTAAGATTTATGTTGGAAGGTCCTTGACCCTGCACGTTTTTTGTTTTATGCTTTTTGACTATGCATGAATTACATAATCTCAGTGCTTCTATTGGTTAGTTGTATGAGCACACATAATCACCTTTTGTATTTTGCCAGGTTTTGTGCAGGGTCAACCCCCCAAATAGCTAACAAAAACATACGACTAAGAACTTCGCCAGGTTTCATGACCATTTCCTTCTATTAACTATGTCAAAATGTATCGCTAGCCTGCTCATTTTGTGATCTCTTTCACACTGGTGTAATGAAAAAGAATGAGGTGTTGTCTATGTTTACGCATATATATTTTGGCTTTGTTGCATGGACCACCAGTTGTAACACGGGCTAGTGGAGACAGTGAAGCTTTGGTATTTTGTAGATTTAAATGAAAGATTTTGAACTAATCTTCTCAAATAATATCGGAATTAAATTTTTTATGACGTGCTTATTGTGGTGTTGATAAAAGCTTGTCTTGTTATGCACATGGGAATTGTGAGAAAGAATGGCTGGAATCCATGCACACGCAAGCAGTGATGCACATGCAAGCAGTGCTTGCTCTGGCTAGTCAAGAGACCCACGGTACAGTTAACTGAGAGTTTTACGATACTAGCTAAAAGGCGCTGGTTTAGTTGTAGTGTTCAACATCTCCAGTCAATGATTTTTTGTGTTTGGTTTTCAATATGCAAAGAGACTTTAAATGAACAGTTATGAATAATAATTTAGAACATACTCTCAAAAATGAAAGATCGTAGATATTTTGTTTTTGCCAACCTTCAATGTGTTGCTCAAGTCAAACCATTTTAAATAGTCAATCAAAAACTTTCATATTGAACACGTTTCGAGGGAAAAAATTGTTATGTTTCATATGAAATGATAACAATTAACCAAATTTTTGAATTTGCAACTTTGTAAATAAAACTCATTGGTTTGAAAACAGGAAGCTGGCCACTACATTTGATTAGGCAGTAATAGAGTTTGGCCTGATTTTCCTTGGGATTCATGAATGCATTAGCTTTTAATTCAGCTTGGGTAATTTTGCAGTTTATTTTTTTTTTTCTGTAGCTTACTTGGTAAACAGAACTGTCTTGTGAAATCCATGGCATATTTGTACCTTATCTTGAAGATTTTGGCCTAATTATGTAATAAAAAGATCAAATCATTATGGGTGGTTTTTGAGTATTTGGATTGGTTTGATATACAGCTAGTAAATCTTTCGAATTCATCATCTCTGCACTGTACCAGTATAATTGTACATACCCCATAGCACAAGTCCTGTAAATGTCAATTTGGGAATTGATCAATGTGTCAAATAAAGTGGCAGATCTAGGGGAGGGCCCCCCCTATTTTGAATTAAAAAAAGAAGAAATCACAGAAGAAAGAAAAGCCAGCAGGGCAAGCAAAATACCCCCCCCCCCCCCCTCCCTCACACACCCTTTAGCTCAAGGTCTGGATCCACCACGGAAATATGATGCTGTAGAAAGTTTTGGGCTGTTAGTGATATAACATGAGGAAAGCGCTGAAATATCTACCCAGTGATACTTAACTCACACTAGTCCATTTAAAACTGGAAACCACAAAGGCTACTGTAAGAACTCTACTCAATGCTTGGGGAACTGCTTCCTTTCAACACCTTTAAACAGGAAAATAGAGGGGGATCAAACACATAGCCTGGTTTTTTCTTATTTTCAGATAAGGAGGGGATGCTACCATATTTTGGCTATGTGGGTATTTGCCACAGGATAGGATATAGTTTTTGAGGTTCCTTATCCTTAAATTGGGTATCATGATTTTTTTTTTTTTTTTGGCCCCTGTTGGCACTGTTCAGTTCTCAAAAACATCCATACTCCCCCGACAGAAAGGATTGAAATTTCCTGGGGGGTTCTGTAAGACCAAAAAATTTTAAAAAATGCATGAAGCTGGAGGGGCTGGGGATCTTAGAACAAAATCCCTTCAATGGGGGAGGTATGGATATTTTCTGGAAGTACACAATAGACCATTTTACAGTTGTCTGCTCAGTGCCCTGGCCTTTGTATGGCAGCGAGGCTAGAGTTGACCTTGTTTTGATACAGACCTCACTGCTTTTGTTGTGTAGAACAAGTTGTTCTGATGCTAACTAGGTACATTTACATGACAAAAGCAGTGAGGTCTATCAAAACAAGGTCAACTCTAGCCTCGCTGCCATACAAAGGCCAGGTCACTGAGCAGACAACTGTAAAATGGTCTATTTGTGTTCCCGGTGTGATCCTTAGATAGGGTATTTAAATCGTATTGGCTAACAGTCCAGTGGGTGGATGCCCAGCTAAACGAAAAACAAATTGTTTGCTTGATTCTTAACTTACAATGTTGCAGTAACACACCTATCCGAAATCCCTGTCATATTCCTCCAGGAATATTAATGTACCTCCACCAAATTGTGGAAATGGTATGATGTGTTCTGCAACTCTCAGGAGAATTTGCAATAAATCAGATCTTTTGTCATGACCACTCAATCCTCAAATTTGTATTCAAGATACTTAATTACCTCGGAATGGTTTTTTTTCCGTTTGCCTTTGAGGAGTACGTATTTTGAGACGAATTCAGTGCCTGACAACAAATGTCAGCCTGGCGTAGCTCGCAAGCATGTAGTTGTCCCTTTGCGGGTTTTTTTTTCTCCCGAACTTGTAATGTATTGAATTTCCATGTGTTAAATTTCTATGTGTTGACTCTCGATGTTGGAGGGCCCAACATTGGTTTAGCGGGATACGGGATGGGAGTAAAAATGAAGGCGGGATACGGGATGACAGAGCTTTTAATGGCGGGATACGGGATAAAAATATTTCGGCGGGAAAGGGATTTGTTCATTTTGACAGGCGGGATACGGGATAGTTTTAAAACTGGCAGCGGGATGCGGGATGAAAAGCGGAAAATCACACGTTACAGACGTTACGTGGAGAACTGCGACTCTAACCAAGCGGGATCGGGATGAACATTCTAACTGGGGTGGGATGGCGGGATTGAGACAAAAGTGGTGGTGGGATGCGGGATTGAAAGCCTATGTTGGACCTCAAATGTTTATGAAAGTTAATTCCAAATTGAGAAATTACATGTTTGAAAGAAATGCGACTGTAAATTAGGAGCCTGGAACACAGAAAATCTTTTTCATTCATCAAGGTTTTCAACCTTTTTTTTCTCATTTCATTTAACTTTTTAGTTGGAAGAACTCGGATCATGTCAAAATTATTTTCCGCTTCAGCACTCCTTTGTTGGAAAGAAAAAGGCTTTCGCGTAGCCACAAGGAGTGAGTTCTGTCTATTTTGTCCGAGAGCTGACTATTCCTGAAAGAGTTACAGTATGATTTATTTCTTTTAATTATCTTTACTACTGGTAGGTTTACCGAAATTTCTTAAGTCGCATTTGGCGAATTCTAACAGAATAAAAAAATATGGTTTAATCGTCGCTTCGTTTATGCCCCGGGGATTATGCATTTAGTCATAGTTAATCCGCGGCTACAGCCCGGGACGAGAACTACAGTTTAGGGCGAACAAAAAAAGTTATGTCTATTTATTATATTTATATTTTTTTTTGCTTCCCGGAGACAAAAAAAAATATGAGGAGAGGAACAGAAGTTACAATACGGCAGAAGTTTCAGTTGTCCTGATCTGTGATTGTTTAAATTGTATTAATTTTCTATTTATACACTTGTGCTAAAAATATACAGGTGGTGTAATATACGGCAAAAACAAAATCTCTGAGATGTAAGTCAGGAGGAGCCTGTAAAAATTTGTTTTGATGTCGAATTCCAAAAGTTCAATCGTGGAAAATAACCTTGTTTATTACGGGAAAAGATATTTCCCAATAGTCTAGCAAATGTAAATTGTATGTTAAGATACTCCTGAGATTAATAGCGCTTTTGTCTTTTGCGATCGTGAAAGTGTCATCATCAGACCATTTATGGTGTTTGTTTGGCAATCCATGACGTCAAACGGAAGCCGAACAAAACAATACTGGGATCGTCGGAAGCACCTATCAATGACGTAGAACGCTTGATTTAGTGCGTCTTGAACGGCTTCCCTTGCTAAAACGTGATTGGTTGCTGACGGCACTTATTGTCTTTTCGCGTGGTCCCTCGATTCTCATTGGTCAGCAATGACGTTGTTGTCTATCTTGGAAACCAATCAGCAACGAGAATCAGGGAGACGAACGATCGGAAGCAAATAAACTTCAGGTCGACTTCCCCTCTTTCACTTTACGAATCTGCTAGAATTCAGCAGCGAATTTAGTCATTTATTTTTTACATTTTCTAATAAAACCTAGTCAACGAAAGGCCAATGGACCTTGAGGTACAAGTCGCTGTAAACTTCCTAATCGGCTATCTCGTCAATAAACTCCCACGTCGACGAGTACAGCTTTTTGGCGAAGAAGTGGTGAAGAAGCTGACGAAGAAATTCGAAGGCCATTGGTACCCCGAAAAACCTTGTAAAGGAAGCGGATACCGTTGCCTTCTTATAACTGAAAGTTTAGATCCTGTATTGAGTTCTGCTGCCAAGGAGAGTGGGCTTAGTGTTAAGGATGTCAAAGCGAATTTGCCAGAAAAACTTTGTTTGTGGATTGACCCTCAGGAAGTCTCTTTCAGAATTGGTGAGTTGTGAATGTATATTTTAAGCCTTACAGTAAAGCTGTTCGATATCCGCGACTAGTATTTCTGAAGCATCGTGGAAGAAGTGTTTTTCCGTTCCACTCGGATTTATCTGACTTTTGTTGATCCCTTGGTTTGATATCGAGAACTTCATTCAAGAAGTCGTTCGAACGTTCGAGTGCGAGGAATCGATCACGTAGGTAACTGCATGCGTAAGCAAATATGAAAGGTGAGAAACACGTCCCAACTGGTCTAAAATCGGTTTTGTGTAGAACTGCTGTTACGAATTGGAAAACGTTATTATTTCTGAATGTCATCGTGAGATCTAGTGTTTTAGCTAATGTTTCGCGAGAAACCCCCGCAATTTCCTGGCGAATTTAATCGCCCACGACTATACAAGACCCAAAGACCAGATGTCTCGAAGGTTGTGTATGAATAACTAATGTTTCCTTTTGTTTGTTCTATCCTTTAGGCGAACAGGGCTCCGTAAAGACCATTTACAAAGCAGAAAAGAAATCCGAAGAAATCTGCGACGAAACTGCTCGCTGGGTGAACCTTTTAAATGGCCATAATAGTTCCAACGCTAGCCCAGTGCCATTCCGCAGTCAGAGCCCACCGAGAATAATGGCGGACCGTTCATCTCCAGTCTTTTCTTCAACATCAAGTTCTTCGCCATCGCCTACCTCGTACAACTCCCCATTCTTACAGTATAGTAGTTGGAGTGCCGCCGAGGAATCCTCTTTCTACAAATTCCGAGCGAAGAGAGCTTCTCCGACGCCACTGTCCCCAAACGCGAAAGAGTTCAATTATCGGGCGCCGAAGGATAACTTTAGTTATGGCGCTCCACAAGGAAAAAGTGGGCTGGACACCACTCGTGGGGCATTTATCTCTTCTTCTTTCCTAGACTGGTTCAACTACAATGAAATTGGAAATTTTAACACAGCCGCCCAGCTGCCCATCTTAGCTTAAAAAAATCTCAAATGTCTGGTGTTGAAAAGTTCGACGTTTGAATTTAAAAGGTGTCTAAATTTGTATAAAGAAATATATTACAAAGGATGTTGAGAAAGTTATCACAGAAAAATTGTAAATTTTTACGGAATAAGTTACAGTATTTCACCAATGCATGTACATTTGTACAAAAAACCCGTTTTGTTCATAAATGAAATGTATAGAGTTTCTTAAAAGAGATGTAAAAGATATTTTGTTCTTGTTTCAAAGAAAATTCCCAAAAAATTGCCACAATGGCGTTGAATTTATTATGGATTGTATTTAAGAATTTTTGAAGAAAGAGGAAATAAAGTTTGCATACAATTTTGTGCTTGTTTTTTTTCTTCTCTCAGTTGTCTCCCTTCAGCGTTAGACCAATTTAGTTATAATTTGGCTCGAAGGGTTCAACTTTATGTATGTGCCAACTGCTATACTTGCTGAGCCTACCATTTTTGTCCATTTATGATGACACTTTTTCATATACTTCATTTCCACAAATTTTCTGGAGTCTGATGCTAGGATTTTGGATGGGAAAATATTAAATATGTGTATATTCTAGTCAGAAACTGACAAGCAAGAAGACTAAAAACTAGATCATCTTCTATGATTTTGGAGTGTCAGAGAAAAATGATGCACTGTTTTTAATAGCTGGTTGAAATCTTCTGCAGTGAGTTGTTTACACTGATTGGATCCCAGCTAATCAATCTATATTTAAAAGAAGCCACTAATTATACAGGTAAAAGTTACCATAGTTAGTACATTAGTACCCCATCGATAGCAGTGGTTGCACAACATGTAAGCAAGCACAATCTAGTTAGTTCAAATAATTTAGCCAAAGTAAATCTTGTGTTTCAAATGTTAGTAGAGTGCATGGATGAGATCTTCAAATGGTGAGCCCATATTCAAACGAAAGCCATTCAGTTCTGAAATCTGTCAAAAGCTGTGAAAACCAGTCTACAATAACAAATATCTGAAAACTGATAAAGCTGTATTATGGTGTGGGTTTATATTTTTAACACAAATAGATTATTCCTTGTTCTTTTATCCACTGCCAATCTAAATGAGCCTCTAAATTTATGCACCTTTAAAAGTGGCCCTGTATTGCCCACGAGTGCTTTTGTTTGATCAGGTTTGTCCTGAACCTAGCCGACAGTTGAATCGTTCTTGAGACCCGTTCTTGAGACCCGTTCTCTCGAGGGACAACTTGAGGGACGACTCGGGGTTTGAGACTGTTTGGACAGCGGTTGTGCGATTCTACACATGCGCAGTACTTTCTCTCTAGAGAAAGGCGGTAAATATGGAGGAAGGAAGGGAAAGAGAGATAAACCAGTAAATTTAAATATATTTTAAAACTAACACTACTCTTTGGCTAAAAGTACCTCTCCCTCTCCTTTAATTATCTCCAAATCATTAAGTAGGATTTATTTCTCGAAAATCTCAAGAAAAAAATCAATTTATCCCGACAATGAAGGAGGTGCGGATATTGCTTGTGGGCGATCGTAAGTGAACGTTGGATTGTTATTGTTTTGGCTTATTTTGACAAGCGCAGATGGGTAAAAATAAATCTTGTAACAACGAAGTGCATTAACGTTCTTTAACGTGCTTTCACATTGTAGCACAAGTCGGGAAAACATCTCTGATTCTGTCTCTAGTCAGTGAGGAATTTCCTGAAGAGGTGAGTTGTCCAAACTTATCTTCTGACTTCAAGATTAACGATTGCCAATCAGTTGCTCTTTACATCTCGTTCTATGGTTAATCCCATTCTCTACATTTCATGTGAAATGCGTTAAGAAGTATTTATCTAGCAGTCACTGTCCTTTGCAACCTGCTATGGCATTCCTTGACCTCATACTACCCGCGTATCATCTTTTACGCGACAGGCTTACTTTAATCAACAACAACAACAACATCTTTTATTTAATGTACCCCTATGGTCTGTGCAGGTGTTTGCAATTTCATTGCAAAGTCTTTTCCAAAGAAAATTTCGTTTCATAGTATAGAGAATTGTCCAGTTTCAAAATTTAGAGGATTTTCGCTGCAGTATCCACTGCACGTTTATTGTTTTACTTGAGGGAAAATGCCTTAATACACATGTAAGTTTACTGCTCTGGAATGTTTAGAAAATATTTTAACTGACCTCTCCTAATACTTCCCTGGGTCTGAAATAATCGTTTGGGGCTAAATTATGTGTATACATGTATAGTGGTGTGTCTATATATAACAATGTACTCCCTGTTCAGAGATATGAGCAAAGCTTTGGTCTTGGAAAAATTATGAGTAGCCCAAAGGTCCCTAACCATCCTGGGTGCTCAGGACTTAAGCTTATATGAGAGAAGTAAATTTTTCCAGTCGCCCAAAGGCAAAAATTAGTTGCCTGTGGCACCTGGGTGCTTCTAGAGCACAACCCTGGATCTAAGGAACAAGTGCTTTTCTTGGCCCATTTTCATTTAGAGCACTCTAAATATGTCTGATTTTTTTTCACCCATCAACACAAGCGTGCAAGATTTCTCTGACAGGTTTCATGGTGAGATCAGCTGCTTAGCAACTTAAGATGGCAATTCTAGGCTGGGTTTGCTCCTGGAGACCAGAATTCATCATCAACCTGTACTAACATCTTGTTCTCTAACTGGATATGAATGGATCAAAACAGATCATATTGCAATATTTCTTGCAAAGGAGCTGGTGGGTGGTGGGAATTTTGAAAACAAATGTTGTGGCCCCGAAAATGGTCCAACAGATTGGTTGGTGTAACATGCAAGTTCTCTGTAGAAATGTTACGTGTACTTGGCTATTTCCAAGGTCATGTTCAGGGGGAAAAAAGACAAGCGTCATTTTACTTAATAATATTTTCTCTATTACTGCACCTTTCAATAACATGCGGACTCTAAAATTAAAAAGTTAACCAACAAATGAGTTTTTTGCTACTGTCAATCAAATGTTTGGCAGCTCCTCCCAGCTTTCAACTACTGCTGAGCACTTTTTCATTGTCTGTGCTCAATGATTTGATTACCGCGTGCTTGGCAGTAGTCAGAAGCTAGGAGGAGCCACCAAACATTTAATAATAATATTGACAGTAGTGAAAAACGTATCTGTCGGTTAAGCTTTGAATTTTAGAGTCCACACGTTTTTGAAAGGCATGGTAATTTATAGTTAACAAAAATATTATTATATTTTGTCAGGTCCCTACCAGAGCTGAGGAAATAACAATTCCAGCTGATGTGACTCCAGAGAAGGTTCCCACTCACATTGTGGATTATTGTGGTTAGCAAAATATTATTATTGATTTATTGTCTTTACTAAATGGTGTTTTTATTTATATTCACTCACACGCGATTAGTCTTAACCATCAAGTGACTGATTATTCCCCAGCTCCAACAGGGGAATATCCAAGTTATATTCCCCAATTTTCAGAACTGTCCATGTTGCAAAAATATTGGAAGAATAATAAATGCAATAGCCCCTGTTTGGCAGGAAAAAAATGCTTGGATATTTGTCCTTGGACATTATCTGTTCCTCAACTCAGCTCACAGTTTTTCTTGAGCTACCTGTACGCTGTCTGAAAACTTTTAGTTTCTCAGTACAGATAATGGCCGTGGACAAATATCTGAGCATATTTTCGTGCCAATTGGAGGCTTTTGTGTACATATCTACTCTGATTACCTTTTAGTCAACCTACTGGGTTAAAAAAATGTTTTACTTTTAAATTAATTTTGTTCAGTTGAATCATAAAAAGAATACAATACATAATACTTTTATGTGATGCTTTAATCACCAGCCTTGGAGCAGTCTGAAGACATGCTTATTGATGAGATTGTAAAGGTAATGTTTCAAATAACAAGGAACACCAAACTTGTTGACTTTTTTTGTTATGTTTAAGGTGTCTGTACTATTTCATCTTTCTTTGTTGACCCTTTGTGATGATAACTGGCAAAAAAAAGCTCTGTTAAAGAACACTGTCCTTCAACTGTCTAGCTGCTTGTCAACCTTGATGGCTGACTGTAGAACTCTTGGCTGTTTGCTGACAAACAGTTAAAGACAGTACACCAACAAACAGTGATCTGTTGGTTATCTGTTAACAACAACAACAACAACAGCAACAACAACAACAATCTGTATTTTTACTCTCTCACACTATAATATTAATTGTACTAAAATATCAATGATAAAAATTAGTAAGAGTACTGGCTGCCTGGATTAACCATAGGGGCTAGTGGAGCCACGCAGCCAATTGGCATTTGTGTTTAATGAAAATAAATTGCAGGTCAGCAAGGTAGCACAAATGCATATATAAAAAGAAAGGAAAAGAAGACAAAAAGAGAGAGAGAGAAAAAAAAAGCTATTACTATGCTATTAGGGAAGTCAGAAATAACTAAATTTATTTAACAAATAAAGAAGCCTACGCCGTGTATTATACTGTGATAACAACATGACAGGCATTTGAGAACATGGGGGAAATGTAGGAAACACGAGCCGCAGGCGAGTGTTTTCCTCCTTTTTTGAGTGTTCTCAAAGGTTCGGAGAATTTTATCACAGTGTAAGACACGGCTTAGGTTTTTTCATTTGCTTTATGATAAAATAAATGTTAATTAACTTTTTGATTTGATTCCACAGGCAAATGTAATTTGTGTTGTATACGATGTTACAGCAGAGGAATCTCTTGAAAGAGTATGTGTTTATGATGGTCATGAATGGTTATATATTAAATCAATTGAGCAGTTGCTTGCTTGCAGTGCCTAGTTGTGTGTCAACTTATTGCTTTTGCTTGCCTGCAAATTTTGTTAAAAACTGAATTTAGGGTTAGGCAAGTGAATGCTGTTTCTATTTTGACTGGTGTTTTGATTACAAATATTATGATATCTTATCAATAAAATAATCTCGTAAATATGAGGTAGTGTGGACCAAATTATTAATTAAATCATTTAAAGACTAAAGTAGACTAGCTTAATTAATTTTGCTGTGTAACTTTGTAATGTTATCCAGTCTGTTTACATGTACTTGTAACTTTTGAAATATTTCTTAGCCCTTCTTTTTCTGGGCCAAATGTAATTTTATACAATAAAAGAATTGTCAAATACTTGAGAAAAAATGGTTCTTGGTGAGTCTGATGTAGCTTTTCATCTTGGCCAAGAGACTCTTCAGAGACTTTTCAGAATTATGACAAAATACAAGTTGATATATGTCTACCACTCTGCGTCAATTGCACTCCACATCATGTATTTTCACCATCACAGATAAAGTTTAAATTATGTTGGTGTTGTATTCAACAGATAACATCTTTCTGGTTACCACTCATAAGGCAGACTGCAGAGGAAGAGACTCTGAAACCTGTTATTATTGTTGGTAACAAGGTAACCTGAGTAGTGATAAGTGGATAAAGATGGTAAAAGGAAAGGTGAATTGATCAACATAACATGAGTGTGGGACAAAGAAAAAATTCTGAGTCCCCAACAGGAATCGAACCTATGACCTCCCAAACACCGGGAGGATGCTCTATCCACTGAGCTACGAGAACTCATGGAGAGCAAGGTCATTTAACTGAGTGACAGGCATCCTGCATATTGCTAGGATTAGCACTGTCAAAGTCATTTTTCTTTGTCCCATGCTCGGGTCATGTTGATCAATTCACCTTTCACAAGGTAACATCACTTTGAATTGTAACTTGGATCAAATTGTTCTTCAGAGATTCACTTGTCTCCATTTAACCATTAAGTAGAAAGCATATAAGATGCTAGGGGTCTGTGTTATAAGATATTTATTGCATCAATGTAAATGCAAAACAATGTTTCTGCATTTATGAAGTTTGCATTTTATAATTGATCAAAATGCATGTAGGCTCTTGAATGTGCTTCTTTTTTGATCATTAAAAGACTGAAAGCACCACCAACCAATGTAACCAACTTTTTGTTATTACTTTTTTTTTCTTAGTCTGATCTCATGGATGGAAGTACAATGGATGTAAGTAAACTGGGAACTATGAAGCACTCACTTTTTGAAATATTTTAAGATAATGCATGTAATATGAGGGTGAAGTTGCAGATTGTCATGCCTGCCAATTAAGAACCAAATAAATAACTTTCAACAAGGCTAGTACTATTTGAATTATTCTGTAAATATTTGTAAGTTAGAGAACATGGCCTACAGATCTATCCAGCTCTTAGTAAACTCTGCATTAAATGAAATGTTTGTTTTTTTATCCTAAGAAAATAATGTATATTTCATTTTGGGTCTTGCAATGTACTTGAGACTGACACCACAATAACGTGAATCGGAAATATCTAGTATTCTGAGATACAATGTAGCTGCTTTGGTAGAATCCCAGAAGCCATCTAAAAGACCCTTAGTTAAGTGACATCTGCTACTCCACTTGACTAGTACTTTTAAGATTTAGGTTTTGAAATAATACCCTGGCTTGTCTATGTCTATTTAGACTGTCTTACCAATAATGAATGACTACACTGAAGTGGAAACATGTGTAGAAGTGAGTATTGTGCAAAGGTTTGCTTCAGGTATAGCTCCTCCAAACGTGTATGTAAAATTAGTTTGCAGTGTATACATGCACACGCAGAAAAAACCAAAAGCTAATGGGCTAGTCCAAACATTACATACAGTAATAGTGATACTAATCAAATTCTGAATAAAAATCATCTGGGCTTCTACTTAAATGATATCTAGATCTGTTTGCTTGCATTAACTTCTTACAAGAATGCTCTGATCAACAGACAGAAAATAACATAAATTTACTTTATATATTGTTAATGCACCATCCAGTCAGAAGGCTAGACTTGGACCGAGATGGAACACTTCCACAGGGACAGAGGGGATTGGAAGCAATTCATCAGTGGCCTATGCTCCGAAATGGAGTGAAAAGGCTTCAGATCAGATCAGACTTATATCATTTTATATTTTGTGCTATATCTATTCATTGGACTATGTATAGTTAGGGCTATGCATTCACTAAGTTAAACCTGATTTAAAATTTGCATAGATGTATGCAGCTTTTGGGTGTCAGGCTGATGGGACTTTCTTGCCCACATGTTTAACACTGTATGGTCATGAGAACTCAAACTGTGTTCAGATCTTTGAGAGTTTTGAACCTTAAAGCTTTAAAATACTTACTAGTTTACTTGTGTAATATGTAAAGTTTATTAAATAAAATACAGTCGAATGATTAAGCAGCCACCTATTAAACAGCCACCCCTATTTAGGCGGCCAGTAATCAAAGTCCTGACAAAGGCTTTTCTATTTTTTTTAACCTCTTATAGGCGGCCAGCCCTCATTAAGCAGCCACTACCCATTTCCCTGAGGGTGGCCATTTAATAGGGGTTGAACTGTGCATTAAATTTGATGAATTCATATGTAGCATTCTTTGGTTTTGACCTCTTAGTGCTCAGCGAAGGACCTGAAAAATATATCTGAGATGTTTTATTATGCACAGAAGGCAGTCCTTCACCCAACAGCTCCTCTTTTTTCTGCTGAAAGTAAAGAGGTTTGTTTGATTTAATTTGTACATCGACTTTTAATGTTTGGAATTCTTCTATCAGCAATCTTCAGAATTTAAGGGTCAACTCTGAATTGTATGGTGATTTTAATTAATTGTTGGTTTGTTATGAACGAAACCTTTATTATCTTAACAGTAAAAGATTCGTGTTAACAAATGTTTGATGTCTTGTGGTGTATTTGATATTTCAGTTAAAGCCATTATGCCAGGCTGCACTTACAAGAATATTTAAGGTATCTAACCACCAGATTTTGTAAATTATTTAATTCACTAAAATATATAACTGTTATTTTCCTTGAATTTTTCTTCTGACTTAATGTAACAAATATAATATATATTTCCAGATATCAGACACAGATAATGATGGCTTATTGAATGATAAAGAACTAAATGAGTTTCAAGTGAGTTGACATCGTTCTTTTATTATCAAATTTGCATTGCATATTGAGGATTTAATTTACGAGACCGTACAGAATGTCATTACAGAATGCCATTATGTGTGCATGATGACATCAGACTAGCATAAGTCACCATCAGGCCTAGGTTGGAAAACGTAAATTGTAAATTTTATCATAAAATATATTTTACATCCAAAGCAGCAGAAATGAAGAGAATGCCCACATGAAAACTACATGCAGGTCCCTGAGGTTTGAGCAAATTTGGTGAGAATCAGGGTTGGTGGTGAATTTTGAGCATGTGACTTAATCTTATATAAGTCTTAAGACCAATTAATTAGCTGGCGTAATCTTTTTAAAATTGGTCAGCTTGTGCTACCATGCCCTTCATTGATTCAAACTTTGTTTCTCTATCAGAACCGATGCTTCAACACCCCATTACAAGGTCAAGGACTACAGGATGTTAAGAATGTTGTAAGAAAGAATGTTGAAGGTGGATTGCGTGATGGTGGACTCACATTACAAGGTGGTGCAACAGTGCTAAGATAAGAATTTAGATTTCAGAACCCTAAGCACATATTGTCCCTTGAAGTAGAAATTCTTGTAAAGATGTGGAGTTTTGTTGTCTAAGTGTGGAGCACTTTGTTATCAGTGAGGTTGGCCATTGGGGATAAATGCTTGTAGCACAATGCCTGTAGTGTATAGACAATCAACAATTGTTTTTTGATACCTTGTGTTCCTGTTTTTCTTTGTGTTCATTCTCCAGGTTTCTTATTTCTACATGCACTGTTCATCCAGAGAGGAAGACATGAGACAACATGGACTGTCCTAAGAAAGTTTGGATATGGAGACGATCTCAAGCTCAGAGCTGAATATTTATGTCCAGCGTAAGTTCGCTTGTGCAAAGCATAGAGTAGGCTTAATTCTCAAGTGAAAAGTCACTACTTCAGGCATGATATTTCATGACATCAAAATTTGATGCTAAATCAGGCTGTCCAACCAGGTGAACTGTATCGAGGCGTCTAGCTTCAAGGCCCACAATGTGTTCAGGGGAGAAAGAATTTATTTAATAATGAAACCCAGAAATTTAGCAGCTCTCATAAGTTTGTTACCCGTATTCTATTTTGTTGTAAGAGTGCAGCTGTTGTTATTGTTTTGGGGCTAGGGGCATTGTTTCTGTTGTTTGTTAATATTGTTTTCTCAAAGAGTATCAAGTCAGTTGTGTGAGACCTTGCAGAAGCTGCTAGCTGACCCATTGGCAAATAAATTTAAAATAAAATATTTAAATATGTCATAATGACTGTTCTCTAATAATAACAAGTCACCTGTTGAACATTTTGTTATTTTTATAGGATCGACATGGGAACAGACCAGACAGCAGAATTATCAGATGCAGGATATCAGTTTCTTATTGACCTTTTCCACAGGCACGACAAGGTGCGCATAGATCATCGACTGCAAAAACGACTTTCTTATATTGGGTTGTGATACATTGCCTCACCAAAGGACACAATAACATGATGAATATCAGTGTCATGACTGCTTAAACCCAACATGTTTCTTTACTCTTTTTTTAAAGGATGAGGATGAAGCGCTGAGTTCAGAAGAACTACAGGTTGGTTTTCCTATACATCAGGATGTCAGTTCTCACATATAAGAAGTCTTTTCTGCAATAAGTTGTAAATTCTAAAACACAACTGGGAGCCATGCCAAGCTGAACCACGCAGCCTGACTTTAATTACAAAATGTGAAAATAGTACAAAAAAGTGACCAGCAGGAAAAGATGTTCCTGGGATTACGTGTTGCAAAAACTCTTACTAATAACTGCCAAAAATGAAAACTAACGTGCCTTCAAGGGCTTCACAAGAACAAAAAGAGTGAACTAAATGACCCTGAGAAGCAAAAAAACTATCATGCTAGAAGGGTTGGTTGGTGGGAGGTCAGGCAATGGTGAACAGCAACGAGGAAATTGGCAAACAAGGACAAACCATGTGACCTGAACCCCTGCACACTAGCACCCAGACTCCCAGATGTGTGTGAGAAAAACTTTTTCTGCTTCGTTCGTTCCTCAGCCAGTGGAAAACAACACTGTTAAATTTGTTTATTTCAGGAGTTGTTTGCTATTTGTCCCACAATGCCATGGGGTGAAGATGTTCTTAGTTCTGTGGAGACTAACAGCAATGGATGGATAACTCTTCAAGGATTTCTAGCTCAGTGGACGTAAGTAACACAGCGAGCCTGCAGTGCAGGCGTTGTTTGGAATGGAAATATGCTCAATAAACCAGGTTTATGATGTGGCCATCTTGGATTGTAATTTGATGCTTGCTACCTCGCACCTACTCCCTTGGCAAATTTTCTCTTCTTCCAAACCTCCACAATTACCAAATCCAAGATGGCGGCTTAAAACAAAAATGTGCGGTCATACACTCAAAATATGTCTGCATTGCAGGCTATACACGGTTAGCATAAGTTCAGAATCTGTTTTAGCTCCTCCCAGGGAACTTTTTGAATGTTCTGTTTGTCATATTAATGTACATTGAATGGATAGATTGGTTTGGTTGCCTTGCCATTGGTTTAAAACTATTATGAAATCCTGTCAACCAGTAATAATTTGAAGGAAGTAAAATGTGGTGTTCCCTCACATGCTAATCCAAGTCATGTTACTACATCAGAATGTCAACAAATTTCATGTTAAGTTCTGAGTGAATATTTTGAGGGTTAAATATAAAATTCTAAACATTTTTTTAGACTAACAACATTCCTGGATTACACAAGGACGTTAGCATATTTAGCAATGTTTGGTTACATTCATCAGGAAAATGAAACTCCACTCTCAACTGCAATAACAGGTAAACAAGCATTGTTGTTGTTTTTGTTTAGATTTACTTTGCAGTTATATCATAACAAAGATACCAACAGTCTTAAAAATGTATTGTATAAAATGATGGCATTTTATTAAATGACTTCACCTGAGAACCTAGACAGATTTCCTCCTGTTGTTTTACTTAGCTGAAAACGTTTAGCGTGGTTTTTAGCGGCAAGAAACAGTAGACAGGAATTCATCTGTATTCCAGGCTCATAGATTACATTGTGAGGTGTTAAAAATTATGTCTGGTTCAATGTGTTTTCTTCCCTTTCCCTCCCCACCCCCACCCCCCCCCCCCCCCCCCCAAGAGAACTTGCTTCCAGTTTTATGGAGCCCTTTACTTGGCAACTGTTCTAACCAGGCCACTTTTTGACATCATTCAGTTGGTTTTCCATAATTCTTTACCTATCATAATCAAGCAAGTACTGAGCGAAAACTGATGTTAAATTAAATTTACTTTGTAAGGTGGTATAAAGTTAGTAATAATTTTTAAACAAGAAACGTTATCTAACTCGAGTGCATGTGAAGTGTTTCCACCTTGTGACAGAATGCACATCTTATCATACAACATAATCCCTAACCATAACTATGTTCTAGTGACTCAATTTTGTGTAGAGTAATATTATTTAACGAAAGAATGAAGGATGCGAATGCAGCCATAACACTACTGGAAAAATGACCTGAAAAAATTTTTCAGGCTCTGAACGGGATTCGAACCCACGATCTTTGCGTTATCGGTGTAATGCTCTACCAACTGAGCTATCAAAGCCACATGAGAGCGTTCGTGTCTGGGTTCAGCCCTGGCCGAACCCAGACACGACCGCTTCATTCTTTCATTACTTAATTGCTACTGTTGGACATCTATTGGACATCTATTACCATATAATATTATTCAGTTTACGTGAAGTCCACTAGGCCACGCCACCTTCACCTACTGTAGTTACTAAAACAGTTTTGCACTCAAGAGACAGGAGAGTTTAAAGAACCTCGATGGCTACAAGTATGAGAAGGTCGCTTGGTAAAATGTCAATGGTTTTGCACGTGCGTTATACATGTACATCGTGGTACATTTCCTTAGCTGCCCTATCCAAAACAATCAAGTGATGTGCTACAGCAAGTGAACAGTTTTGTTTTGTTTTTTTTGATTTTGATTTTGTGTGTGATTTTTTTTTAATGACCTTTGTCCTCTTGAGCTACATGTACAACACGCCATCGAGGTTTCTTTAACTCCATTGTTACCAAGAGTAAAATACGATGAAAAATATTTGTAGACTGCTTGTTAAATGTTCTAATTTCTACTGACTGTGTTGTTTCCTTTCTTCTTAACTTCTCTTCTAGTCTGTTCTCCTTTGCCTTTCACCTTGGTTTCGTCTGTGTCTCGTCTCATTCAGATGCGAAAAAAGTTCCGTCTTTTATCTTCTTACTCTCGCTGGGCTCCAGCAGATACTAAACTGGGTACTTAACAAAACTCGTGGAAATGTTTAACTAGTGATTAACGTCACGTCACGTCATTCAAAAACTGTTCAACATCCAAACCTTAATTTAACAGTAACTTTCAGTTTAATCTTTGGTTTTTCTGTTAGTATTTTTAACAGTTTATAAAACTTAAAATTCATCCTAATTTTTGTAAAACAGTTCAAGGTAAAAATACAAACGAGTAATAAGCTTTTTAATTTTTTCTCGTAAATCACTTAACCGCTACGATGCCGCTCGTAATTAAGAAGCGTCGTCGAACGTATAACTGCAACAGCCTATTGTGACGTCGTTTTTTCCAATTTTGTTCTGCTGTATTCCGTTTGTTTTGTTTCTTTGCTTTTATTTATCCCTTTGTTGTCTTCTTTTGAATACATTGTTTTCTTCAGACTTCTTCTTTTCGTGCATTTACGTTTGTTTATTTGTATTCATTTTTGTTTGTTTCTTTATTTATTTACGTGTATATTTGGTTAATTTTCACTTTCATTTATACATGTGTTTATTTGCTCATGTTTTGGTACAAGCTACAAATAATCTTGTATTGACTCACAAGCAAAGTTACATGGAAGATATCAAGTGCATTAGAAGTTGATTAATGAGATAAAAGAAAAGTATTTGTTATATGAAAAAGAGCCTAAAGGCTAAACGCACACTAGGTTGCCTACTAAAGAGGCATCGCATGACTGGTTTTGGTGTGGTTAAGCAGTGCTTAAATAGTAATATGTATTCGTTTTGTCCTCGTAGTTACCCGCAGTAAAGTTGTTGATATGCAGAAGAAACAGACTTCCCGTTCTGTATTCCAGTGTTATGTGTTTGGGCCGCCTGGTGTAGGAAAGGTAAGTCTGCTGCAAACGTTAAACCAGGTTAAAAGTCAGTAGGTGTGTCGTGAAATGTCATGTCTGTTAGAGAAGCCAACCCGAGCAAGTGCAGAATCCGAACTGTTTGTAATAATTTTCAAGGCCCCGTTTTTGGTCAATCTATAAATCACCTCAACGTTTTTTAGTGTAATCCAATTATTGTTGTTTATTCCTCTTGCTACAGACAGCTTTTCTTCAAGCCTTTTTAGGACGAACTCAAGAGGTAAGCAGTAGTGAAAGTCTCACACTAGATACTGTCCTGCTATCCTCAGATACTATCCTACGGAGTCAGAGGTCGTGGATTCAAGTCCTTTTTTCAGGCTTTAATTTCACAACTGCTTTTAAAAGTTATGTATGTCGTAACTGCGATGATCACTCGGGTCTTCATAGAAAACCTTTTGTCTGGAAGATTTTCTAATAAAAGGCACCAATTAACAGCGCCTTACTGAATTTGCCAATGTTGATTGTGGTAATGCTTATGTCCTTGTGAAAACCAGCCTTAGAGAGTAGATGAATGGTAAGTCAGTCTAGTATCTGCGGGGATGTTGCTAGGCAACAAAATACATCCTGATGGCGACAGTCTCTCGTGACATCTTTCACGTGACTTAAGTTCTAAGTTCAACATGTTTTCACGTGATCCTCTGAAATATGTACTTGTGTTTATTTGTTTGTTTGTTTGTTTTTAGCCTGGTGAAGCGGAACAGGAATTATCAAGTTATGCCATAAATCTTCTAGAAGTTAACAGACAAGAAAAATACTTAGTGGTAAGTGACTGTAGCATCTTGGAGCTCCCACCCGGCAGCCCCTGCCCCAAGGGAGCTTGCTTACAGACTTGAAGGTAAGAAACCTACTTCGTATAACCTGTCCTATAAAAACACCCAAGTTGAGCGAAAAGCTGTCAACGAGACGATTTTTATAACTTTTATCAGTGGATTTCGGCAGTACTAGTAACAAGACTTTGATTCAATTAAAATTGCTGCCGCAAACGTTAGTTGTAGTTATATGTTTAACTGTACTTTCTTTTGTTACCTGTTTCAGTTACGTGAAATCGAATGGGAGAATTCTGGGTGGTTGTTACACGACAGGCGGTGTGATGTAGCGTGTTTTATTTATGATTCAACGGATACTGCTTCTTTTACTCAAGTGATACAACTACGAGAGGTAC
This sequence comes from Orbicella franksi, assembly GCF_964199315.1. NCBI lineage: Eukaryota > Metazoa > Cnidaria > Anthozoa > Scleractinia > Merulinidae > Orbicella > Orbicella franksi. The sequence goes on along the minus strand of NC_138150.1, from coordinate 29,409,677 downwards.
TGTAAACACTTATTACTATACAATATCATAAAGCGGTTTTCAGTTGAGCGTCGTTAAACCAAAGTAAAGTGATTTCTCTAGCCAATCACAAAGGACACAGGCAAAACAGTGAACCAATCAAAACTCCGATCAAATACATGCAGCCGATGGAAAGCGCGGAAAAACGTGTGCGAGTCTTGAAATATTTAGCGTAAAATTTTCATTATTTCAATCCCTCCCAATCTTAGCCATGCACAACAAAGTTATGAAGGAAAATTCATAAATAGATAATGATGATCGAACGTCAAAGGAGCAAGGATAGCCATAGTGTCAACTTTGCTGGTTTTGTTTTCACGACGCTCCAGTTAGTATAAGACGTAACACCGTGGAAGTCGCAAAAGCGAAGCAATCCTGTTTCCTAAAGCCTAATTTCATGGCAAATTTGGGTAAAAGTGACGCAGCTCGATCTGCTGTACCAACATAGTTTGTCCTTTTTCTGTAGAAACCTCGATCGACGTTGTCTTTTATGTTTTGCCTTTGTTCACAGAAACTTCCCAAGACTGTCCCATGTATGTTAGTGGCGGGAAAAAGCGAAGGAGTTCCAGCAAAACAGGTAATCTTTAGCATATTATATACAGTATAAATACCTGCGTCATTTGACTCGACTGTGGATTTGCAAAATAGAAGGTTGGTGGTCCAGTGGGAAAGTAGTCCAGTAGTCTTGTTAGTTGATAAGGTCTGAATATTGCGTGCCCATTGGGCAAGCCGGTAATATTTAGCGGGGTCAACTGAAAACTGGGAAACTGTATTTCAAATTTTTTTTCCTGCCCTGGGAAGTGGTCGAAGAAACATAAACCTGAGTTGGAGACACCATGGCAAACCGAAGTCAGTCTTTGGAATAAATTTGCAACATTTACTCACAAAATCAATGAATGTTTTCACTCTTCCCCTTAGCACCAGAGGTTTTGTCTTCTGTGTTGAGTTAGGATCCCATAGCCGATCGACGTCGGGTAACTTACAGAGAGTAGCCCTCTCCACTCCTCTATCTCCCTCCTCTCCTCTCAACCCGTCCTTCTTTACTTGCCTTGATCCGCCATTCTATTAGCGAACGTGGGGAAGGAACGCGTGACGAGCCCCAAGAGCGTCTGCGTGGGAGGCTACCATTCTATGTGCTTGTACTTAAAACTTCAGTTAACTGCAGTAGTAGCAATCACGAAATATGATAAATTAGAAGCAACTGCCAAGCTAAATATCATCAAGTTATGTTTTGTTTTTGTCAGGATTTTGAAATGCAGCCGTCTTTGTACTGCACGTTAAATAAACTACCACCTCCTCAGGTATGTGGATTTGTAATTGATACATTTACTTTACAAACACCATTTTCTTACTCTCTGAACCGATATACGGTCCTACCTCTACTAAGGACCACCTCTCTGCAACGGCCACTTTTTTTCGTCCCGGCGGACCGTTCAAACATTCACTCTTACTCTAACCTCTCTACAACAGCCACCTCTCCACAACGGCAACGGCCACTATAGCGTGCCCCAACTGCCAAAATAACCTCTCGACAATGGCCAGTAAGTCAAAGACTGACAAACGGTGTATACCGTTTGCAAAGGGGTACGAGACTTGATTCATACGGCGCGTCTTTGGTCTGTTTGGTTTCTGCTTTTTACATATTTACGTGCTACACTAAGCATTTTTTAACGATAAAAATGTTGAAACCCATGAAAAAAACAGTGGCCATGTTACACTCCTACCTCCCCCTTAACGACCACTTTCCTCTGTCCCTAAGGTGGCCGTTGTGGAGAGGTTCGATTGTAGTTGTTAGCAATTCTGATATTTGGTTATTTCTAACGAAAATCAATAAGAAATTTAAACTAAGATAGCCAAAGTTTTTTGCACTACGATGTTTTTCCCACTACGTCGTCTCCTTTCTCTCCTGAAAATTGCCTGAGCCTGGGGCTTTTGCCAAGGGTGACTTATCAAATGGCTCTTGTGACAGTGTTCGTGTTGCTCGTGTCTGGTTTGTCTTAATCGGAACGATTCTTCGGGTTCTTCAACGACGATTTACCTTATGGGACATCCTATAGGAAACATCCTATTTAGACTTAACCTTTTTTGCAATTGATCATCGAACTTCAGATTACTGTTTTCCATTTGTTTGACACTTTTTCTGCTTCCAGAGGAGCTTACGGGAACCTCAACTTATCAGCATGCAACTGATTATTTGAGTGTTGTTTATTTTCTATTTCAGCCGTTCTCATCCCTCAGTAGACCAGACATATACAGGCCTATCTACAACAGCCTGGCACAAATGGCAGTCTACCCGTAAGTAAAATATACTAGGAACCAGCGCCACATGTTCACAAAAGATGTTACTTTTTTACCTGTAACCCCAAAGTAAACGCAAAAAATATATAGTATAGAAAGGGGGAGGATAGAGAGAAAAGAAGCGAGCTTTTTTGCGGAAGTTTTATCTGAAATCTTAATTGGAAAGTAAAACGTAAGAAACCACATTGTAAATGAAACATTTTTGATTATTCTTCTCCAGACACCTTTGCGGCCCCAATGCAGACAGTGTGACGTCATACTGGATCGTTGCCGGCTTAGTTGCCGCTGCCATAGCAACAGCCGGTGTTTTCGCGTTCAGATACTTGAGAAAGGGAGGTTCAACTACGTGACAGCAGTCACAGGAAACCCATGAAAACACGAACATGTCCGTCCACTTGTCGTGATGGGACAAGGCATTTGTTTTGCCACAGATTTGAACCTCGCAGTTACTAATATAAAGAGGTTCTGTATTCAATATCTACAACAACCTTCGGAAGTGAAAAGATCGTAATCGTGCCAAAGTGGAAATAGTTTATTTTTAATGCTACTACCGACTACTGTGTTTTTAATTGAACAAACTTTCGCCGATGTCAACAAAGCCTGACGTGCACTCGGCTCCTTTCTAGTGTTGTATGTAATTTTCCTGCCACCAAAGAGATTGAGAAAGTCAATTCATGATACTGTTATTTTTAAGCTAAGCTTTGAATACTAATGTTTCGACAGAAGGATGTTCTGTTGCTCTTGTGTTCTTGCACAAGCATTGAATTGTATCAAGTAGTGAATTGTTTTTTTGTGTGGAACTCTAAAGACTGTGATCTACATCTTAACATATCAAAATGCCTTAACTTTTCAATTCTTTAAAAAATGCGCTCTATAAAACACATTACAAGATGTGAATCTGAAAAATCTCGTCCCCAGGGCGTTGGGCGTTGCCCAGGAAACCCTCAAAAAATCCTCTTGAGGCACTCCATTTAAACAAAACTTCAGTGACCAAAAAAATACCAGAATTGCTTTGGTTTGGACATTATTAAAGAAAATAGAAGTAGTGCTCTTATTTACATAGGCTAACAAAACACGAAATGTCTGACTCAGGATTGCATACTTTACAATCTTTGCAAACAAGTGCGCTGCAGGGAAATCGTTGGCCACAATATTGCCTCAGTAACATAACGTGTTAGTCTGATGATGTTGAAAAAAATATGCTCTTAATATTGAGAGGGCATGGATTTACTGCCTAAAACTTGAGCCCCATATATTCATATAGTTTTTGTGTGGTGCAGGTTAGAAATTTCAAAGTTTTACAAAGGATGTAAAGCTCATTAGTATCGCCCAACTAGTGGACTAATGCAAATCCTGCATTTTAATTGGCGACGCTACTAGAGGACTATTAGTAATAGTCCTCGAGTAGCGAAATTGGCGCAATCGAGCGTGACGCTTTCTTTCGTTTTATTCCCAAATAAATATTTCTTCAACTTGCATTTGCTAACTTTATTATTGTCTTTTCTGTCCGACTAGTTGGGTGATACTAAAACAATTAGACCCTTCGCCCTCAAGGGCCACGAGTCTAATTGTTAATTATATAAGATCAGAAGCATATCACCTATCTAGGTGATATGCTTCTGATCAGATATACCACCCAGACATTCTTCAATTTCTGCAAGCGTTTGAATATCACACTCAAAGAGCTAAACATTTCACCAACTGCTAGGTTTTACGAGCTCTTTCTAAAGAGCTTTAAAATATTTCAAAAATATTTGTAAAGCAGTATGCTGGTGACGTCAGCAGGGTTCTCCTCTGACATTATTATGGTGTTAACATTTTCAACACGGCGCGTTGACCAGGCAGCTCGCAATATATGGTGAAAATTTTTTCCTTGCATCTATCATTCCCGTACAGTAGTAAAACCATTATACATATTACATAGGTCTTTCATCATATTATCCACTTGCATACTTTCAACAGGTAAACTAAATTGAAAAATAAAACAAAGTGTGAAATATCTAGAATTTAACACATCGAATGTGGTTTGGCGTGGTCTGTACTCTTATCGACAACGAGTACGCGTCATCACAGTGGTCAAAATGTTGTGGGCTCGCGAGGCGCAGCCGAGTGAGTCAGCAACAAATTTTGACCACTGTGATGACGCGTACTCGTCGATATGAGTACAGACCACACTAAACCACATTCGATTGGTTTTTTACCACAATATCAAAGATAACGAAAGAAAACTTTGTCAAGATTTGTTGACAATCCTCCGTAAGAAAAAAGATGGCGACTGGTACATTTACCCATAATTCTTAGTCCACGAAAACTTTAACAATGCTCATAAAAACGTACAGAAAAGTTCTAAAATCCTCAAACCTAGCATACACAATGTCGTTAGCTCAGAGACAAATATCGCAAAAATCTGGCTTTCCTTGTACTTTACGGGCTGTATTAGGCTCGCATGGTATTGTGGTAAAATGTACAGCCGCCATCTTTTTTCCTACTGCGGATTGGAAACACCGACTCGGACTTTAAAGTGCACGCGCTGCATTATTCAAATGAGCTACTTGTACGCGTCAGACTTTTCGGGAAAAGATTAAGGACGCGTATTCGTTGTCGGTAAGAGTTGAGACCATGCTAAACCACATTTCGATTTGTTTTTTACCACAACATCAACGTAAAAGAAAATGTTTTTTCAGATCAGCGAGAGCTGAAAAAGGCATTGCGCGACACATTGACGCGAGCGGCGTGGTAGGGACTCTTATCGACAACGGCAAATTAGCCAATCAGATTGCGAGATTAGCAGCAATTGTGGTAAAAAAAAAAACTTTCGGATATATACCCTACGTAACTCAGATATTTCACACTTTTTATTATTACTCATTATTATTATTATTATTATTATTATTATTATTATTGTCATTGTTATTATTGTTATTGTTATGATTATAATTATAATTATTATTAGGCTTAGAGAGGATTTAAAAATACTTTATAGTATTTCTATTGAAGCCTGTTTGTTATGGTCGTTCATAAAAATTCCATAAAGACCTAACTTGTACTCTTCTTCTCTTAACTTTTCCCCAAATTCCTCTTGCATGAGGGCGTAATTTTGCAGTATTGAAGATCTACACCCTGTCTTTTCCAGAAAGTTCTTATAACACCGGCTCCGCTTTGTTGTCTTGGGCCATGGTAAATGGTTAACAACCACCTGATCAAAAATGGTTCTCTCGCAACTCTTGTGAATGTCGACAGCGCACTGTTCAGGTACCTGCGGTGTTGCTTCAACAGAAACAATGAATTAAGGCAAAGACATAACTATCTGGAATGGCCGTCTAAAACCTTCCTTGTCTACAATAGCCCTTGCCTAATTCCTTTGCCTCAATATTTCACCTACGTCAAAATCGTTCTCGGGTCTCGTGGTCTGAGACGAAAAGTGTCCATTTGTCTCGGATACGTCACAGAGGTATTCAGCTCTAAAGATTTAAACTATTGCATGAATTCGAATGAATACAGCTGATTTAAGTGTAGGTCGGCTTCTTACCTGCTGAATATTTATCAAACAAGTCCTGAACGATCGCTGAAAAGTAATGAAAATAATTAAAGCCTCGTTAATATGCTTACTCAAACTCATTCTCGTCCCCAGAGGCCACGCTCCTTTTGGTCAGCACCAAGAATCGCGACCTCCGGGAGGGTCCAATTTTCTGAGCATGCGCAGAGAATTCGTTTCGTATTCTCAGCCAATCAGATTTGTCAGACTTGACTCTGAGCATACGCAGAGCGACGGGAAGTCCGTAAATCGCGGATTTCCAGTGTTGGACCTTCCCAGATCAGAGGTCGCGATTCTTGGTGTTGACTAAAAGGAGCGCGGCCTCTGGGGACAAGAATGACTCAAACCATGCGGAGACTTGTTTATAATGCGGCGTTGCCCACTGATCTGATTCCCAGATTCCACTCACACAGGACTTAATCCTTTTTGTGTAGACCATCCGGGTATCTGGCTTCCTCAGGACAGCCTGGAGCCATAATCAAGGATTGAGATTTATGATCAGTATTAGACCTTATAATCCATCAAATATTTTCGCTCGCACGCGATTGGTCTAAACGCATCACGTGACTGAATATTCCCCAGCTAAAACTTGGGAATACCTGAGTGAAAGTATGCTCGGATATCTGTCCTTGGACATTATCTGTTCCTCAAAGCTTCACCTTACTGTACGCTCTGAGAAAGCTGTTCGCTTCTGAGAACAGATAATGTCCGCGGACAAATTCGCGCCAAATGGAGGCTATTATTTATTTATTTATCCGTCAGTATTTAATCAGGTTGCCTTAGCATCTCGCTGGTTCCTATTCCACGGCTTATGCTAGAGGGCAGGTCTCCCGATGCAAAGCAACTTCGTTCCCAGGGCTGATCCTTTAGAGAGTGAGAAAAGCCGTGGAAACGACCTTAGATGCGAAGTACTATGGACAATCACCATCTCACCTGAATTCTGGATAGTCTTCTCTAGTTCGTGATACTCGAGGTCGGGACACATTAGTGCTTTGTCTACTATCGCAGAGTGGAGTAGAAGAAACCGGTCTTGATCCAGCAGAGATCCTAAACCTTTGCTTCTTTCAAAACACTGTATCACTTTCTAAAAAAAAAAATACAAGATAGAGATACAATTATTTCCCGAGTTACAACAACAACAGCATCTTTAGCCTGCTCGAACAGGCTCCCGGCGAGCGCGAAAAAAGAAAAAACATTTGGCAAACGAAGCGATAACCCCGCCCCGCTTCGCTCTCCGAATTCTTTGCATCCTTTGCAATGTTCTACTTGTGTATTAAATTTAGAAAAGATGGCCATAATGTTGATATTTAGCGATGGTCCATTTGGTGTCCTAACCCTTCAACCATATCGATTTGATTGCTCAGTTTACTAGACATTTGTATCGATTCATGATATCCATGTGACTGTGTAATCGCCCTCATACTCAAAGTTCAAAGGGGCAACATGTCGTTTTCATGTATCGACATGTGTTTAGCACCTCAGTTTAGCACCTCATTGTAATTGAAAAGAATTCTTTTCATGGCCTGAAAATTTGCAAAACAAAAACAGTTTTTATTTCAACAACAAATATCTTCCCTGTAGATAGAAGTTATCAATCGAGGCAGAATGAACAAGAAATAAGATGGGCATTTTATGCGGAAAATATTTCGACTAACCTTCTTGGAAATCAACCTTTTTTGTCCAAATAATTAATTACTTACAAGAAACTTGTTATCGTACGTACAAACTTGTCATTGCAACAGAATAAAAATAACTCAAAATCTCTGATCAGAACATAAAGTAGCTAACTAAACTAACAGAATTCAGTGAAATTAAGATAAACCGTGAGGGTGTTCATGACATTGTTGCTAACCTTCTTAACATCGCAAGCAGTTTCCGGGAATGGCGGCGAACCTAGGTCCACCATCAAGCGATACTGAATGCCGTTACAGTCCTTTATGATATATTTTTCTGAACTCGTTGTTCCGTCCATGAGGGCTTCAGTTACAGTGAAAAGATGCCTGGAAAGTGAAGCTAGCACAAAGATCAAGTGGAAAAAACAGTCGGCAATCATGTCTGCCGTGGTAGTTTCTGTGGTGAATGTCTTGAGTACGTGTTTATATGGTTACATAGGTAATTTGTCAAGGAGCTCATGCGTGCATAACACCTGTTATTTAAATTCCACTAATGATAATAGTACGCGTGTTTTTTAATTTTGCGAGAAATTTATAATGGTCTGCCGTTTCTGGCCTGCGTCGCAGACGCTAACAACTTATACGTTTCCAGCATGGGTCGAGTTTATTAAGTAACGGAAAGATCATTCATTTTTAAATGCTAAGTAATAAGCTTTCCACCGACCACGTGCTTTTTTCGTGCTTCCGGCAAGACGTGCATTTTTTGCTTTTTATGCTACGGGGAAGCCGGAAGCATTTATGGAAAGTTCAAGGGAATGTATGAACAGAGCACGCGAAGCTACCCACCATCACACGCGTTTGGTTTACACCTGCTCACTGTAAATTAATATGCTCTCAAAGACTGTAGAATGCAACTTTTTTGTCTTTTTTGGATGGGAGAAAGCAGGTTTTCACAAACTGGTGTTTCCCTGCATACACCTGTTTAAGTCGATAGGTGAAGCAGAAATCAGAGCCAAACATGACTACCCTTCTTTTCCGCTCGGCACTACGAGTAACTTCTCCGTAGGGAATAAAATGACGGGTTTGCATGTTACCACCCATGCGAATCTTACACTATCCGTAGAAGTACGAGGAAAGCCATATTTTAGGGACCGTTCATTTTTTATAAGGTAGGGGGGGCTGGTGGGATTTGGGGGGGGGCCATGCGAAAAAAAATGGCTTTCGAGGGGGGGTCATCCCAAAAAAATAAGGGAAAAAGGGGGGGTCACGTGAAATATTTTAGTAAAACTTTAAAATGGCATAATGTTTGAATATCAAAAAAATTGCTATAGAATAAACATAGAAGGCAGGATATAAATTTATTACAAACTTTCCTTCTGCTTTAAAAAAACGTTTGGCGACAAAAAGCATTTGTAGCTACTGAAAAGAAGTGTTTAACACTGTTATTTTTGAATGCAACTTTCACTGGCACTCATCTTCATCTTCGCTGTCGTCGATTTCTTCGTCGCCGCTTGTGCTCCTATGGGAGTCTCTTTCACCAATGCTGCAAGAAGCAGCAATGCTTTCCGTCAGAGTGTACTCTTCAGGGTACATGAAGGTGTAAACATAATCTCTGACTTCCCGCTCAAGATTGGTGGTGATTCTGCTTCTTGCAGCATTGGCGAAATAATTCCCTTCCAAGAGCTGTGCGATGTATGGCCCATCTCTTCTAAATATCGACGTGGCAACATCCTCAACTTTAATACACTCTTCCGGGACGGCCGTTCTAGGAGGGTACACAAGGCATTGTGGAAGATCATTTCCTAGCGGGTTTCCAACACAGATTCCATAAACTCGTTGGACGTTGTTTTCAGTCCGCTTCCTCTTTCTTTCATTTGACTTTCTGCGGTTTTCTTTTTTCGTTCTCCTTTTGTTGATGTGCTGTTTGAGTATGCCTTTGAATATGCTGTTATAAGGGACCGTTCATTTCTTATAAGGTAGGGGGGGGCTGGTGGGATTTGGGGGGGGGGGCATGCGAAAAAAAATGGCTTTCGAGGGGGAGCCATTCCAAAAAAATAAGGGATAAAGGGGGGGTCACGTGAAATATTTTAGTAAAACTTTAAAATGGAATAATGTTTGAATATCAAAAAAATTGCTACAGAATAAACATAGAAGGCAGGATACAAATTTATTACAAACTTTCCTACTGCTTTAAAAAAACGTTTGGCGACAAAAAACATTTGTAGCTACTGAAAAGAAGTATTTAACACTGTTATTTTCGAATGCAACTTTCACTGGCACTCATCTTCATCTTCGCTGTCGTCGATTTCTTCGTCGCCGCTTGTGCTGCTATGGGAGTCTCTTTCACCAATGCTGCAAGAAGCAGCAATGCTTTCCGTCAGAGTGTACTCTTCAGGGTACATGAAGGTGTAAACATAATCTCTGACTTCCTGCTCAAGATTGGTGGTGATTCTGCTTCTTGCAGCATTGGTAAAATAATTCCCTTCCAAGAGCTGTGCGATGTATGGCCCATCTCTTCTAAATAACGACGTGGCAACATCCTCAACTTTAATACACTCTTCCGGGACGGCCGTTCTTGGAGGGTACACAAGGCATTGTGGAAGATTATTTCCTAGCGGGTTTCCAAAACAGATTCCATAAACTCGTTGGACGTTGTTTTCAGTCCGCTTCCTCTTTCTTTCATTTGACTTTCTGCGGTTTTCTTTTTTCGTTCTCCTTTTGTTGATTTGCTGTTTGAGTATGCCCTTGAATATGCTGTTATAATTGCTCTTCTTATTTTCTAGTGCTTCCTTGTCCTGGGTGACCTTCGTCAACTTAGCTTCTATACATTTGATCTGTTTCACATTAAAACTGTGGGCAAATTCTTCGCCCTGCTTTAAAGCAAGCCCATTGGACTGAAAGAGTGTGGAATCGTGTTCCTTTACATCTTTCAATATGGCATTCAACTTTTCCACCATTGCTCTGTGCTCTTTGATGGAGAAGTTCAGTTTTCTTCCATCACTGGGCTTCAACCAGTACCCTGGCATGGAAAACTCACTCGCCCTTTCTGAACAGCCATCCGCACTTAGAAAGATTGCTTCTTTTGCTTGTAAGATGTCAAACTGCCTGGATCGTTCAGCTGTAAACCTTTTCTTAAATGACTCGTCGCTTTCGCCATTATTGCGCATTTTGGAATGAGCCTCTTTCATGATGCTCATGTAGTAATGCGCTCTTTTCCCGATTGGATTAACAATATAGCCAAGGCTTGTTTTCCGGAGACCCTGAGGTATGGTTGTATCATCAGCAGAGGAGGAACTAGTGACCTACCAGAAAAGGAAAGACGATTTTTTTATTTATTATATTGAACTGATATTATCGAATGATCATGGTTCGTGTAACCATTTAATGTTGTATTCGTGTAGTGAAATGTAGACCTAAGTCAAACGATATATTAAAAGACACATACTATTTTAAAAATGTTCAAACAGTTTTAGGTGCTATCTTTACAATAGGAAAATACAGACGTTTCTCATTATAAAAGTGAAGCATACATGCGTTTTTAATGTCCAGATAAAAATTGGAACACTGACAAGAAATTAACACTTACCGGCTCATCTTCTTGTACTTCAACAGCTTTCTGTTTTACCTGCACAGGGCAACATTCATACATGCCTGTCACTAGAGTAGAGGTAAAAACCTTCCAAATAAAGACATCTGTAAATTAAATGTAAGAATGTGTTTCACACAACACATCAACAGATTTCCAGTTTTTTCACAACACTTCGTACTTGGTTCAGTATCACAATGCAGGAGCAAGGAAAGACTCTGTTCCAGGCCACTGTTACTTCCGTAAGATTGAGAAGTTTATGAATGAGCACTATGAGGAGGGGGAGAACAACAGGGAGTTTCTAAAGTTGTCCTGTCAAGAAAAGGTAGGAGAAATTTGTTCTTTTTGTTGTAAATGGACTGGACCACCCATAGAAAGATACCCTAAACCAGTTCCTGACCATTCCTGCCTACCGGAATACCCCTACCTCTCCTACCAGAAGACCCCAAAAGAAGGGTGTGATCCAGATGACTGGCAGCCGAGGGTCCAAGCGAAGAAAGAGCATGGAAGTGGCAGGCTGGTTTTATCTGACCCAGAGAGCGTTGCTCTATTTGCAGATAAGTTTATTGTCAAATCAAAGTTTGTGGTGGATTATCTTCAGCATCTTGAAGTGCTGGAATTTAAAAGGAAAAAGAGAGCAGAAGAAAAGGCAAAGTTAAGTAGGGACGCAAAAGATAAATCATATGAGGATTATCCTTGGACTGAGTCGTGCGAAGATCTAACCAAGCTTAAAAGCTACGTGTTCCAGAACTAAACAAGTACTTGAACCACCACGGGCTAAAGCAGCATTTGAAAAGCAGCAAGAGTGAGAAAGTAAAGGCAATTGTAAGACATTCATGTTTGCAGCAGAAGAGTCCTCTCAGAGCTGGCCAGCCAACACTGAGAAATGCAAGGACATTGACCCAAAATGACAACAGGGCAAGTGCTGACAGCAGTGAAACGGATGAAAGTGACAATGATGAGTATGACAGTGATGCCATTGACTCTGGGGGAGAAGATGACTCAAGTGATGTCATTCTTGCATTCATCAATTCGGATGAGAAAGATGCCAATGAGAGGCCAAATGCCACACGCTCAGGGCGAGCCATAACTAGGAGATCCGAAATTGACTTCTCTTTCTTTTGATTTGTTTTTTAAACAACAGCTCTCTGTAGTAGAGGGATTGTCAATATTGTCTTCATAGTGAGCACAATAACGTGAAGTAGGGGGATAATAGAGAAATATTAAAAAAGTTGAAATCTAAATATTGTTTGTTCAATTTTTTTGTGTGGGGGGGGGGGTCATCCCAAAAAATGACCGCTATAAGGGGGGGGGGCCATGCGAAAAAATTGGTAAGCTGAGGGGGGGTCATGCGATTTTTAAATGGTGCTTCCCAAATCCCACCAGCCCCCCCTCCCTCATAAAAAATGAACGGTCCCTTAGCACTATTTGTCCCCGTGGTAACGTCATAGTGTATCCCAGGTTTGAAGATGTTGGAACTTTTCTGTACGTTTTTGTGAACGTTATAGTTTTCTTGCGCTAAGAATTATGGGTGAATGTACATTGCCATCTTATTTCAGGATTCTATGGATAGTTAAGTTCAAGGACCTCTTCCCTCGAGTCGAGGGGACCGCTTCGCGATCACGGCAGACTACACAGAACGCGAGCGTGAGTTCCGCACTAGAGATCATGGCATAAAGAAAGACGAGAAGACTTCTTTACGTCCATCTTCAAGTACAATGTCGGTAGTGGGCTCAAAAACTTCCTGTTATAATTCCCGTCATATTCCCTCCCCATTTCAACGTCAGAAAGTAAGACTAAACTGTAATAAATGATTTGAACGGTGAGTATGTAACGTAGATCAACGAGGTCATTAAAACGTGTCCAGGGTGGCTTTCTTTCAATAAATCCCTTCAAGCGACAAATCTGTCAGTGTGACTTCACAGTTAAGTGCCGTTAATTCTATCATGCTGTTTTTGATTTCCGCTAATCTTGAAGTCGTCGCTCACAATAATTATCTTAGTGTGAAGTTGGACCTGTGATCATAAGGCAGTTACTCAAAAGCGATTCCGAGGGCAGAAGATCTCACTGAACGTGATTAAGGAATAACCTCAGAAGTTTCTCAAAAGACCCCTGAAGCTGATGTGCATAAAGTATACACGCATGCAAACCAACCAAGACAATACACAGGAACAGTCTGTTTATTTATAATGATCTCGGTTAGTAGAAAAACCCTAGGAGTTTTCCACCAGTGTGCTTTCTTCTGGCTTCTTCATGGTCCATAATGCCACTAGACGTCGAGATGACAAGGTAGCTGCAAACCAAAATATCATTGTTAAATGGATTTGGTTTTGACAGTCTGCAAAAACATGTATGGAATTAACACGTACCCCACGACAACAGGCTCACAGGATATTGTCTATCTATTGAAAAATTCCTTATTTTTCGAATAAAATTGGTTTAAAGAGCAAGCACTCTTCCAGGTCTTCCACTTTACAAGTTAACCCTTCAGTCCTGCGTTATCTTAAATTATCAGTTCTCATTTTAATAAGTGATCTATACGTTTGGTGGTTTTCAAGCTATGGATGAATCTGGGAAGCTGGCCAGCAGTCTCCTGGACAAGAACACTGTAAGAGTTGCTTGATGTGTGTCTCAGAGGAACTCTTCAGAGAATTAAATTATAAAATTCCATATGTATCTCTCTACCCTTTCCCACGTAACTTGTACCTTATCAAGACAACAAACAGCACAACACTCATAGAAACAAAGGCATTCAAGGCATCAAAACACCAGCCTTTTTCCCAACTCCACTACCAGAGAGAAATGAATGCAAATTCTGCTAGCAATGGCATTATTTGAAAACTCTAATACCAAACACTTTTAAGTTAATTAATTATTTCACTCATCATTAAAATAATGAGGGAAATAATTAATTTTGTTTCCTATGAATCTCAATGTTTTCCAAGGCAGAGCTGAAGGAAACATAATGACTCCCTAAAAACAAAATGAACCTGTTCCTGAGGAAGCAGTCATTAAGTTATTTGTTACATAACACAACGACGACATTAGTATCCAACGTGAAAACGGAGCTTGCCGATTGACATTTGATCAGATTTCTCAATGTTGCCCACTCAGAGACTTTTGGGGGCAAACAGTTTCATTGTTACATGCCATTTGACTATCAAATACTGTAGCTTGTGAGAGCAAGCACTGTAGGGGATAAAATTCCAGCTATATAACTAAGTAACTTGGGAAGTACTCTTGTCTCAAACAGCAGGCTTTACATTGAAATTTTTACTTACCCAAACTGTCTTGATGGCAAAAGATTGCTTGCCCATTGTTCTATGTCGTGAACTTTCAAGTCATAACGAGGACTTATGACACCACACTGCAAACAAGATGATGAGAACTGTCAGGACACTTTGTTTAGCACATGAAAGCAGATAAGCTTTAGCTTGATTGTGACACCTTATAAACATGTAAACTCTGAACAATCAACGATTTCATGTTTTGCTGTTGTCTGACAATCATCATAACTGTGGGTTGTAATTGTTAGATTTTGATTCATTTTGTTTGTTTCTTTATATAAAGGCTTGTTGGTTGACCTCCTAATTAGGATTGACAGCAGCAAAAAATGCAGCTGTTAGTTAGGCTTTAAACTTCGTGGTTTGTGCGCTATTGAAAGGTACAGTAAAATAACAAGTTTTTCTAAGCTACAGCCATAATTAGACGACAGACTGACAAACCTGTGCTAAGGATGACGCCTACAGTACATGTACTCTAGTTATCATGCATACATTCTGCGCATCATACAATGTATGGATTAAGCCTTCTTCACACTAGTGACATAACGGCAATGATATAACAACATAATCGCCTTATGTCGGTTATGTGAACATGACATAAGGCTATGGTCTTTAAATTCCTTCATACTTTTGTCAAACGATATTGGATGGCATTGAACAGCTTCGGCAAGTGTTTCTTCATCTTTCCAAGCCAACAGTCAATTCTTGCCCAGTCACCACCATTTTGAAAATAGTGCTGGTGGCAGACTGGGTTCGACAATTCTTGTGCATCTCAGATTGGCACTTGGCTTTGTTATGTCGATGATGTTCACACTAGTCTTGTTTTAACAGAAACCTAACAAAACAACATAAGGAAAAGATCAGCTTCTTCCTTATGTTGTTATGTTCATGTTATGTTGCTATTATGTTGTTATGTCAGGATGTTCACACTGCCAACATATTGACGTAACGTCCTTCTTATGTCGTTATGTCGCTAGTTTGGACTAGACCTTACACACCAGGCAAGTGGTTGGACTATCAACAAAGAAACCAAGTGTGTTACTTCTATGCAAGCTAAAATTGTACTTATCAGTATGACTGCTTCCTATGTTGACCTTGTCATGTTCAGTGAACATACATGAAAACCTGGAACACCATAGTAGCAGCATACAACTAACTAGCATCTGCCGAATATCATACAAAGATCAAACAGCAAGCGTCTCTCTGAAGATAGCCTAGTCTGTGACTAATTGGCTATTGTTAGTCTAAGCTGACTAAACAATTAAAACAATATGATTAATCAACAAAATGTTGGAGGAAAGTAGTTGTCTATTTGGTCAGGCCCCAGTAGTTTGGAAGTGTGGATAACGCTATCCTGATTAAATCACTGTCTAATACATAAGAGTAAACAAAACAAACTACACTATTCAACTGATGGTAATTTATCTCGTGAATAGTATTATTCATCCTGTCAACAACTTGGGCCATGTAAGTACAAGTGTATGTACCTTGTTTAGCCTTCCTGTAAGATTCACAACAATTTTGCCTGCCCTGTGGTCATCAACAATCTCAAATTCGCCAATATAACCTGAAACAACAACGATACACAGTCATTGCCAGAAATCCAAGGAGTTATTAAAACCTTACTGCGTCACACTAGATTACAAATGAATTTCCACATGATTACAGCTGGGGGTAACCCAGCACTGGAATAGCATCTCACCCAGGGGAGAGTAGAAATACTCCTGGTTGGCTCATGCTACAGAAACTGGGATAAGCTCTGGCGTGATGGGCCACTTGGCTCGTATGAGACTTAACCTTACCTTTTTGGAGCTTTTTTTGTGCCACAGGACATGAAGAGGACTATTCATATGGCTAGCTCCAAAGGCATCACAGGAAGGCAAGAAGAACTATTTCCTGATTTATGATTGGCTAACCGAAACGGTAAGATGACCAGAAATGGATCACGAGGTTTATACCAGAAAAATGGATTCTCCCATATCATACCTTGTCTGGTCATCACTCCCCATTTAGCCGGCTTTTTATCAAGTAATCCTAAATTAGTCACATGTACATACAAATTACAGAAGTTTTCCCTCCAAATGCTCAACATCATTTAAAAGGCAAGATTTAGGTTAGAAGTGTAAACGACTGTAACACATCAATACACGACAAACAACCATGTGATCCGTTAAAATAAACAAAGGGCGGTGAAAGGTTGCTAAATTAATCTAAGTTTATATCGAGATCTGCAGTTACTGAAAATGGCTTTGAGTTACAGTAAAAACAATGCCAGGCTACATAAATAAAAAGCCTTCTTTAACAACTGGTACGTATTCATCAGGTCGAAATGTTTTCTCGTTGAATCTTTCTCACACAATCACAACGTAATATGGCACGTGCTTCCGATAACTATATTTTTGAGGTTCGAATAAAACTTCAGGAGACCCACAGAGGAGGCAAAAACACAGACTTCCGACACACTTACCGTGTTTCATCATTACGGTCAGAAACTTTATTATAACCTTCGAGGAAGGTCGTAGAAGAACCTGCCGCTTTCCACGTCTTTCAGCATTACATATGGAGTTGAGAGCGTCGCTCAAAACATTAATTCGCACCATGTTGAACCCTGGTACATGAAACACACTGTTGTCAACACAAGTTTCAAAACAATTGCCATGAAAATCAGTTTACCAGGCACAAGGTAACATATAACTACTCAGAAGTGAAGAACAGTTATTGTTTTATTGAGAAAGAGAGTAAAAAGGTTAAAAGCGCTTTTTCTGAAGCCGATGCAGACGGATTTTTCATGGAAGTTTTCGCATACCTGGTGGAAATTCGCGATCGCGAGAGAGAAAGAAAGCTCGTTCCTAGACCATAATATATTCCCGGTAGCCTCGCTTTGAAGTCATTTCCAGTTTCCAGGCGCGGTGCTGGGCAGCAAAACGCGGGTAAACAGAAATCAACAAACCCAATGGCATGTTATGTGTTTCCTTCGGTTATTAGGGTAAATATTTGCAATGCTCTTTATCGTAGATGGGCATAAAATATGGCATTTATCAGCTATCGATATTAAGAGGAATCTTTCTGATGCAAGCATCAAAGAAGCCGTTGTTACTTGTCATCATGCTGACGACTGCAAATGAATAGATGATCGACGCCTCTTGGGAAAAAGAAATTGAAGGGGTTCATTTTACGATCTTGTACGCCTTACCGACAAAATACCTTTGGTCAGGTGATAAAATCACTTTAGTACTCTGGAATATGATAGATGATGGATTTTTTACAAGCTGTTGATAAGGACTTTGGCACTATTTAGAACGTTGAAATCGTCACACAATTTGAAAAGCGTGACTCGATGAAATTTGGGCGCCACTAGCACTGTTTACAATGTTTACAAGAGAGAAAGTTAAACTAGACGCTGCAAAAACAAATGCCAAGAAAGGACGTAAAGGGAAAACCTCCAAAGCAGCTTGGGAGACACTACTTGCGAATAGTTCACAAAATGGCACTGTAGGAAATGAGAGATCACAGTCAAGAGGTTCTGAAAAGAGGAATGGGTACTCACATGTTCAATGGTCAGATGATGAGGATGATGACGATGATGAGTATGACAGGTATAACACTTCTATAACTCCAAATGCATCTTTAAACTTGTCTGGGAGCCACTCAAAAAGCTTTGAAAATTTATGGAAGGCAGCAGCCGAGGGAAGGTCAACTTCTCCCTTGCACAGGAGTTTTGAATCTAAACCTGTGCCTATTGCCGACTATCAGGTTCACACTGGCCAACCTCCAGTTCCCAAAGAAATTGTTAAGCAAATACGAGAAGGAAAATATGTCAACTTTCAGGAACTCCTTCCGGAAAACCTTGACAAAGAAAATGCAAAAAACAAGACATTTGTTGATGAAACAGAAAGGGTGGATGACATTACTAAATGGACTGATTGTATGGCTGCTTATACTGCAGTTTTTACTTGTGATTTTCCCCACCGAATTAGAGACTTACTAGCATACCAAGGTATAATAACCAGGTTATACCGTGAATGTCAAGATAACAGAGCATGGCAGAGGTATGATGTTGCCTTCAGGCGTAAAGCCTCTCAGAGTGGCCTGAAAGACTGGAGCACTGTTGATGAAAATTTGTGGATTATGGCCTCATCTAGAGATGCCCGGAGGGCTGTGCTTTGTAAAGCTTGTCTATCCCTGGCACATGACCAAGCATCTTGTCCATTAAATACAAAAGAAGAAACCCCAAGGAGACAGCACTCTTGGTAAATGTATGATAATATTATAATGCATGATAAGATAAGGTATGATATGATTGTCAATTAAAGGTATATTAGTCAGAATAATTTGAGTGAACAATTTTAGAGTATGGATTGATGGAAGTGGACAGGATGGTAAGGTCTAACAAAATCACACGATAAATTTTCTGGGTATAAGACATAATACAAGAAGCTAGAAATCTAAGCTCTACAAGATCATGGTGCGTAAGGAACACCTCAGAAATATTTGTAGTTTGGAGAAAGTGTTACCAATTGTAATATGTAACTTGAACTTGAACGTGGTACTATGTGTAAAAGTGACGTTATTATTATTTCAAAACAGGGTTTACATTAAGGGTTGGGCACCAGGCAAATTGACTAGCTGTGAGCATGATTTTGCTCGGCTGGTTTGACCTTCTAGCAGAAAGTTTTTTTCACAAAGTAGTTCATTTCTAATAGTTTCGCCCATCTGTGAAAACCAGTTGCCCTCCCGCTGAAAATATTAATGAAACTCCTGCAAAAGAACATAATTATAAAAATGTAAGAAATAATTTGAACTTACAGTTTAAGTGGTGAGGAGACCTCAATGAAACTAAAATGTTTGTAGGTGTTTAGGCCTCTTTGAGACTATAAGGACTTACACTGTACATATACACTGTATAACCAGCATAGGATAAATTCTAATGGATGGCAAGTAGTTGAAACAAAACCAAAGACTGGTTGGCAAGTAGATGGGTCCATTGTTGATAATAATGAGCTGAGAGAATAAAGTATTTCTCACCCCAGCTATGACCTGGGTATTGTCTTTGAAAACACTTACCGGTACAAATTTATCTGGAGACTGCCATTGGTAGACAAGATATAATATGCACTGACTTCAAAATTTTTAAACTTTTTAGTTAGTTACATGTAACAGAAGTTACTTAATATAGGCCACAAGGATTACTTGACTGTTTACTTCTTGTTTGAAAATCATTTGGATACTTACAAAAGGTTATCCAAGTCCACCAAAAAGGCTACAGTGGAGGAGGAAGAGCGGCCACGATCAGTCAGTCCAACTCGAGGCAAGAGAGGACCTCCTGAAGGACTTGATCTTAAGTTTGCCTTCGGGTAAGTTTTGGCAGAACCGGTTTTTTAATGTTGTGTTGTGACATTTTGATCAGTGGGCAATTCATTGACAACACTTGCGAGTGTTGTCCTTAATAGTTAATAAAGATGACAAGAGAACAGTAGACTGATGTCAACTTTGTTATCAATACATACATACATACATACTTTATTGACTTTCCCTTTAGAGGCTTTTCAAAGACAATACAATAATAATTTAAAACTACTTAAAAACTCTAAGATTCATTAAGATTAATTAACTAGAATTATAAACTACAGCATAATGGTCAATATTGATAAATTGCCAGCTTAGAATGCTTCTTCTTATTGCCAGATAGGGTTTCACATCTCAATTTTTCTTTGTCGTGACAGGTACCATGGTTACAATGCATGTAACAATCTATTCTACACACAGTCAAATGAGATAGTGTTTCATGTAGCAGCTCTTGGGATAGTGTACAGTCCAGCAAGTCATCAACAGAGATTCTACAAGGGTCACACTGATGATGTTCTTTGTCTAACCATTCATGACGACAAAGACTTTGTGGCTACAGGACAGGTAGTGTTCCTTAATTGTACCATATAGTACTTGTTTATCAAGGCTAAAAAAATGTTTGATGAGTTTGGAGAAAAGTACATCACTGTAGTGTTCCTTCAGATCACGTAAGGCTACAAACCAATAATATCAACTTGTCATTATGTTTAACAAATGTATAAAGCTGCCTGTATGTAGCCACAATAGTAAACCTATGTGTTTATGGTTTGCATGCGTTTTTGTACTTACAGTAGGACACCATAGCAAAAGTCGGTGGTATAAACTTAATAATTTTGGTCATGTAGTTAACAATGATATTTACTCCAGAGAACATTATCCATGATAATGATATTTACTGCAGAGAACATTATCCAGTAGTAATGTAAAGGGGTAAAAAAAGAAAACCCCTTGTGGGTATTGGTTGAACTATACACCTTGTATTGCTAACAGTAAGAATTTTGCAGGGGCTAGGTTTCACTTCTGTATTTGCCTTAACGATAGTACTTACAAAGGTCCTTTTTCTGTTGTAAGGAGTATTTCTTTTAGGTGTTTGGCATGCTCACTGTGCCCTGCTGTACAGTAGGACAGCTTATTGCTTATTTTAACCATTTATTGTTCATGAGATACAATACAATACATTTATTAGGTTCCCTGAAAGGATTTTCATACCTAATTTAAAGAGTATGCTTATCCATGGATAAACATTCATGTGTGTTACCAAGTGTGTTTTATAGTGCATGTTTTCTTGGTGATTTCTGCAGGTTGGCAAAGAAGCAGAGACTCACGTTTGGGATGCAAGCTCCATGAGAACTGTGTCTGTGCTGAAAGGTTTTCACAGGAGGGGCATCATCTGTGTTGACTTCTCAGGTACACTGTACAAGAGGTGTAAAGCAGTTGAAATTTGTCTCTCCATATATTTTACTATATTGCTCTCCAAACCATAGCTAGGATGAAAAAAGAACTTCAGAAATTGTCTTGCATCAGATCTGGATGTGCTGATGGTTAATTTTCACTATGCCATCCATTCTGTACTTCCATTGATCACTATAGAGGGCCCTGTATGACTAACAAGATTGCAAACTTTGTCTACATGTGCATGTAGAACTGTTTTGTAGTAGCTTTTTATCATTGCACCCTAGCTCTACCCTGTCAGAAAGCAACAGCTCTCGCTGTCAGGATTGGCCACAATGTCATTCCTTGGTGTGAATTTGTTTTAAGTTCTCAGTATGTCGCAGGTTCTTAGGTGGAGTCAGGTCACTCTGCTTGATGGACAGTACCCTGACTTACTCGCATGCTTACAACCCACATTTCATCATCTACATTGCAAATGACCAGGAAGTTGCTTTTTCTGACCAGGTGATTATTATCTTGTTACAGGTGATGGAAAGAAGCTGGCAGATGTTGGTCTTGATGATGACCATAGTATCTGTGTGTGGGACTGGAAGAAAGAAGAGAAGCTGGCATCCACTCGTGGTCATAAGGACATGATCTTTGTTTTAGAATGGAATCCTTTCAACCCAAATTACCTGGTTTCAGTTGGAGAAAAACACATCAAATTCTGGACACAAAAAAGTAATTATAATTATTGGAAATAAGTATAGGTAATCGCATGAATGTAAGTGGAGTTAAGGATTTACACTACGAGTGAAATTTGGAAATTCTCTCAAACTTGCACAAGTAGTGTAAATCCTTAATTGCTTAAGTTTTTAAACAATACTGATTTACTATATGACTGAGAAAAGAACAAATGAGTGTGCGTTAATTTGTTCTGAAGTGCAATTTATGGATTAACGATAAATTGGCCTGCTCTCAGCCAGTCACAAAGAAGTCATTTTCTTAGTCATATAATCATGTTTTTAACAGTTGTCAGATACTTTTCCTCTGTCATGGGCAGCTACTTCTAAACTCTTAGAAAGAAATTGCATTCAAAGTTGTTCGTAAATTATGTATTAAAATTTTGTTGTTGTTGTAGATTCGAAGCTGGAGAAGCGTCCAGTGACATTTGGTAAGGCTGGTACTGCTGCGACTATGTTGTGTGTCTGTCACAGTCCTAAAGATGACCTGTGCTTCACAGGTAGCGACACAGGGTTGGTTTATGTGTGGCAAGGAACTACTCTGTACCGTTCAGTACAGGCACACAAGGGAGCTGTGTGTGCTATGTACTCACTAAGCCAATCAAAGCAACAGGTATGTTAAGATTTTAAGGAAAACGACCACTTTTTTAAGTTTAAAAGACATGTTTCGACAGAACTTCTGTCATCTTCAGTTGAATGAATGATTACAAAGCAAGTTGAGTAATAAGTAGGCAAAAATGCTAATTAAGACAAATAGTAACAACAGAACGTGAAAAGGTGTAAATTAAAAGGATAATTTTAGATTTACATGGTGTAATTGCTGATTGAGGCAAGGTAGTTCTTTTTGAATATGGATAGCCTCCTTTATCTTGAGTTGAAAGCTGGTAGTGGCATGATCTAAAATATGGAAGCAGTCTATTGAACACAATGAGCGACAATGTTCAGAATTCTGAAGATGTTTGAAGATGTGAGAGGCCTTATCAACGGCTAAGTGCTCACGTACGCGTGTGGAAAAATGTCGGGAGGTTTCGCCGACATAACAGGCATTACAGCCCGCACATGTAAACTTATAAACTACACGTGAACGAAGCCCGCCAGGGATAGGGTCTTTCACACCAAAAAGGTTACCTATCTTAAAGGAAGAAAAAACTAATTTGATGTCTAAATCATTACAATAGCGCTTGATTAAGTGTCGAATCTTCTTCTGAGTGATGACAGAAAAATGGCCTATGTACGGCAGCTTAAAGTAAAACGTGGGCGAGGTGGCAAGGGGGTAGCCCCGGGGACAATGATTGCTATGGGCCCCAGTGATGTAACGGTTAACCACTTTTTCAATTAAATGGGCAGGGAAAAGGTTCTTTTTGAGAATTTCAGTAAGCTTGGTTATATCCTCGTGTAACCCCAACCAAGTGTTGTTGATCTTGTAGGCCCTGTCAACAAGAGTCCTAATGAGACCTACTTTGTATGAGTACGAGGTGAAGCTAAAATAATTAGTTAATAACCCAGTAAAGGTTTTCTTACAGTAAACCCTAGTTAGGAAGGAATTAGTGTCACTATTATCAATAAGAACATCTAGAAAGGGTAATTTGCGATTAAGTTCTTTTTCCATAGTAAACCTTATGTTGGGGTGCCTAGAGTTAATGTAGTCAAAAAATATAACAGCATGTTGCTTCAAGCTACCTCATTTTGGCCTTGCCTACCTTTATGCTGGAGGATAGGGTTTTTTATACTAGCTGTGCATAACTTTGTTTGTCTGAGCTTATCAGATGATAGTGTCCTTAGACAGGGACTTCATTAAGTTTTTGGCCTTCTCTTCTATGCATGATAAGTGACAAGACCTCACTTGAAATAGGAAAGCAATACCGGTAAATATCATATTCTTCTGACTTCCATTACCCTCCCCTCTTCTTATCTCATTGTCTCTCTCAACCTGTCGTCTTTCAATGTGTATTCATCTTTTCCTGCAAGGTAGTTGTTTGACAAAGGAGAGCTTAGAGCTGTGAAAATTTTATTCAGACCGCTTGAGGCTTTAAGCTTGGCTGTTGTCTTGTAGTGGGTTCCTGTTGCGGCAAAAGGCAGTAATAAATTTTATTATGTCAAGGAAGTTGGACTGGATTTAAGCAACCATCCATCCACTTAAATCCACCTGTTCACCCATCCATCTGACCATCCAAATACAAAAATTCCTATGTGTCCAAGACTTTTAATAACGCTTCATCTTTTCTTATTCTCTTTAATCTTCATATCCTTTTATCTTGTCTGTCTCTGTCTCTATATGGTTGAACAAGCTCACTCTGCCTCCAGGAAACACCCCTACTATTCCTGTAAGTGGTTTACTGTGTTGTCAGTTTATGAAGCATTTGATTGACACTCAGTTTAACAGTGATCAGTATTTTTCTTTTTGTTAGTATCGTAAAAAAGTAATAACTGGAATTTTGTAACTCTTTCAAATGATCTCAACAAAGCTTATGTATTTGTGGTGTGTTATTGCAAAAAAGTCCCTTTTGCATGCAAATTTACCTTCAAATTGTAGGAAACCTCAAGACAATTGTTTGCTATTTAGTAATAAATTGCTTATTATAAAATATTTTATTCAGGGTTATGTGACTGGCGGTAGAGATGGCGTCGTTACCATGTGGGACCCACTGTTTGAACAGTGTCTCAAGGCATTCAAGGTGGAGGGAGCATCCATGAGCCCAGGCTCAGTTCTCCTGCAAAATCTGCCTCCTGTCAGAGCTTTACACACTGATGAAGACAAAATACTCATTGGGACAGGAAATGATGAGGTGTGTGAAAACAGGTCTGCAATACGTGCACACATTTTGAATTGCACATTTCTGCAGATATCGTATGGTGTTTACTACACATCTACGCTCTCCACTTAATAAAAGCGCAAAATCAATTCTGGCAGTAAAATATACTTTTTAAGTGCATTTCAAAGCTACATGTATGCTACTTTACTATACTTTATTGTACCAGGTGTTAGTTAGTTTTGCTACATGTAGGTTAAGGAGCAGGGTGCATTTTAAACTTGAAGTCGCTACTAAAAATAATATTATTGGTTTTAATTTATGTCTCTTAGATCATTGAAATTGAAGAAGATGGGAAGATGACCATTCTAGTGCAGGTATGCAGTGGCTGGAAATTGTAAGAATTTTTTAGTCGAGTGCTACGGCAGTGAGATCAATGTATTGGAAAATACAATATTTTATACCATGCCATAGAAAATACAGCTAACCAGAATACAGGAAAGTCTTGTTTGTATATTTGTCGGCATTACATCCAACCTTCTCATCATATGCTGAGCGTATGTCGCATTGATTGAGTTCAGTGGCCATTGTATTTTGTATGGCGTGGTATAAAATTGATATGAAATGCTCTCGCATGGTAAACCATGGAATATTCCATGAGTTACTTGTATTTTCTTGGTATACTTCACTGTGTGTTTTCTGAGAAAATTCATGTAACTCGTGGGATATTCCATGGTATACCACTTGAAAACGTTGCATAACTAGTATATATACATATATATTTTAGCGCCTTACACGTTGTACAATGTTGTTTGTGCAATAGGGTCATGGCGAAGGGGAGGTCTGGGGCCTAGACACCCATCCTACAGATGACGAGTGCATGACGGTTAGTGATGACAAGACGCTCAGAGTCTGGGACCTAACTAAACTAAGACTCAAGAAGGTAAGAAGATTCAAGAAACCTGCTCACCTGATAGGAGTAATTTGGAATATAATTTTACACTGACTGTAAACTGGCACTGGCTCCAAATGACGCAAAGAACTCTCCCTGGATTTACAGGAAACAAAAGCTTTTACACTCTTCCTAAATATGGATTAATTCAATCTTTACCTTTGCTCAATTATTGAAGCAATATGTCCTTCAGTGGAATCCCGCCTTACAGTCACCTTGTTAATACGGCCACCTCGTTACTACAGCCACCTTTTTTTTGCCCCGGCGAAACGTCCATACATTTTCCAATAAGAAAACTCCGTTAATACGGCCAACTGCCACATTCTGAAATCCCACCAACTTTTATCATCATTTGTAATTTTACCCCGTTTATACGGCCACTTAAACCAGTTATGTTCATCTTTCATGTGTTAATAATACATTATATATACTGACTGAAGTTTCAAGTTTTTAAAAAATTACATCCGCATTCCGGATGCGTAACAGTTGTTTAGAAGTAGAGTTGTGATATATCTCTTAAGACGTCACTTAGTTTAGACTGGTCATGAAATTTGACCCTACCCCGTTGATACGACCAAATTTTCATGGCCCGTTGGTGACCGTATTAACGGGGTCTCACTGTATTTGAAGGTAGCACAACATTTGCAACTGTTCAACTGTTAAACTGTGCACGTCTTACGTCAGATGGCCATAATTTAATAAATTCGTTTCTTCTTTAGGTAAAGAGACTAAAGAAGGGTGGTCGTGCGGTGACATATTCCCCAGACGGTTCTTCAGTGGCTGTGGGTCAGAATGATGGCGGATTCCTCATCTTAGACTCAGAATCTCTCGAAAAGATCGTAGGATTCAAAGACAGGAAAGAAAGCATTTCAGACATCAAATTTTCCCCAGGTAATTCCTGCCTCGGTGCTGACTGCTTTTCATCGGTCAGAGTTGCTTTCTTCGAGAGTTATAAAGCCTGCGCTTAACGGAAAGAGATGTTGCTTGGTTTGTTTGCGAACATGACGTATGAAATTTTTTTATGGTGTCATGATCTCGTGACTGCTTTGGAACACTCGTGAGAGTTTGGGCTTGGTTTTGATTGGATAATTAGAATCGAAAACTCTTCACATATGCGAAGATTTACCGAGAACGGAACTTGTCTTTCCTAGTGTAAATACTTCACTTTCTTTGCAGAACACGGAAGTTGCGTAAAATTTATATCTTTTTCACAGTTTTTGTTGGAGTTTCTTTCTTACCTTCACGAGCCTCTATAAATGAGGAGAAGGACCTCAGCAGTTTTATCAGCTGCTGATCTTTTTGTTCTCGTTGATTTACCATTTGCATTACGATTATGAGCTCGAGATTTCTATCAAGCATAGAAATCTAGAGGGAATAATCGTATTGTTTTAGCATAAATCCACTAGTCGTTCAAAATTCGACTAGAGAATTGCCTAAATCCTCTTCACAGACACTTCGAAAACGCAAACAAGCGGCCGCCACTTTCTCAACAACCGCACACTGCCAGGCTGCTCACTATCTACAACAGAATAGATTGTGAACAACGTAGCCAATCAGAGAACAGCAATCGTGATAGAACGCTTGTGGTTTTATACTGAGTTTAAAGATTTCGTACCATTGCCTCTTCACCTATGCAGCGTTTCACTGGCGATCATTTTTTAAACTTTGCCTCAGAGAAGTGTTCTATATTTTGCATTGACAGACGGCAAGTTTTTGGCGGTGGGTTCACACGATAATTTCGTGGATATCTACAGCGTGAGGCGAGGTAAAAGAACTGGTGTGTGCAAAGGAAGCTCTAGTTATATCACACACTTGGACTGGGACGCTAAAGGTAAATATTTGATTGTTAATATCAATATAAAGTGCTGTCTTGACAGTGTTCCTCGTGTGACATGCGAAAAAGGTTCTGTTGCGGAGACAAAATTGTACCGCAACATTTATGAAATTCAGCTGGTTTGAATTCGTGGGTCATTAAGCAGGGACAAAACTACGTCAATTTTCAATGTCGCATCGTATGCATTACTCTCGCAAACTGTCCCCGCTACAACATGGAAATGAACCCATATCCGCTTCGTGTGCACCAGCTTGCGTACTGTTCCTGCAACATGCGTCCCATGCGTACACAAGGAGGGGCTTGTCCCTGCTTCACGTCCCCGCAATATGTTTCCTTGTGCGTGCCGACCTTAGACCCCGTCTACAATACGCCGCAGAAATTTGAAAACGCAGCTTTATTTCTACGGTTAGGCCTACCGTCCACACTAATCCGTCACGAAAACGGAGCTTTTCGAAAATGCTCTTCAAACCGGAGGAATTTGGAAACACCGGCTTTGCGTTTCAGTGTGGACGGGAAAACATTTTTAAAACGGAGCTTTTTGAAAAAGATGATGTCACGATAATTATGTGATTCCCCTGCCTTATTTTTCCTCAAACACAAATCCAAAATGACCGGTGATTGTTGCGTTTATTTCTCCGAGTGAAAACACCGTTTTCAACTTTCTCCGGGTAGTGTGGACGGAGCATTAATGTTTGTGTGCGTACGCTCTAACTTGCTTGATCTTTTTAGGTAAACTGATCCAGACTAACTCTGGAGCACGTGAACACTTGTTTTACGAGGTGCCTTCTGGGAATCGTAAGACCATCAGTGTCCCGGATGTGGAGAGGTTACAGTGGTCCACCTTTACTTGTGTCCTGGGTCCAACTGTCAAAGGTGTTTTCCCGCCAGGAAGTGACGTCACGGACGTGAACGCGACCTGCCGTTCTAAGGATGGCAGTTTACTGGCCAGCGGTGATGATTTTGGTTTGGTGAAGCTTTTTGAGTATCCTGTGTCGGTAAGTTTTTGTAAAGATTCAAATTTGATAAAATTCCCGATTCATGTTCTCCTTGACCTAGTGACTTCATACCCTGCGAGCAAAGTGGCGTCGATCTTTCTCAGCAAGAAAAGATCGAAGCGACTCAGAAGAATGAATTAGACTCATCATTTTAATTCAGCTTCTTGTGTCTGTTACCCCAATTGTTTCTCATAGCAAGTCAAATTACGTTTAAATGGCCACTTTGCTAACGACCATGAAGTTTTATTGCTATTGGGGTAGGGTCGCTTCCTTCAGGAGGTCGTTTTCTTTTCAATAATTCCATCGTTGTTTTTTGTAGCATCGAGGGGCACGTGGCCGACAGTACAAAGGTCACTCCTCACACGTGACCAATGTTCGGTGGACTTGTGACGACCGCGTGCTTGTGTCAACTGGGGGTCTGGACACGGCCGTGCTGATCTGGGACCGATTGGTTGTTTCAGAGGTTGACGAACCAGGTCAGTATGATCTTTGGCTCGGAAGAAGAACAGGATATTTAGAAAATGGGAAGTCACATATTTGATTATTACTCACCCATGTCATTGTGGAGGTGAATATCCAACGTTGTCTACCGATAATAAGGCAAATAATTGCTTTCGTAGAGTCCATTTTGTGTTGCTGAATGCAACTCTCCAAAAGAGGAAAGTTCTTGCCTGAGTTGTAGGCGACAGGACATTGTAATTTAACTATCTGCGGCCTGTCCGAGTGAGCGAAAAGTACTGTTCTTCAGAGTTTGGCGCGCATTTCTTTTCTGAATAAAACACTGAACATACAACGAATGGAAGACGAGTGATTAACTTGTGCTCTTTGAGTAACTCAAGTAGTTGTGTCCATGGACTGTTGTTTACCTGTGTAATACTCAATAGAAACTCGTTTATGCTTTATCTGAATTACATCTAATAGTAAATGTCATTATTTCTCACAGAAAAGGCCGTAGAGGATAAAGTTCTTGTTCAACCCAAGTTCATTCCAACTGGACCCATTAAGAATCCTATCGCCAAAGGCAAGCCTCAGTGGGATTAAAGCTGTTACCGTGACGCTTCTGGCAGCTATTACAAGACAATGTTGACAGTCTGGCTCCCGTTTTTGAAAGGCTGGATAACGTTATCCACCGGATAAATCGCTATCCGAAATGCTGTTTATACAAGAGCTTTTAAACCATCACTTAACGTGCAATCGGACTCGATTCACGCAGGGCTATTCTATTAGCTTTTTTGCATAAAATCAGGCATACGGAAATGCCATCTTGTACATTCAAAACTCAACTCTTTTTACATTTTTCCGTGAAATTTAACGAATTTTCATTCTTGATAATGATGTTGGACACATCGAAACGTCGAATAACGGTACTTCCAGTATTTCTTAATTCTCGGCTATTAGGGACGGACCATTATTTTATCGAAGGAGGTGTTGGGCGATTTTCTTGGGGATGAAATTTTTTTGATCTTTATGGTGGGGAATAGCTTGTGCAATAACTTCTTCTTCAAGTCAAACACATCAGAAACAAGGCACATTTTTCCCCAAGGCTCCCGTTGCACGATTTTTTTTTCAGCAGTTTTTGCTGTGTAGGAATTGTTTTGGAAATTGCCCAACCCCACCCCCCCTGCCTCCCCCCCCCCCCGCCGTTGCGTCAAAAAAAAAATAATAGCCCGTCTCTTAGTGAATTTGAAGATCTCAGCTATCAGTGAAAAACGCGTCACTTCTCAGGTGACAGTAAAAGTTTGACTAACTTTAAGCCCTATTCATACCCTCATAGTTAGCTAGCTGGTCACGGAGGCCACTCTCAACGAGAGTAGCTTAGCTGCATTCCAAGTGTAACAATGATGACGGAAGTGAGATTATGGGAGATTCTCGTCTGCCTTAGCTTTGCCTGTAAGGAAAGGTTTCAGAGAACGCCGAGCACAATATAACTTATTAGTGATACATACTTTGGTAATTCACATATACCTACATGACTATATATTTATGAAGTGTATTTAAAGGTGCAGTTGGTTTTTAAAATCTCAAAAGTTCTTGGTGGTTTAAGCGCTAATACGTTGGTACTTTTTTTTTGAAAATTTTGAGTTTTTAAATTGGTGTCAAAAAATGTGTGTGCTCAAATTTCAAATTTGTCAAATGTCTAGGACGTTTAATCTGCCATGCCTCTTCTATATTCAGTGTTGTAGCTTGATCACAGACTTCAGCGCATGTGCTGGCGTGTATGCTTAGGAGACCATTACAACAAACCAAAATGCCCCAATAATACCAAATGGACCTTGTCAGGAGTCATTTCTGTAATATAGTGTTTCCTGTTTCACGATTTTCCTTAAGCCTTTCTTCTCAATAGTGTATTATATTACAAGGGGAACATAGATCAGTCTTGGCCACTTTCGGCGTGCAATATAGATTGACTGAACGGCAATAAAACAATGTAGCTATTTTACATCATGAGGAAATCTTAGTGATGCAGCAAAGCAATTTGAGCGGTTTGTAGTGTTTAACCAAAATGCTGTTAGTATGCTCAGTAGAATTGTATCAGGGTAGAGTAGGAAATATATGGTATACGCATTTTTTATCCTTATTCACATATCATTATTATCCATTCATGCACCTTTGGTATACAAGATGTAATAATTTTACAAGAACAATTAAAAAAGGAGTTTCCGGGAACAAAACGTACGTGGCGTCCATTTATTTTTTGAGTTTCTGGCATTATAATTTTATCAGTCTGGCGTGATCTGTTTGTATTCGTAGACAGGTTTGTTTCAAGTCCAAAAGAAACCATTTGTTCACACTTACACTGCCATGAAACAAAATGCGAGTGGCGCAACGGGCCAATCAGGGCATGAGGCAAAACATGTGCGTAAACTTACCACGCGAACCTTTTAGAAACTGTCTGGCTGAAAAAAGACATAAGCACGCAAGGCGTGCAAGAGTTATTATTTGGGAATTAAAAGCCCCTGGAGGAAGCAACACTCAGTGGACTATTAAAAGTTATGATGAGGTTAATCCAAAAAGTTTGGCTGGTTACGGTGTACAGCGAAAAAAATATTAGAGTTTGTTTCACCCTGGGAAATGTGATGCAAAGCCTCCTTTTATCGAGGTTCGATTTTAACAATCGATCAGTGACTTTATTTAATAGAACTACATGGAACTGTTCCTAGCAAGACAGCTAAATATCATGCAGTCTGTAACAGTAGCTAACGGTAAACGGCAGATTGGTGTTGATTTTGGATACTGAATTTTTCTGACTCATTTTGTACCAGGAACCGATTTAAGACGAAATCCGATAGGAAATGGAGCAATTTCAGTTTTTAATGCGGGCAATAACCTTGTACCAGAATAATTTTAAGAATATTACATATACAGTTCTTATTGCGTTTTCTAAAGGCTAAAGATGCAAACAGTTTCCTGAGATAACACCAAAAACGATTTCCCATGGGAACTCGAGAAAATAAATTTCAAATTTCAGAGAAATTGTTCAAACACAGGTAACATTTCATCATCAGTTGAATCTCACCAATACTTTCAAGTGTTTCATGTGGACTTAAATATTTGTTATTGACAATTGGTGTTGGTAGAAATGATTTCTTGTTTTTTAAGAAGATATTTTATAACAGTCGCACAGAAGTTTGCAATACAATGTAAATACTCTTGATGCAGGAGTCTCCTTGTTTCGTGATCCATCAAATCACTTTAGCCGAATGTCGAGCGACTTGACTTCAGGGCTTCGTGGAATCTTCGTACGCTGGACCACGTGAGTCTAACACTTGTGGCAACGCCACGGCTTTATCTCCCGTTTTCCCGCGCTTTTTAAGTCAACATAATGTGATGCGGCCAAAAGCGCGATGAAAAATGCGCCAGGAAATTTAGAAACTAGCGCCAAGGGAATTAAGAGACAATCAGTGGTCTCTGAAGTAATCCTTTGCCTGTTATGCAAATGATACAATGAAAACTTAAATGCGCTGATTTGATACTTTACAAAACTTATTATCAATTCCTTGCTATGCGCGAGAAATTCACACATTTGATAATGAAATTCAAACTTAACGACGCAGTTTCCTTTGTCCATGCTCGCCTAAGCCAATTTTCATTTTCAAATTTCTCAACCGACGTTTAGTTCAGTTTGAGCTGTATCCACTTCGCGTCAGGTTTGCTGACTTTTAGCGATGCGAGCGAAGCTTTAAAAAGATACAGCGAATTTTGTTTAAACATTGAACATTTAATTTCACGTGAACAAGTTTAATTTCTTGAAGCCATGAGACTGAAAGTTCGCTTGACAAGATGGCAACGATCCTTCAAACGGTTTGATTCAAGCACTGCTGAGCTCTGTGGTTCTCACCAGTTAGGACATTTCAGAACTGCACTGTACTAATCTTTAGTGGCAACCGACAAACAGGATTAACGATGTTGAACGATGCAATCCGCCTTAATTTCTTCTTCACTGGTGAGACATTTAGATACAGTCACTATGTTGTAGTATGCGGAGACAGATAAGAGAGGCGGGGCAATGGAAAAGCCTTCTTAGAGGTAAGTACGAGTTTCTCATTCTGTATAATCAGCAAATAGATTGAACTTTATTCTAGAAACATTTCTGGACATTTTACTGGTCATATGATACATTAAAAGACTAAACAATCTCTTAAGAAAGTCACTCTCAGTGACTTTCGAGCTCAACAACAATTCAAAGTGCCAGCAAAAACTCGATGTTTAATTTTCCTAGAAAAGCTTCAACACCATTACCGTGGAACAATGATCTGAAAATTATATTAAAATGCTTGAGTTAGAAATCGAGTGCATGGAAAGCAGTTACTTTATCCGAGGAGATGACTCTCGCACATTTACCCGTTGTAAATAAGTTTCATTTTTCATAAAAAAAAACTCTTTGTGATAAGACACGAAGAGACCGAAGACAAAATGTAATTATGAAACGTTTAAACTTAATTTTCCTTTGTGAATTATTAATGTTAACACTTTTTTTTTCTAGATTAGTCCTTGAAGCGCTGATTACTGTGCAGTACGTACATGACATGCATGTCGGTGTCGCAATCCCGGCAGTCTACTGATCATCAGCCTGGTTCAGTTGTGGCTTATAAGGATCCATACCGTGGAAAACCTGGAGTGATTCCTGGCCGGAGAAATGCCTCGGACAGTGGGATGGAAAGCGGAAAAGACTTTCCTGAGAGCAACCCGACTGTGGAAAATACTGGTAACGATAGGATAAGTTAATAAGGACAGAGGTATCGACTTGTTTCTTAGAAAAATCCAGTAAGATGGAATGCGGAAAAGTATTTCCTGAGAGGAACCCGGCGGTGCACAATTCTGGTAACGATAGGATAAGTAAATAAGGACACAGGTATCGACTTGTTTTTTAGAAAAATCCGAGATCAGTGCTAAAACGAGCTAATAAAACGTCCATTTTGAAATCGGAATGATCGCGGACGGCAATCACGCATTCCTAAGCTGGGTGGAGAGTTTCGTGCGCTCCTCTTAGTGCTCGTTTTACTTTCACGTCCAGAGGGGTGGTAGCAGTCGAGAGGTCGACTAGTCATTCCGTGCTCGCAAGTTGGGAACCTATCCTGTTGGACACAGCACGCAGGTATCATGAGTACCATGCGACAATCCACCGGAAGCACGAGTCTGGATGGAGTGTCGGAATAGGGTGGTTGATTTCTGACCGGGCCTGTACTGCCTCAGCGCTTCTGACTTCATATGTCCTCATATGGACCCCCCGAGGGCTGTGTCTGTATTTCAAGCTGGGTTTGCAGGCTGTCGTTTCTGGTTTTTTTTTGTTTGTTTGTTTTCTGCAGTCAAAATTCTGAAAGAATTAATAAGCACTTGATCCGGGATTTTCGAGGGCTAGTTGTACTTCTCAGTAACTTGGAGGAAGGAAGAAATGTGGACACAATATCCGATTGTATGATGACCCTCGAATGGAGCAGATGAACCTCTATTTCCTGTTTAGCTTTTTGAGCTCTCATGTTCCTATACGACAACAATGCCATTGGCTATTGAACTGATATTACATTTTTACCTCTAGAAGCATTGATAAGGTCAGGAGTAGTTTGTATGTTGAATTAATGCTTCACCCAATGCATGCCATGGATAAAGACTGGTTTGGAGTCTTTCTTACATCAAAGTGGACAAGTGTGCTTAGGCAGCGTTTGCATGTTGTGTTTCTATTTTCTGCATGAAGAACAAATATTCAGTTATTGGGTTAATCGAGAATGAGAAGAACTTCTTCCACTCACGAAAAGAGAATTTATGGATAGTGCTGAAGTTACCCTAAAATTTGTGGGGTCGTAGTTAAGTTACTAATTATTTTCTTTTGTTGTTTCTAAACAGTTTATTGACTTGTTATAAATTACATAAGACAGAAAAAGTTACTTGCTGCGTCCTTGCGATGTTCTCTACGACGAAACTCTTGCGATTTCCTGGCCTCTGCGAACAAGGAACTTGGCTAATATCCAGCCCTCTTCCAGTTGACCTTACGCTTAGTCAATAACCTATTTGCCATGCTATGTTGGACTATGTAAAACAATAGGGAATATCTAATTATGTATGGTCCTGTAGGACTTTGTAAAGTTTTGAATGACTTTGTACTTTAAAGTTATTTCAGTTCTGGAATGTAATCAAGCTTAAAGTCTTGTTATATATGGTTATGCGAATTTACTAAGGACGTTGTGTTACTATAAGGAAGATGTAGGGTTCTTGGTAGGGCTATGTCAGCTCAATTGTATGAAAGTGTATTGTTGTGTAGACCTATATAGGCCAATGTGTGGCTATGTCAAGCAATTTAGGGCTGTAGAGTCTTGGAATGCGTGAAAAATAGCTCTCTATGACTATTTCTAACTTTTGATTGGGCTTATACCACGTTTATTCCGCAGTCAATCGAAGCCTTGTTATGGGTGTTTTTAAAAATCCTCCAAACTGTACCTTAACGCATTGTAGAACTGGAAACGAAGACAGGAACCCACTCACGGTATCATTCATTATTTACTCGTCCGATTTTTTGTGACGTTCGGAAAACTTCGGACCATCTAGAAAAATGGAACGTTGTCGAACATCTTCGGTCATCCGACTAATTCGGCAAATCGAGCACTGTCGAAGAAGTCCGCCTAGTTCGGCGAAAAGAGCATTTTCAGTAATCTTTGTTGAACGTCTTCGGAAATCCGACTAATTTGGCAAATCGAGCGCTGTCAAATCATGCGCAGAATAGCTTCGGAAATACGACTTATATAGCAAATCGAACATTGTCGAAGAAGTCAATATTTGGAAATCCGACTAATTCGACAAAGAGAACATCTTCGGTAACCTTCGGTTACCTCCGCGAAACTCCGAGTGATTCGAAAAAATCGACTATACTTCCAAAGAAGATAATCTTCGGAAATTCGGCTAATTCGGCAAATGAAACATCTTTGGTAACCTCTGGGAAAATCGAAGAGTGTCGAACATCTTCGGAAATCCACTATTTCGGCAAGACGCCTCTGTCGAAGCATGTGCAGAATATCTTCGGAAATCCGGCTAGTTCGGAAAATCGATTTACTGCCAAAGAAGACCATCGTCAGAAATCCCACTAATTCGGTAAATAGAGCATCTTCGGTAACCTTTGGTAACCTCTAGGAAAATCGTAGTTTTTCGAACATTTTCGGTAATCCGACTATTTCGAGAAGTCGAGCACCGACTGTCGCTTTCGAGTGGTATACCGCGGAATATCCCACAAGACACTTGTATTTTCTTAGTATACACACCCGCCTAAAGGCTTGTGTTTATACTGAAAAATTCAAATGACTTGTGGGATATAATTATTCCATAAGGGATCACTGTTCCGCCGTTTTGTTACCTTCCAGTAGCAAATTTCGTACATTATTCATGTCATCTGGACTGGAGCCGTAAACAATTCAACCCAAGCAAGTAAGCGGCAGGGCTATAGCCCTTCCTCCCCCTCCGCGTTCCCTGACTTCATTTGTGGTTTTGTACATATCTTTCAGTGACCTGAAATGCCAGTCATCTCCCACCCTCAGCTTAATCCCCGACCGATTAGGCTGACGGCGGAAGATGACTGACATTTGACGCCAACCTTTCAGCATCTTCGGAGACCCAGTTGGGGCAGTTAGTCGGGACGACGCGATATTTTTGGGCGACACAATATTTTCGGGCGAAAGTTTACTTCTTGATGCAAACTTTCGCTCGAAAATATCGCGCCGACTAACTGCCCCTGGGTCTCCGAGGATGACCTTTCAAGTTTCAGCTAGCTGGCGGGAAAGCTTCTTGAGCCGACTGTACGAACGGATGATCAGCAGTTTCCTTCTCAAATTCAAGATGGCGGACGGTGAGTACTGTCGTGCAACGAATGTCTTAAAAATTGCTGTAAATTGCACAGAGGGTGTATTTATTCTTTTTCTTTAAAGCAAAACTAGGCCGAAGTATAAGTCCTTTTATGTTATTTTTTCGAATACAATTCCAACTTCCTCCATGGAAAAGCGCGGGAAAATGTGCCCAGTCACTTCCTTCTTGTCTGAAGCATAGTTAGTAGTCTCCTCTACTAACTATGTCTGAAGAGACCCCCAGTCTATGGACTACCCAAATGGACTGCCGTAAAAATAATATTCCAAATGAGTACTATTTAATGTTCTTAGCTGCTAGCACATTTAAATTACACATAACTTCCGCTTATGTTCATCCTGTACGGCCTCTAGCCACCATTTTGAATAATTGTACTTGAAATAAACAACTGCTGAACACAAAATTTCAGGTTGGAGCAAACTCTTGAAGAAGTGTTAAAATCTATCAAGCACGTGATTCTAAATGGAAAAGGAGGAGTTTACGACACAGATAGCATGGACTCTTTACAACAAAGGAAAGAAGGTAAGCTGAAATCCTTGCGTTCTGTTGCCTTACCTTTACCCGCATTAAGTCATTGATTCACACGTAGTGCAGGGGCTGGGTGGGGAGCCCGGGGGGGGGGTGCACTGCCATATATGGGCTATATAGGTATGTGCCGCTGTGAAGGGTATGGTTTTCAAACAGTTTACTCTAGGATAGGGTATATAAATCAGAGTGTTTGGGTCTAGAATAGGGTATAATTTTTCACAAAACTGACTAGTTGGTTGAAGATTTTATCTAGACTAAGGAAACCAGGAATTGCCACTCAATAATATAAAAAATCAAATCGGCAAATTTAAATTTACGCAAATCAGCCTCAACAGTGTCGATAGATGGGGGGATTTGGGGAGTTTACTCTAGTATAGGGTAGCAAAATTCAGCTGAACGAGCTCTTGTATAGGCTAAGGGTTCCAGGGTCCCAGCGGCACATCCCCACCCAGAAATTCCCAAAGTACCCCCCCGGGGTGGGGAGCAGCTTTATGGGATGATTTTCTATGTTTTGGATTGGTCTTGTTTTCGTGTTTTATGTTTGGGAGAGAGATTTGTTATCAGAATATTTACAGTATTGGCCACATGATATGTGAACTGGTGACACTTAAGGAAAAATCCTTTCCTGGGTTCAAAATTAACGTTCACTTTGCCTTCCCCCCAGCACCTTCTGTCTTTCCCCGCCCTACCCCAGAGTCACCCTGATGAAAATCTCTGGAGAAGTGTCTTCAAGAATGTATTCTTTATCTTCCAGGTTGGCATACTGGATGTTGAGTTATGTGGACCAAGTATTCCAAGGATGATGAACGTAGAGGGAAAAGATATACACCAGTGTTCTGCTGGGTAAGTCATACCATAAAGGATCGTCTTCTCAAGCCATAATTTGTGTGGGAGCCATTCACTACATTATGCAATCTACATCTTGTAACAACACTCACACTTGTGTTTAATGTGTACATGTAACAGTAAAAGAGTGTCTATGAACTTAAGTGACTCATTACATGAGAATTCCTTATCTCCTGTGTGATGGCAAGAAACTGACTTGAAGTATTGCAGCTTCCCCTACATGGAATGCTGGTCTGTCAGGGGCCACTACCTCACATCCTTCTTACTTTTGTGGGTGAACTTGCTTGATCTTGGGAAGTTTTTTTATTCACAAAATTTAGATTATTTGCAGTATAAATGCTCCAGACCTGTGTTTTGATTATTATACTTTTCATATGTATACACACGTCACTTTCTAAATTTTTTTTTATAAGATCAGCTGTTATGTTATTGACATCAAAGCTTGCCTATGTTCTTTGCCGAAGGTGTTACAACTACTTTCTAAAGATCACAGTGAACCTTTCTTTTCAGTTGGGTTCCAGTTTACACAGACAAGGACCAACGACTGGCTGTTATGTCAATTGAAGAAAATGTTAAATAACAGAGATGATGCCATCTTGTGGAGAGGACCTAGGCAAAATGGTATTTATTCCTTTATGCTCTTTACTTAATATATATTTTTTGACTTACCTTGACCTGTTCAAACTTTTTAATAAAAGCTAGATCCGAGTGTCTCGCCATTATTGAAACTGTACTGAAATCACTTCAAGGAGCTATGCCACCACATGTTGAGTCATTTTTTGTAATGGACAAAATTACCTTAGTTTGAAATGTTGGAAACCTCAAAAAATGTTTTCTAACTAAAGGTAGCTACAATTAGGCTTTATTGATAGCGAGCAAACAATACTTCATTTTCTTTCTTAGGGGCAGTATTATGTCTAGTTGATATATAAATTACAAAGTTTTTTACGTGACACTACACTATTTGTACAAAGTTATGCAACTACTTCTGGAAACACTGTGGTTTTTCTGAGCTTTTGAATGAAAGGAAGATGTTTGAAATCAGCAAAATGTTTTACTATTATTTTAAAACAACTTTGTTCCAGGCCAGTGCACCATACTGTCTGCAATGTGCTTTTATTAATGATTTTTAAAATGGAGCAAATTCTGTAGAGTGCTACAAACATTTTGATGTTCCTGTAGACTTCCTTGAGTTCTCAAGCGACAGTTACCAGTATGTTTTTTTTTTAGCAATGATCAAGCAGTTTCCATCAGAAGTGTGTTGGGGTGACCTGGATTGCCAGATTATGAATATACACCTCCAGGTATGATAACAATATAAAATGTTATTTTCTGAGGCTTGTGATGTACTGATGGGTGAGGTACAGTGGCCCAGTGGTTAACATAATATACACTGTAGATCAATAAGGCTCGATTCAAGACCTGTTTTTGGGTCTTTGTATTGCATTCTTAGGTAAGAGACTTGACTTGCAATACCTCTCATCACATAGGAAAGAGATGAGTACTAACAAGTTGTTGGCCAACCTGAACTGCAAAAATATGGGGATACTAGGGGGTATCCAGCAGTAGGCTAGCTCCAC
The DNA here is from genome assembly GCF_964199315.1 of Orbicella franksi. Lineage (NCBI taxonomy): Eukaryota > Metazoa > Cnidaria > Anthozoa > Scleractinia > Merulinidae > Orbicella > Orbicella franksi. The sequence continues at coordinate 29,370,058 of NC_138150.1, read as the reverse complement.
ATTAAGAACATTTAAGGGAGAGGTAACAATACTCCGTACCAGGAGACTGGAGACGATCTCCCTTAATCGGAGCAGATGTACTCTTTATTGTTAACTAAATGCTGATAGTACAATAGTGCACATTCATTTTGCAGTATGCAGTGTAATCCTATCATTATTGCTGTGTTCTAAGATTGGTTTTGTTCAATCCAGGAACATCTGATGAGCACTTAAATGATTACAGTTAGTAGAAAATCTGCGACATTACAATCCAGATGGAGCAATTTTTGTCACTACCCCTCAGGTATGCATTTTAAAGTGTTTTATTTTATATTAAACTTTCTATAAATGTTGTCAATTATTAGTAAGGCTAATTTGGATTTCAGAAAGTTTACGTTTCTTAAAATTTGTGTATTCTGACTAATACAAATTGTTGATTTAGCCCTAAGAGCATTGAAGAAAGGCCAGCCTTTCACTTAGGCATTTACTAGCCTTTTAATAGTCAATCAATTCAGGTGGAATGGGCTCTAATCATTGTTTGGCCAAACCTAAGATTAGTTTAGTATCAGTTGATTGGCAATTTAATTGGTCTCCAGTTTTGAAATTTTAATCCTCATTTTTTTTCCCTTTGTTCTCAAAGAAAAATATCAGCAGTTGTTCCTGGGCATGGGATAATTCTCCATCTTCAATTGCTTAATAAAAGATTTGCAAGAAATTCACCAGAATGACCTAGTATGTAATACTTGGCATTTTGATGGATTTTTGAATAACATTTCTGTTGTTTCTCAGGGTGTGGCAGTGTCTGATGTCAGAAGAGAACTAACATTCTGCAAGAAAACTAAAATCCCAATCCTAGAGTGGTGGAGAACATAAGTGGATTTGTGTGTCCTCATTGTATTGTAAGTGTTAGCCTCCTATACAGATGCTCTTTAGAGGAAACACCTGAGGGGGGGGGGGGGGGGAGGAGCAGGGGAACTCCCACATATAGGCTATATAGGTTTGTGTTGACCATGGGATAGGGTATAGCTTTTGAGGTTCTCAATCCTTAAATAGAGTATCATTTTTGCCCCTGTTGACATTACACTGTCTGATCTTTAGATGGGGTACATACCTACCTAAATTGTGTCTGCTTACATTGCAGTGTGTAAATGCCTCACTAAACAGAAAATAAGTTCTACACTTGATGCTTTTAAACTTCCAGTGTCACAGAAGTGAAATACAGCTGGCCCATTTGTGCCATTCATAGTTTTTTCATAGTTTTCAAAGTTTTTTTCCTTGAATTGGATATCATTTTTCTTGGTTTGGGCCTTAAAAAAACAGGATGTCACAGGAGTATCTTTTGTTTCACCTTTAAATACAGTCAGGGTTTTAAGACCTTTCACTGCACACGGCCATGTACAGTGTCTGGGAGGAACCACTGCCTGACAAGTCTATGCGAAATGCATGTGAAGAGGAGACTTTTCCCTTATATGATATTAAAAAGAATATTTAATATACTACATGTATGACTTGTTGTATTTTTGACTGTTCTAGTGTACCTTCATCATCAGTGTGAAATAATATTCCACTTTCTTTCTTTTAGGAATGCACAAATGTGTTTCAAAAGGGAGGTGAAGCCTTGGCAAAGAGCTGTGATGTTCTATTTTTAGGTAAAAATACTTACTATCGTAGGTGACTACACAGGAAGGAGATAGAGGGGTGAGGGGCGATCTAGATCATGTTTCATGGAAAATGGTCTCTTCACCCTGTATTGCACTTGTCTATATTTAAATTTAGTATTAAGCAGTGAAGTATATTACTGGAAATGCAACGGTCTTGTTTGCTGGAAGCTTAAGGAATGTCAATCAAATTCTTCGTTGTGTCAAGCTTATCAATGAACAGAACAGATTGTTTGTGACCTGGTCTATGCCTTAAGGGGGTTATTGCAAATTGCAGAAAATTCCCACTGATGTGATGTGTTCAATTTGACATTGAAATCAGTCAGTCTTCACAGAGGAGAGTCCTCTAGCTATATCTTGCTTTCAGCTCTTGAAAGAATAATTTTTTCCTTCTTTGTAGGCTCTATTCCACTGGATCCCAGCCTAACGCAATCCTTAGAAGATGGTCAAGCCTCTATTGACTTTATTGACTTGTTTCGTAACTCATCAACTCTAACTGCAGTAAACGTAACCACTTCCAAACTGTTAGAAATGGAAAGCAATGGAGATTGAAGGAACAAGTACTTTTTTTTTGAAAAAAATGGTTGTTGAGTATGTGGCATTTATACAGTTGGACAAATGTGACTGAGATGGCCAAGTGATCAACCACTGGTTTTCTTCTTACAATGCCAGTCTCTTATCAATCAAACTAGTTGTGAGAATTACAGCAATCATCAATCAAGCCCTGCTCTGGTCATTAACCTTGGAAGAGAACATAGGAAAATATGGCTTTGCCCCTCTATGGATGCTTTTGCCACTCACTTAAACCAAGCATTGCATTGTTGTAGGAGCATATAAAACATGCACAATAGCCTCCTTCTCAAAGTTCTACTTGTTAAAGCAAGAAAGTATGATCACTGAACAGCATCTTGATTTGGGAAAAGCTTCATTCGAATTTTCCTTCGATACATAGTTACATAGTATATGCAACTTCAAGACTTGTTTTGTCTGTGACCTCTTTGGTTGGTTGCCAGTAAAGATTTGAATTTGGGATGACTTCATGTAACCATGCACGAAAAATATGACTTGATACCAAATAATAACAACTGACAATAATATAAGCAAATAGAAACAATAATAATAAGATAGAAATAAACCAATAAATAAATAGATACGTAGACTAAAATAAAAAATGAAAATTATTTCTAGTTTAACTTGTGGTATCAAAGTGTATATTTCATGCATGGTTACATGAGGTCACCTTGGATTTAAATCTGTTATGGGGACCAAATTAAGAGGTCATAAACGGAACTAGTTTTGTAGTTGTATATATTAGTGTAACTGTGTGTTGAAATAAGATTTGAATGCAGTTTTTCTCTATCAAGGTGACGTTAAATGATTGTACTTTAATTTTGACAAGCAGACTGATGTTGCAGAAATGATTTATAACCAGAAAAACAATTTGAATGAGGTTCCTAATCCAAATAGTTGTAAATCATAATTTTACATGGCCAATATTGTACCTTAGATTCTTTGTTCAGAAACTCAGACAATGTTGCAACTGAAAGGTCAATGAAAAAATAAAAATGGAAATAAAAACAAGTGGTACTGCCTCAGTTATCTGCATGGTATTTTGTGATTCTAAGAATTGCATGAATAATCAACGTTTGAGTTACTTTTACGTGTAAGAGAAATTAACTCGGGGATGCCAGATTGCCAATTTTGGTTTTAATTTAGTGGGTTAGTGAGCAAGCGTGGCAATACAAGAGTTATTTTTTGTGAATTAAAAGCCCCTGGATTTAGCAGCACTCCGTTCAACAATAGTGATAAGGTTAATCCAACAAGTTTGTCTGGTTGTCATGTACAGCGAAAAATAAAACATTTTAAGAATTTGTTTTTCCTTAGGAAATGTGATATTAAGCCTACTTTGATTTTAACAATCGCTCAGTGACTTTGTTTATAAGAACTACATGGAACTGTCCCCAGCAAGACAGCTAAACATCATGCAGTCTGTAGAAACGGCAGATTAGTGTTGATTCTGACTAATTTTTTTGACTCATTTTATAACAAGAACCATAGTAGAGAGGAATGGTTCCCATCTACTAACTATGCAAGAACCAATTGAAGTAATATATAGGTTTAGCCAAGCCTAAGAGCAGAGCTTCTGATTACAACAAGTTAACCTTGCTTGAGCCTGGGATCCAATCGAAAACCTGTACCTGGGCATTGGTCAACTTCAAAAAAACGTGACCTCGCAAACCTTGCAGAGTGCACTATAGGGATGGTTTAGGGGGCTGCTGTTCGCTAAGCTACTAACACAATAAGACGCAAACGCCATAAGATGTAAACTTTAATGTTTGTGTAATTAATTAATTAATTTCAATTAATCAATTAGCCTTGCAGGAAGAGGGGCTAGGTGGGGTAGGTACCCGGGTGCACTGCGCAAAACGTGGCGTACTTAAGTTGGTTTCTTAAAAACGTGACAAAACTATCTTTATGTTTTCGCAAATCTCTTGCTATCCTAGGCTCGATTTCCGCCGCTCTCGCCGCGTCCGGTCTTTGTTCCTCCCCCAGAAGAGTTCGGGGGAGGAGCGCGGGCTCGTTACCCGTACAGCGGCTGGAAATCGAGCCTACTGCTATCCTTGTGGTGCTATTCTCTTAAGAATAAAAGCAATTTGCTCGAAACGCACACGCAGATAAGTTAGCCTTCAGTGTCGACTTCATTTTAGGTGAAAGACACATTTCATAGGGGATCACTCACAAACGTAGAGTACTTTTCCTTGTGGTAGAACGTAACATGTAAGACGCATGCGTCCTAGCATTGCTAATGTCAAAAACTCCGTTTTGGAGTTCAGATTTGCGCATTTTTCCGAGTGACACCAAACTCGCTTTGACCTGGGATAGCAGCTGTATTTCAGGTAATGTCAGTTCTCCCTTTTTTGAAGTGCAAATTACGGTACTGTGGCTGCGTATCTTCTGGAATCAACCCTAGCTCGATTCAAGAAATTTCGTCTGCTGTTTTATAACTATTGTGTGTTTACCAAGGTTCAAATAAAGAATGGAAACGAATTGCTTCTCCATAGCAGCTTGTTTATTTCCTAAAAAGCAAAAAGTTCATATTCAGCCGAAACTTTTCCGCGTTAGTAGTTAGTTGTAAAACTAGTAAATTTGTGATAAGAGAAACTCCGCAATTATTGCCGCAGACTCCGTGGCACTTACTGAAACCGCCAATTAATTTCATCAGTCTTTGAGGTGACTCTCTCACCGATGTAGGATATAATTTCGACCAAGTAACGATCTCTACCTTCAATACTTCTCGTTGAAACGCTCCTTAGTTGTATTAACCGATAGCATTCTAGTCACTGACTCGTCAGTTTCAATTGCAACCACTCGTGCGGGAAAAAAAGTGTCAAGTTACCATTTGAAACTAACAAATAAAAATATCTTGTTACATTTACCTGCAACAAAAACAAATTTCAAATCTCAGCAGTGTTCCCATTCATAACTAGCCGTTCGTAATTTCTTTGGTTTTGACTGAGAAAGCTACTTCAAATGAGTATCTCAGTATCGATTCCAAGGAACGTTTCAACGAGAAGACAGTGTTACCCCGTGAACAGCGTTACTTAATTGAAACTTGCATTCACAAACTGAAAAAATTTTGCGCAAACATAAATGGTTTGGACTCAATTCTTTTTTCGTGAACTGCACATCAGGCAAATAATATTGATGGGAGCCTGGGAATACCATCAATGACGAAATCCCAGTAGTGCATTTTGCACTAAAAACAATCGTTCCTGTCCTAGAATTCATCAAGTTACCGAGCGGCTGATACTCATTTCATTCGAAATTTTCCGAGGCAAAGCCTTGATGACATGTTAGTGTATTCCAAAGACTATGATTCTTCGGCTCATTATCGAATTCTGAACTCTTTTGAAACTGATCCACAAAGTCCTGGGCTCAATTGCAACCATAGTAAATGAAGCATCGGAAATGTGAGAAGAATACCTGTTTCTGTTTGTAGAAAAACAATGATGGCCGTTCTAAAATCAGGATGAAATCTCCGGCAATTTGATTGGTTATTTATAGTAGCTCCAATCTGATTGGTGTGACATATATACATCTCTCACTCATCCGTTGATCCATTGACCCGATGATAACATACTCCAACCCACCGACTAAGAAGTATTTTTTTTACAAAAAAGTAACTCAAAAAAAGTGATTGGGTAGAACGTGCTGTGTGATCATCCGACCAGTTTTAAAACAATTTATTATTTGCATTATGCTTGTTTATCTCTAGAAAATGAAATATTTCGAGACGGTAGCCGAAGATTTTAGTTTTCGAATCTCAAGTTTCAGCACATTTATGAGCTTGAGGAATATTGCACACGTCTCCGTTTAGTTCAGGTGAGTACATTTTCATGACTAATATATGAACTGTTCACTGCGCAGTTATACTACCGATATCAAACGAAAGGTCTGATATATGTGATATATTTTTTTATTTTTGGACTAAGATACTCGAAGAGCTCAAGTGGTCAGCGCATCAATTTTACCTGAAAGTGAATTTCTTGGAACAACAGAGCTGAGAATCCTTCACTAAGTTTTGATTTAGTGCACCCAGTTACAGTTTCTCCAAACTGTGCAAAATCGTTGCTCAAGCTGTGAAAAAATTAGTTTCATAACTTTATCTACGATTTGAACCGAGGATAGGCATTTAATGTCGCGCTAGGAAACATTATGGGCAGTTAATCGATTTCCTTTTCGAGGCGAATTATTTTCGTCATTTTGAATAACAGGAAGCAGACGGAAAAATCCTTTCTGTGTTGTATCAATTTGCACGGATTTTAATATATAGAGCGTGTTCATCACCACGAAATAAAAAATAAAATCAAAAACCATTCAGTGGATAGAGTCCAGAAATTGTGATATTATAGAAGATAAATAAGAGCAGACAGTTCTCTAAGTTTAAGGGGTGTGCGTTGTCTCAAAGTTGAGAGATTCGTCGAAATGTTCGCCGCAAAATCGTAGAGCCTAGTATGGAGCCGCCATGTTGGTGGACCTCCCTACCCCTCCAATATGGCGCCCGGAAAATAGTGTAAACATCTGGAACTTACTTTGGCTATCTAGATTACTGATTATCTGAGCCGAACCAAAAAGCTTTTACGCAAGCGCTTTTCCTAATACTTTAACTCCTAAAATGGCCAAAAATCACGAGATAAGTACTTATTTTTCGACAAACACGATCTTAGCTTCGTGTCACGCACCGCCATAACTCCGAAATTCAAATTGCCCTGGTTTCCAAACGAAGGACGCTATTTAGCTGGAAAGTTGTAAACAGATATAAATTTAGTACCTCTTATGCCTGATGAGGATAAAACCTTTAGAGGCCCTTTAGTTTTGGATTTGTGAATTTGATGACGTCACGTGAACACAGTCTGCAACTCGCCGATTTCTTTATCCGATTCGAGGGCAAACAACTTTGCAAAAGATAATAAGGAACTATTAAAATGCATTGGCTGGCTTCGGGAAGCGTTCATACTACATTTACATTGCTGCGGTCGGGATACTGGGCTTGCCTTACGGAGACTGGGCAAGTAAAGAGCTGGCTTTGCAGAAAATGAAATTGTACGACGGCTGACACGTCATATTAAAGAGTAAATCTATGATCTAGGAGCCAAATTTCAGACCTCGAGCAACTGAGTAAGGGAAGATAAATTAGTTTGAAACTGACGTCGTCGGATACTGGGGAACATAGTGTAGCTCGATAAACAATGCAAAGCCAGCAATTTCCAACAATTACATGAGAAACGTGCTACAAAGATAGGAACAAACGACCATTTGCGAAATTTAACCCTTCGTACACCGTGTAAGTGTAACGTTTTGGTCCACCAATACCAAATGGCTGCTCTTCAACAAACCCACATTGTTTTCGAGATGGATGACGTTTTCAGGACAGGTTGATGTAAGCTGGTTCAGGAGAGCAATGATACGGCCCGGAAAGCTTTACCACTTTCCATAGTCATTAATTTCTATTCTCGTGGTGCTTGACGGAATATACTCTTGGGGTTTCTAACAACACATGTACAACAGCGGGTTTAAGAAAAAAATGAAAGAAACGTTAAGGAAATGTAAATCAAAGGAACATATGGCAGAACAATAACATGTGTTAATGACCATTTTCTTCTCACGTAACAGTTGTGATGTTACATTATTTAAGAAAAAGAAAATATTTTCTGTGTTCCTATCGAGTTTTGTTACACGTGCATTAATGCAAATGCTGCAATCTGATTGGGTGAGCTATGGGTCACTATTTTAACAGTTACATTTTGAGCTCGAGATTTTTATGAAGACTAGCTGATGATGAGGCTGAAGGCCGAATCAACCAGTTCCTTATAGAAATCTCGAGCTCATAATCTAATTGATTTAGTAGAATTCTGGCTAATTTTATTTCAAATAACGATTTTGATCTATTTTTTTAAGAAGTATCTAAATGATTCACGCCTTAGCAAAAACGCTCGCGAATTGAATTGTTGTTTGAAACTTGCAGTTGTTGCACCCGTTCATCACTGAAAAATATTGAGGTTTTACACTCGCACGATGGTCAATTTCCTTTCTTGAGTGTTCTTAGGAATTGAATTATCTGGTGATATTTCTAAATCTTCCTCGAGACGTGGGAAAAACGAGAAAACCCTGCCATTTTGTAAACATTCTCTACAGCCATGGCACACAAATGGCTGAGATTGTACGAGTAGCCCAGCCAATCGTATTCCAGCATTTGCATTTTCAGTTCTAATAGGCTGTAAGTCGTCTAGGAAATGGCGACGTTTTTTCGTTTTTCCGAGGTTTTAGAGGAACGTTTAGAAACATTAATTTTAATTTATTTTAAGAATTTCCGAGAAGGCTAAAAGATGGAAATTCACGGTCTCTTGTCCGCAAAATCTCAAAATTGCTGAAGAAACTGTGAGATCGTTATTTGAAGGAAATTTCAGTTACAGTCTTGAGCTCGTATTCTGTTTGGGAGATGTCCGAAAGGAAGTTTGGGCGAACAAGAAATGCTGCTTTTTCGAGCTTTTAGTGCGTCATTTCTTCAAGGTTTTTTTTTAAATTTGATTTTAAAGTTGAACTTGGCTGTAAATTTGATTATGACGACAATTAGCTATTCTGTAAACTTGATAAAACCGGTTGAAGCCATTACCGTTTCAGCTGTATAAGAAAGAAAACGAGAACTAAATGAGATATTCAATGATTATTACAGCAATAAATACAAAGGCTTATTTTCATTAGTGCATAAGCGCATTGTGCGCATGCGTAAGCCACAGTGGCAGATGTAAAAGATGTTGACTATCGTAAGTCCCTTTTGTTCGAGAGTGTTCTAACAAAAGCCGTGCCAAATTTGCGTGCGTTTGTGCATGTTTACTTATGCTTATGTTTATGCCTATATAGTTGAAAACTACCTTCTGAAACAACACCCTGTAAAATATATATACGAACCTGCAAGAATATATTGAAGTTTTGTTGACAGGGTCATCAAAGAAAAGATTAGGATGAGTTTAGTACAAAAAAAAAGAAAATAATCGCAAAGACAGGTTGAAAAGGAAATGAAAAGGAAAAGATCAGACTTTACTTTATCGCCATAAATTGCCAGTAGTTAGGTTAGTTTGAATTATTCAGAACTGTGTAATGACTACGTATAGCTTACGATTGAACTTGCCTGTTTTTTTTTGTTTTTTTTTCATCGCTGGGCTGGTTAATTTCATTGAATTGTTTAATGGTACTAAAACGACCTTGAATTAACATACAGTTTGTTTGTCGGCGTTTTCTGGCGAGCAGATTGTCCCCGCAGGACAGCTGTTTCTCGAATCGTTACATCAAAACAGAAATTCCCCCAAACGATTTCAACATTTCTTTTAGTTTTAGTGATAAAAATAAAGTGGGAAATTAAAGCAATCTTCCCTTTTGAACGCCTGATTTCAAGCTATTTCACCAGCCGTCAAGACGCAATGCTTTGATCATATATAAAACAATGTCGATTACTGCGGCAGAATAAAAACGGTTGCTTTTGAAAGCAGTAAATTCATTTACAACATTGGGGTGCTGAACGCTACTACCTTCATTTCCTCGTTGTTTGTTGTCGCAGAATATAATCACTGAAGCCATACTGTGATGCTAACTGAAATCAGGGATAATTTAGAAATCATTTTCGTGATGAAGGTAAGAGAAGCTTACACATCCTTCTGGGGGGTGTTGCTCTAAAATTTCTTGTTTCTTAATTGGTTAAAAGGCAACCAAGAGGTTTTAATTCGTTAAATATTATAATTTAACGTGTAAAGAATAATTTAGCTAACCGTCATGTGGATTTGAATAAAACATATCTGAATAATTCAAAATTTGGCAGCTGCCAGGTTGCTATCAGCATTGTTGGAGACTATATTGGTCATCAGAAGTTGTTCAGTTATGTTAAATTTTCCCTCCAATTTCATACAAGATTGTTGTTACAGCCTTCTCAGAAACTTTATTTAGTTGGACATTTGACAAATTGAGGTTGGTGACCGCTTAAAAAAGAGTAAACTTCATTAGAAATTAAGGACTTGGAAAAAGCCAACGGAATGGACCATTGCACGAATAATGAATAAGTCGTGCATGCGCGACTTGACGCTTGGAAAAAAAACAATCGTTCAATCCTTCTCGGATTTCTCAGAGTACTACACAGCAAATTCGGTGATTTCTAAAGACACAGTCCGTTAGTTAAAGTATTTTTGATCTCATCAGCCTTACGTTCACACAAAGTGACCGCTAAATACCGGTCATAAATAATATAAATACTCTCTTCCGAAGTTTCTAAAGGGCAACCGCACATTTAAATCACAAGTAAAGTTTAATTGTGCGGTACAATTTCCGGGAACTTGTCAACTGATTGCTTTACTTTACAAGTTTTCAAAATTCATTATTTCGAGAACAGTTGATGTTTACGAGCGGTGGAAAACTTCTATTTTACCGTTAGTATACAGCGATAAGCAAACTACACATTTAAAAAACAACAAAAAGACATTGCAAATTGGTCCCTATTAAGGAGTTCCTAGTAAAATAAGGTAATATCTTTGAAATTCATTGAAATATAACCACTTTTAACAATGCCGGCTTGGGTGGTGTGGATTGCGATAATTTTCGATTGAAAACCGTCTATATTGTCATATTTTTCTCGAAATTTAATGACCTATAAATATAAAGGATTTCTTTTATTTCACAGAGTGGTTTTTTTTATCAGTCTTACGTACAAGCTTGAAAGACAAGAATCGCCATATAGATCTCAACATGGACCGCTGCAGTCATATATTGAAGTTTTCTCTGATGATGATTGCTGAATATCCAGGTTTTGGGCTATTTCATTGCGTTGCAAGTTTAATGTCGTGTTTAACAGCAACGTTTGGCAATTCTATCATCATTTGCGCTTTCCGAAAAGCCTCTTCAATGAATCCAGCCTCGAGAATACTTCTACTTAGTGTAGCTGCTTCTGACCTTGGTGTGGGTTTATTTGTGCAGCCTACAAACACCGCCATAATGGTAAAATTGCTGGTTTTCAAGAACATTCATGGTGACGTAGCCAATCCTGACCTGTACCTGATGTGTCCTCTTGTTAAAACCTGGCAGTTTCTCTCGATCTTCTTTGCCGGTGCGTCGTTGTTAACAGTCGGAGCCATTTCTATCGACAGGTTTCTTGCTCTGTATCTTCATTTGAGATATCGGCAAATAGTGACTACATCTCGAGTAGTCGCCGTGGTAACGGGTATCTGGATAACAGCATTTCTGACAGCCATGCTACAGACATTGACAGTTTTTAATGACATTATTAACCTAACTGGTGAATTACTGGTACTCGTAATGGCTTCATTCGCTTACATCACGATTTACAAAATTGCTCGTCGCCATCACAATCAGATTTACGGCCAAGCTCAGCTTGAAAATCAAAACGATCAAGTAACACAACTGTCTCGCGCGAGGAAGTTGGCCATCAACAGTCTTTATATTTATGTTATAATCATAATATGCTATTTTCCTTCGCTTTGCATTTCTCTTATTTTCACCATGTCACGGACGCCTGGTTCTCTGCTCACGTTATGTTACTACTTGGGGGCTTCGCTAGTGTTTTTTAATTCTTCCTTAAACCCGCTAGTATATTGTTGGAATCTCCGTGAAGTCCGAGAGACAGTCGTGGACATTTTAAAGAGCCTGTTTTCAAAATTTATTCCTTGTAATAATCCGGAAAAGATTTCTCAGCAGCAAACCAGCTGAATGCAAACTGTGCGTTTTCCAACTGTCCGCCATTAACTAAAGAGGGCAACCATACATTTTCACTATCGTTCATTAACGGCCGGTCGTTCTGTTAAGAAGATCAGTTATGTTTACTGTTAGTTTAAAGTTTGAGAAAATATTCTTTGTTATTTATCCGTCTCCACTTTAAATGAGAAGATTTTAACAAGACGTTCTGCACATTTTAAACCTTACGGGGCACGAAATGCAAATTTACACTTTTGGAGTCTGCAAATTAAACTTGCTTTACAGTAATATCTTGTGAAGGCACAATATACCAGTCATAATAATACCGTATGGTAACTTATTTAAGTTTCAACGCGATATTGTCAGCCAGAAAGAATGTACACCAATTGCCGTAGAAAATACGCAGTTTGATTTTCAGCGGTTTACGCTTTGACAGTTGACTAACACGGTCAATTGGCGGGAGCGAGAAAGGTGAAGCCACGCGCCTAAACCCAGGAACTCGAACTTCTGGTTTGATTAAAGAACAAAATTGTCCTTTTTTTCCGTTGACCGGAATGAGGGGAAGTAACCTGAACTAATTGTTTTCTCTTGTATTTTAAATTCTGTGGTGTTGGTAAATACTGCCGAAACAAAAACAAACAAACAAACAAATAAATAAACAAACAAAACAAAACAAAAAATGAAAACAAAAAAAAAAAAAAAGCAAATCAAAACAAAACAAACGAAGCAAAACAAAACGAAAGAAAACAGTGAGGCCACACTTTTTTTTTTAGTTAAGCAGTGTGTGGTAATTATTTATCAGAAGTGTTTATTTCGCTACTTCTGTTCTTATGTTTGTAATGATGTAAATAGCATTAATACATTGTCTTGCAAACACGTCATAAGAATAAAGAATATCATCAATGAGGTGATGTGTGTACTAGTTTCTGTCTCTGTATGACTCAGTTTCTTAGTTATTAAAGGCCCGTTGTGGGCCGACAAAAATTGCAAAGCCGACTGTATTTCAAGCCGTCTTGCGGGGTATTGGGAAAAGTTTTCAATCAGCAATAACCGCGCCTCGGATGAACCTCACTGGCTACGGTAATGCCACTGCGCAAAGCTAACTAGATGGCTGTCCAGATGTAAAAGTTATGGAGGGAGAGATCTCCTCAATTGTGGGACTGTTGAGAAACACATTTTCCCTGAAATGTCCAAATAAAGATGCACACTTTTATAAAGTGTAAGAATTTGGCATGTTAAGTAATTAATTGTTCATGCTTAAAAAAAACCCTCGCTACCTCTAGATGTCTGAAATTTCAATGCTGCGCATGCGTAAACAACAGCAATTTGCTTTGGCAGCATTTTTGTTTGACTTGCGAAACTGTGCGGACAAATGAAACCAGCTCTTGGGGACTGGAATCGTGCTGGAAAAATAAAGAAGAGAGCGTAAGTAATGACGCCAGCGACGCCAGAGACGACGGCTGAAAAAAAGTGGATTTATATTTTACCTTTGAATTTCGCAACTATCTAGAGCTGTTCAGTGTGCCGAGCGGTCTAAAACCCTACTCAAAGTAAAAATGTAACGCCAACGATCAATTTTGAGAAGAAAAATAAATACGAAAAATTAGCCAATATGGCTCACGTCTTCAAGATACGCAAAACATGGTGATTTCACGTTGTTGTCTTGCAGAGGACGGCAAAGAAATGTACAAAGATTTATAATGAACGCACACTGACAGCCATACACTGCTCATTAAATCTATTGTTTGGTGACGTTCTCGATGCCGTCGCCGTCGTGCTTAGCTTAAGCCCCCAAATAAAAGGGAGAATAACTAAAAGAGAACCTGTGAATATAAGATTAATTTCAATATTTGGAAAAGGATTAGTATTAGGCAAACAGAAAGTTAATTAGGATGCAAGTTTGGTTTCACATCTAATTGGAATTTAAGAATACTGCATTTCGAGGAAGAACGAAATGCAAACAAACCGTTGCAGCATTACGAGAACTACTAAAAAACGCTAACTTATTATGATTTAGGGGCTTAGCCACCTAACCACCTAACCTAGCCACAATCACATTGGAATGCATTGCCTCCTTGTAATGCCATGTTACCTTTGTTAGCGTCCTTTCGTCGGAGGTTAACTTTAAGATACGGTTTCTCTTATTATAAATTAAATCAGTTGGGTTAGGTGAAGAAACTAACGAATAACAAATAACGAATAACGAATGACGAATAACCAATAACGAAGACCTAATAACAAATAACGATAACGAATGTCTATCACCGACCGCAGCCCTGGAAGCAGTATTTTCAGTCACATCAAGAAACTAAGATTAAGTTTATTTTTGTAAGTGACGTCGTTCAGTTAAGTAATCTACTAGAAATCTTACTTTTCTTTTTATACAGAATTAATCTTTGATCTGCACCTGATCAGGTATGCAAAGACTCACGTCGCACGGAAAAATATGTCATTGACATATGTTTTTCAACAACCAAACGCTGCAAGCATTATCTCCAAAAAACCTTTCACAAAACAGGTGCTCATATAATTGCTTTTTTTTCTCCCAAAAGCACAATGATCCTTTCTCATTTATTGCTTACATCACGTTAATTTTAATTACTCGTAATTCTGTATTTACTTAACCATAAAAGAACTGACATTGCATAATTATTAACATTATTCTCTTTTCCTCTTTGGAGGTGGTTTAAATTTCAGAGGTGCGGTTGAAATTTTGACAGCGAGCAGATATATCTCTGTTAGGATTCTTTATTATGGCTATTATTATCCTCTTGGAATTAGTACTTTGTGTGAACGGAAATAATTAAAAATTTTCATTGATTCTAAAAGGTAGGTGATCGAGCTCTAGAATTTTAAGGTAGCATAGAAATTTAAACATTTTCCGTTCTTTTATTTTTATTTTAATGCGAACGACGCCGTTTTTCAGTTAGTATAGATTTGAAATCTTTGTAGCAATCTGTTAATTTTCAGGAGATGACTTTTGCATCGAGTTTATGAATTGAAACAGCTTCACGCATATCAGATAAATCTATTTTAAACTTTTATTGTTTCATAGGTTGCCAGGCCCGTTTTCGATTTTCAAATACCTATCTTAATTGACTTTTGCTTGGGTCTTCAATTACCATTAATCAAAGATCATATAAAATTGAACACCTTTCCCAGCTGAACGTAACACCAGAATCGACATTTTAGAAGTCATTCTCTGCTTCACCTGAACATTCTACTCATGATGATCCTTGCTGTGCGATGTTATTCTCAATTAATTTGTAGGCGAGGTTCTAATCCCTGTTTATATTGATCCTACCGGAAGTGAAACGATCGAAAGCGATCGAGATGTAATCAACCCCTAAATGTAGGCCGAAATCACGGAATCAGAGTCTTCATAGTGGAATTTGTTTTGCCCTAAGGTGAATATGAACCGCAGTACGACTGTCCTTCTTCGTGACTTAGAAGACGACCAAAAATCGCGAGAAATTCATGAGCTTCCATTGTCGATCTTTCGGCAATTTTCAAGCAAGAACAATGCGAATCGCCCACGTTCCTCGACGAGTATTCTTCGACGAAGCATTTCAGATTCAGTTGAAAGAAATCTCTGTCACCGCGTGGGGCTGCATCAGGTACTTTAATATATAGACTTACACTTGGGTAAACGTCAGCGATTTCATTCAACGGTTCAAGGAAGAACTCAGTGTGGCACGATGAACGAAAGAAAAAGAAACGCCCAAATTTGAGCGCCCAGCGCTAGTAACACTAATCGCAAATTTTCGTTGTATTCCTCTTTCATTTATCAATTCTCGTTGAGACCCGCATTGCTGAGGTTAATGATGAATTCAAAAGAAATTTAACAGCCAGACCATTCGTGACAAAAAAATGTTCATCTCGTGTTAATTGTCTAGCCATTGACATTAATTTGGCAAGACCTAAAATTGTCCTGCTGTCAATTTTACGTGTATTCTAAGGTCTTACCATGCAGACGTAAATACTGGGGCTCATAACATAACACTGCATTTCATTCATGTCGATGGAAATCAAATAAAAGAAAACTCTAGGAAATCGCTTCATTGAAATAGACATAATTTTGTTCTTTTCAACAGCGAGATTTCCATGACTTTCGAGGCCACTGAAATGCGACGTACATATTCGGCCTGAGGGAACCAGAATATGCTTTTGATGGGCTTTCAGATTCAGTTCAATCAGCATAAACAAATGTAATTTTTTTCATAATGACGCGTTAATTTGTACCGTTAAGGTGAAACGATAATAAATAATAAAAGCCTGAGAATTTTAACATTGGTAAGCAAAGAAATAAAACGTGCTAATGATCGCACATAAGTCACCTAAGATAAATTTTAATAGGAGTCGAACTGTTGACCTTCCACAGCAGCGTCGATTAAGTTTTTTTTTAATAAATTGATAAATGGAAACTTCATTAGTTATAGATCGTGCTCTCTTTTTTTTTCACAGGCTTGTCGTGAAGGTATTGTTGATGTTGTTCGGACATTGCTACAAGGGAGCGTGCCAACTATCAACACTTTAGACGAAGAAGGGTTCGCTCCACTCCACTACGCGGCTCGTTATGACCGCGCAGGAATTGTGCAGCTGCTCATAAGTGCAGGCGCAGGTAAAGGTATCCACTGTTATAATTTAGTAGCCAATCAGCTGTGTTCTTTTGAAAATCAGCGAATCTGATTGGTTCTCTCATTGTTTTCTAGTCGCTGATAGACATTAATCGGGCACGAGTATCTTTTTAAACTGAAAATTATTTTTAATTTTAGGCTAAAAGTCGCAAAATTATAGGTTTTGTGCTGTACTCCTTTAGAGTGTCTACTAAAATAATAAGACAACTCGCCCTTGTTTTATGAGCGACAGTCAACTCGGCTAGGTCCCGTTGACTATTCACTCATTGAAAATTCGGGCTCGTAGTCTTATCGTTAAATACTGAATTAATGTCAAATAGTTTTCTTTTTTGTTAAGTCAGTAAGGTTGGGAAGCGAAAATTACTGTTTCCTATATTTCGCAAACCAACTAAAATGCTCTCATTTTCAAATGATTTCCATTCTCAGCCAACTTACATGCCTGTATATGGCGAAAACTTCGGAAAACGTTGTAACAGTAAACAACTTGAGTTTGTGGCAGGCGATTTTTTTAACTTCTCAGACTTATTTCGTTAATGACAGATCTAAATGTTTGCTCTGATGGTGACAACAAGTTTACCACGCCACTGCAAATAGCGGCAAGATTCAACAGTCCTGACACAGCACAATTGCTGATATTAAATGGAGCAGATGTAGCAAAGCAATCTAATTATGGTCAGCAGGCTTTACATTACGCTGCAAGACGAGGAAACTTGAAAGTTGTTCAGGTGGGTCTCATCGCTACAAAATGATAGAGTCAGATAAAGTTTATTTCCTTACTTATAATTTTTCTTGCCTTACATGTATGAGGATGAGTGTGACATGTATTTTGTTTTTGATGTGCGATAGAGCAGTTTTCAATTGAGTGTAGAAAGTAATCAGGCAATTACTTTGGTTTTGGTTTTACTACGGTTCGAGATTGGCTGAGTAATCTAATTGGCAAGTAACTGGTTTGGTTTTGGTTTTACGACACTCAGTTGAAAACTGCTCTAACTCTGAAAAGAAATGAATGTTACATGCTAAACTAGGCAAATTGGAATAAAAATGATATCGATACTTTGTTCTTCCAAGGGAACTGGTAGCTCAAAGCATGAGTGAACCATTAAGGATTATCAGGAGCCAGATTATGGCTCCTGGGATTATTTAATGTGTGCTTTGATTGTAGTCTAGGTTTTGTAAATTTTAAAAAAGGGTTTCCGTTTATGTTGCATCAGTTTTACGGTGCAGCAGATGTTACTGTTTTGGAGCCAGGAACATTGTTTCTGCTTTTCCAGGGGCATCGAGCTCTTTATGTGAGACCTTATTAAAAATGCTACCAGCCTTCAGGTGTGAAAGATATTTTTATAGCAGAAAAATTAACCGAGTTTAATTTATATTTCTGGAATAAAAGTTTTTCCTCACCCCCAACTTTGGAAAATCGGTCAAATCCATCACCTTTCTCACTCCGGTCAGCGATATCTGAAAAAAAGATTTCTTAAATTTGACTTCTTTTTGCCTCTTTATTTTCATATCATTGTTTTTTACAGGTTTTGCTGAGAGAAGGGAATGCCAAGGCTAATGCCACCGACAACGAGAATTCCACTCCTCTACACGCCGCCTCTCAAGAAGGAAAACTGAGTGTAGTCGAGATTCTGGTGAGGAGAGATTTCCATTGACACATTACTACGATTATCAGTTGAGTAAGACGCGACGAAAGTTTGATGCCCAGGTTTTAACGTTCAATTTGTGTTGTTGTCACGGGCAACTCGCTCCGTTTCCAGTGGCAACTTGTCGGCCTTTGACGTCATTGGCAGCAAAGAGCGGGAAATAGGCCACGTTCGATTTATCGATATTCTAAAATGGCTCCGAGGCTTTCAGGACAAACTTCTATCTTTGGTGCTGTTTTCTTTGTATCCAGGTCTCTTTTGGGAATTGAGAGACAAGGAGACTTTGTCCCGAAAACTTCGGAGCCGCTGATTTCCGTTTCGTAAACAGTCGGAGCCATGTTAGAATATTGATATACCGAACGTGGCCTATTGCAGGCGAAAATATTGTTACCATTGGAAACGAGGAAAGTTGCCCTTGGCAACAGCGGAATTTTATGTTCAAAACTTTTCACCAAAGCTCCGTCGTGGTAGTTCTTTTGTATTTTGAAACAAATGTCCCTTCCCCGCCCCCCCCCCCCCCCGCTAAATCGAGTCATGCCCGCTTTGTTTTGTATCATCAACTAAATACTATGATTTTGCTTTCAGCTGGAGTATGGTGCAGACCCCAGTATGAGTGATAATGATGGATACACTGCAGTACATCTGGCAGCTAAAGAGGGGCATGATGGCGTGCTAGAAAAATTGCTCTCCACAGGTGAACCATTTGTTTGAGTAGTTAAATTTTTACTTCCGCCCGTATTTTTCTTTTTATGAGATCCCTGGAAAGGGTGACGTAATCTTGTCCATTTTGCATCAGCCTCTCTAAGGGCCCCTTTCTGGAAGTTCTCGAAACGTTTTCGTACCCTGAAAGCTGTACCAAAATCTCAAATCTTATGATTAAGGCGCTGTTTTATTCACATATTCTTAATATGAACAGAGGTTCCCTTCATGCAAGACATTTCAGGGGCATACACGTCTCTTTTTTTGGTTACAGATTAACTAAAAATGGCTTTGCGGGCCCGAAAAAGTTCCTGTGCTTTCGAGAAACGGGCCCTAGGTTCCACGAGGGTTGTCCGATGAGGACAATAGTTATTCTTACCCAAAGAAATCCAAAACAAAACCTTGAGATAGATTAAACAATTCTAAACAGAGATATCACATGGTCAAGTTAGACCAAAGCAGTGTTTTCCTATCATTTGCCAGTAATGGCATAACCTGAATATTATCGTTTCCATTTTTCAGCCAGTCATGTCGGTGTTCCGTGTTCCGCCATTCTGAATAAAATGGACAACGATGCCAATTCGTGTCTTCACTTGGCAGTTCAACATGGCCACATCAAGGTAAAGTATGTGGTCAGCGTTTGAACCACGGGGGAATTACTCCCATATAAAAAGAACGGGTGTGCTCGTCGGAAAAGTTTGAAAAGAACTCCTAAGAGGCACCAAGATCCTGTATTGTGAGCATAGCTTGAATTTTTTCCAGCCCTAAGAGGTACCAATTATGAAAAAAACAAATTAACTAACACTTTCATAATTTTTAATACAGATAAAAAACGATTGTAAATGCGGCAAAATTTAAAGTCAATTGATTGTGAAATATCTCCTGGCATATTTGTTTTGAACAACCTAAAAGGTACAATGAAAGCACACGCTGTGGATATTTTGAGGCTGATCACCCTAAAAGCTACCAAAACCACATTGTTAACCCCTAAAAGTTACGACGAGCACCCATGTCCTTTTTAAATGGAAGTCCCCCTCCCGGGTATTTGACTGTTGACAATGACAGTACAAAGTGTGCATCGGTTGTTATAACTGAACATTTTTTTCAGGCAGCTGAGGTTTGCATAAAATATGGAGCTGATACCTGTGCTCTGCAGGTGAGGTTATCTCCGAACTAATACTTCTTAGGCCGAGTTCAGACGCCGTACTTCAAATGAGCCGAATCGAATGCTAATTATAATGAGGGAGAACAAAGGATTTTTCTCATTTGCATTCGCTTCGGCTCATGTGAAGTATGGCCTCTGAACTTGGCCTAATAACATGGCTTCTTAGAAATCTATTTTGTACTTTGTTCTATTGACTACTACATTACTTGCAAAAACTTTCGTGTCCGAAAATAAAACCGTCCGAAAGTTTAAGCGTCCGAAATATTTACAATCAGTATGAAACTTTTCAGTTGTTCCAAAGCTCTTAGTTTCCTTTGTGAGTGAATTCTAGTAGAGACACTGTTTGAGATGCGTAACGACTTGATTGAATATGTGTCATTTTCTCGTCGGTGTATCTGTAAAACCTTGAGGGTGCAAAGATATATTATTTTCATAGATGTAGTTTCAGTCTAACTAATTAGTGTTTTGTTGGCATAAAGTTACTTTAGCTATGTTTCAGCAGTGTCTGCAATTTTTGTCTGACGTTTTTCCGAAATGAGATTAAGTGTCCGAAAACTGATTAATTTGCTTGCTTTGCCAAATCGGTCAAAGTTTGTACCCACTATTGCTACGTACTACCGGTTACAAAACTAATCAGATCAAGCACGTTTTAAAAAGTGTTTGACGAAGTGACAAAGATGAGCTGTTTGCATCGTTCAACCTTCTATCTTAAGAAGTGTAGGGAAACTAAAAGACGTTTGTTCTAGGTTAGTCCGTGGATGTGTGAATAACAGACAGTAATTTCGTCTTTCTTTCGCACACAGGATGATTTATGTTCCCCTCTTCATGTAGCGTGTGTGAACAGTCATTATGCAATGGCCAAACTTCTCCTGATGAACGGGGCGTCAATTCATGATGAAGATGCTGATGGAATGACACCTATCTTAAGGTAATTGATCCCATGAATCTCCTTGCAGTAATAATGAAGGTCTCATAGGCTCGCGGGCGCACGCGTATGATTGCGTGCCTGCGTGTGAGGGGTGGTCGGGTCAGAGGCATGGATGGAGAGGGTGGTGAGAGGCATTGGTATCTGGCAATTCTGTATGTTAACAATTTTCTCATTTCTCGACTAGTGTTTTATGTTTTACGCATTAAGCTTGGCAGAAAACAGGATGTTGAATGATACTTTAGCTTAACACCTAAACCGTTGACATGAGGTGATCATAACATTAAATCCCACAGCAGTTATGATAATAATAACAGAAATAGAAACGTTTTAATTTAAATGATTGTCTTTGATTAATGTCTATACGAGTGGCGAAATTACTACTTGCTCTGCTTAATTTTTGTTCCCTCTTTTCACAGGGCAAGCTTGGCAGGGAATGTGGACATCATCGAGCTTCTTCTGTCAAAGGTTAGTGATAAACAAATCAGTTTTTTTCCAACAAATTTGAAAACATTTTTATCTCTTTTTATCTAGTTATCATCTTATCAGGAAATTGTACAGCGCTGCTGAATGTTCAGAAGCATGCGCTATATAAAATTATATTATTGTTATTGTTGCTATTTAAGAGAATCTATTTCTAAGAATATGACGTAATTTGATGGCGGCAAGTTCACGTGACAGCTGTCGGGTGTTTGTACAGATTGTACAGGAGAGACATTTGAATTTGCAGTCGATCCTCATTAATTAAAGACTTGAATTGGTTGATTAAACAGCCAGTTGATATTTATACCTAATCGTACCTTTTTGGTACCCTTCGGCGTCATCTCAGATATACCACCGAAAGGTACCAAAAAGGTACGATTAGGTATTTAACGCACCCAAACATGATATCGATATCGCAACCATATCAGGTCAGTGACTTGATATCACAGGATATCAGTACAGTAGCTAGACACGGCTTCCGATTGGCTAATTGCGAATTTGGGTACGGTAAAGTGCTGTATAATCTGATATGTGCTATATAATCGGTAATTTAAATTTAGTTCTTTTTCAACTCGGTTACATGACTCTAACATTTCCTTCGTATCATTTTTTTTAAAACAAGGGTGCTGACATTTCACCTCAACCAAATCATTGTGGGCCTTCACCATTAATGTGTGCTGTGAAAAGAGGTCATCACTACGCTGTCAAATTTCTCCTGCAGCAAGGATCACCGATTGAACTGCGAGACTTCAATCACAGAACATGTTTACACGTGGCTGTTTACAGCTCTGAGACAGAGACGCTGAAAACACTTATTCAGGTGGGGAGTTTCAAGAGATTTGACATGGACTTAACGATAAAGTAATTGTTCAGAGCTATTAGTTTAAGGCTTTCCACGAATATCACGTAAAATCGCCTGAATATCTTTTCCGGAAATTCTCAAAAAAATTCAAAATATCACGAGAGATTGTCTAAACATCTCAAAAAACTTCTAGATATCTCTTATTTTTGTTTTGAAAATAAACCGATTTTGAATCACTTAGACTAAAATATATTGTCAAAACTTTCTTGCAGTAACAGGAGATGAGGAAGAAGATTCAGGCACTTCCATGTCACTAGCATCTGCCATTTTACGAACTTGCTGTTTTAGCGGTTTTAGTGATATGAAATACAGTTTTCGAGTGGCAACTCACTCAGCTGGATTGTTGCCGGCGTATATAGAACTGAGTATCGTTCCAAGTAACCAGCGAGGAAAACACAGGACTAAGACATGAAAAAAACTATATATAAATATTTCTAAATATCCTTAAATTTTTCTAAATATCTTAACATTAACTAAATATCTCGGAAATTTCCAAATATCCCCCAAAATATCCGGATATTTGAGAATAGGCCTAGCCAGTTTGGCGACAAATTGGGAAAGAGACCAATACAGTCATAACTCGAAGCCAAAAGTGCGACCTATGCAAGCGCGGAAAGCTTTATTCTGTTCACTGACAAATATTCTATTTTTTGGAAACACTGCAATTTTTTTTTTGCATACGGTAAGCGAAAACTGCCTTTTCAGCCGTTCGAAGTTGGCTGGTTGAGCCAAAAAAATTGGCGGCCATTTTGGCGCGGCCAAAACAGCCTAGTGACGTCACTGGTTGTATTATTCTCATGCCGGGCTGAAAATTTAGCGGAGTGATTATGCGAGAAGAGATTACTGTTCGAAGCCCCCCAAAAAACATCTTAAGGACATCTCAGAGCTGTAAAGCAGATAATAACAGTAGCCTTAGACAAAAAGAGGTCGAGAGTCGATTCTGGGGCTTTCCAGTCTATTTAATTCGATATTTGCAGGATATTTTTTGTAAGCAAGCAAACGAGTGGGAGTTCTTAAATCGCAAAATGATCGGGACTCTTGGTGAAATGGCCAGCACTCAGTTAAACAATATCTACACTCATAAAGTAAAAAAGACATGAAAACAAGAGAAAGCGGCTTTTGAAAATATTATCCGGACTGCTGCTGCACGAATCGCAGCAACAACGCTTCGAGTTTTCGAGTCGCTTCGCGTCGAGGAAACCGGACGCTTTGTGAGTTTCACAGCGGACGAGATTGTGCCACAGTGACCTTTAGTGCAGTTGTATCTGCTACATCCTACAAGTTATCACAACAGCAACAATTTAAGAAACCCTCTTCTTTTATATGAGGGAGCGAATTCAAACTATAAAGGTAAACTAAGCTGCCATGACCCTACAGGTATGTTTTCAAGAAACGAGAGAAAGCGTGACAATGTCGGCGGCGAAAGGTCATATATGCAAATTAGTTCAAATTTTGTTTAATAAACCTTCGAAAGGAGTGTAAACTAGTGACGTTTCAACGAATTGTTTTGAACTTGGATACTATTAAATGAAGATCATAGACATAAGTATGTGCTAAAGGACTCAAAGTAATCCATCGGCCGTGAAATATTGCAATTGGGAGATACGTACGTGTAAAAGAGAAGCGAAATTCCCGCTTTGTTTACACTGATACGTATGAGGCGATAAAGCAAACCCTGCTGCGGATCACAATTTTCAAAGATACATTTTGTCTACCACAAGAACTCTCACTTATTAGTATCATAAAAAGATACCCTCTGTGTGCAAAGAAGTACTCGACTCAAAGCTTGTGGACCGTTAATAACTTCGTGATTGTGCGGATAGTTGTTGCGCCTACGGCTTTTAATGCAGTAAAGTTGCCGAGGATATATTCGAACCTTGTTAATAGACCTTAGATAAACATGAGAATCCAAATTTCAGAACCAGGCTAAAAACAAACGACGAAATATCGTGTTTAGGCTTCAGGACGTGATATAAAAGTTGCCACACTCGTCTTCGAAATCTCCAATCGAGTACTCAAAATGTTCGAAAAGTATACTGAACTGTTCTAATCTGTAGCATTTATTTTGGTGGATCTACAACCTCTGACGCCCTCCAACGTTTATGATGTGTATTTCCTGTCAAGGCTGGACAGGAATTACAAGGTAGAAAACTAGTAGGTATTGACAATATGGAAAATAAACTTGAATAAATCAAGTGAAAACAAGAGAGAATCTATAGCGCTTCGTGCGTGAATACAACCAGTGACGTCACAAGGTCCTTAAACTCGGTTCCAGAGCCCGGACACAGTTTTGCTCCAAAAAGTCGATTTCAACAGCTTAAAAAACCACTTTCCGTTAGGATTTGACAGAAATAAAGTTCACCATTACTTTAAGCACGTTTGAAACTATAGATTGGGATAATAAAAGAGAGTACGAAAATTTCGTTTCAGTGGCACTTTAACAAGCGGCAATTTGATTGGTTGTTTATAGTAGCTCCAATCTGATTGGTGTGACATATATACATCTCTCACTCATCCATTGATGCATTGACCCGATGATAACATACTCCAGACCCACCGACTAAGAAGTATTTTTTTTTTACAAAAAAGTAACTCAAAAAAAGTGATTGGGTAGAACGTGCTGCGTGATCATCCGACCAGTTTAAAAACAATTTATTCTTTGCATTATGCTTGTTTATCTCTAGAAAATTAAATATTTCGAGAGGTAGCCGAAGATTTTAGTTTTCGAATCTCAAGTTTCAGCACATTTATGAGCTTGAGGAATATTGCACACGTCTCCGTTTTGTTCAGGTGAGTACATTTTCATGACTAACATTTGAACTGTTCACTGCGCAGTTATACTACCGATATCAAACGAAAGGTCTGATATATGTGATATATTTTTTTATTTTTGGACTAAGATACTCGAAGAGCTCAAGTGGTCAGCGCATCAATTTTACCTGAAAGTGAATTTCTTGGAATAACAGAGCTCAGAATCCTTCACTAAGTTTTGATTTAGTGCACCCAGTTACAGTTTCTCCAAACTGTGCCAAATCGTCGCTCAAGCTGTGAAAAAATTAGTTTCATAACTTTATCTACGATTTGAACCGAGGATAGGCATTTAATGTCGCGCTAGGAAACACTATGGGCAGTTAATCGACTTCCTTTTCGAGGCGAATTATTTTCGTCATTTTGAATAACAGGAAGCAGAAGGAAAAATCCTTTCTGTGTTGTATCAATTTGCACGGATTTTAATGTATAGAGCGTGTTCATCGCCATGCAATAAAAAATAAAATCAAAAACCATTCAGTGGATAGAGTCAAGAAATTGTGATATTATAGACGATAAATAAGAGAAGACAGTTCTCTAAGTTTAAGGGGTGTGCGTCGTCTCAAAGTTGAGAGATTCGTCGAAATGTTCGCCGCAAAATCGTAGAGCCTAGTATGGAGCCGCCATGTTGGGGGACCTCCTTAGTCTTCCAATATGGCGGCCGGAAAATAGTGTAAACATCTGGAACTTACTTTGGCTATCTAGATTACTGATTATCTGAACCGAACCAAAATACTTTTACACAAGCGCTTTTCCTAATACTTTAACTCCTAAAATGGCCAAAAATCACGAGATAAGTACATATTTTTCGACAAACACGATCTTAGCTTCGTATCACGCACCGCCATAACTCCGAAATTCAAATTGCCCTGGTTTCCAAACGAAGGACGCTATTTAGCTGGAAAGTTGTAAACAGATATAAATTTAGTACGTCTTATGCCTGGTGAGGATAAAACCTTTAGTGGCCCTTTAGTTTTGGATTTGTGAATTTGATGACGTCACGTGAACACAGTCTACAACTCGCCGATTTCTTTTTCCGATTCGAAGGCAAACAACTTTGCAAAAGATAATAAGGAACTATTAAAATGCATCGGCTGGCTTCGGGAAGCGTTCATACTACATTTACATTGTTGTGGTCGGGATACTGGGCTTGCCTTACGGAGACTGGGCAACTAAAGAGCTGGCTTTGCAGAAAATGAAATTGTACGACGGCTGACACGTCATAGTAAAGGGTAAATCTATGATCTAGGAGCCAAATTTCAGACCTCTAGCAACTGAGTAAGGGAAGATAAATTAGTTTGAAACTGACGTCGTCGGATACTGGGGAACATAGTGTAGCTCGATAAACAATGCAAAGCCAGCAGTTTCCAACAATTACATGAGAAACGTACTACAAAGATAGGAACAAACGTCCATTTGCAAAATTAAAACGTTTCGTACACCGTGTAAGTGTAACGTTTTGGTCCACCAATACCAAATGGCCGCTCTTCAACAAACCCACATTGTTTTCGAGATGGATGACGTTTTCAGGCCAGGTTGATGTTAGCTGGTTCAGGAAAGCAATGATACGGCCCGGAAAGCTTTACCACTTTCCGTAGTCATTAATTTCTATTCTCATGGTGCTTGACGGAATATATTCATGGGGTTTCTAACAACACATGTACACCAGCGGGTTTTTAAGAAAAAAATGAAAGAAACGTTAAGGAAATGTAAATCAAAGGAACATATGGCAGAACAATAACATGTGTTAATGACCATTTTCTTCTCACGTAACAGTTGTGATGTTACATTATTTAAGAAAAAGAAAATATTCTCTGTGTTCCTATCGAGTTTTGTTACACGTGCACTAATGCAAGTGCTGCAATCTGGTTGGGTGAGCTATGGTACACTATTTTAACAGTTACATTGTGAACTCGAGATTTTTATGAAGACTAGCTGATGATGAGGCTGAAGGCCGAATCAACTAGTTCCTTATAGAAATCTCGAGCTCATAATCTAATTTATTTAGTAGAATTCTGGCTAATTTTATTTCAAATAACGATTTTGATCTATTTTGTAAGAAGCATCTAAGTGATTCACGCCTTAGCAAAAACGCTCGCGAATTGAATTGCTGTTTGAAACTTGCAGCTGTTACACCCGTTCATCACTGAAAAATATTGAGGTTTTACACTCGCACGATGGTCAATTTCCTTTCTTGAGTGCTCTTAGGAATTGAATTATCTGGTGACATTTCTAAATCTTCCTCGAGACGTGGGAAAAACGAGAAAACCCTGCCATTTTGTAAACATTCTCTACAGCCATGGCACACAAATGGCTGAGATTGTACGAGTAGCCCAGCCAATCGTATTCCAGCTTTTGCATTTTCAGTTCTAATAGGCTGAAAGTCGTCTAGGAAATAGCGACGTTTTTTCGTTTTTCCGAAGTTTTAGAGGAACGTTTAGAAACATTAATTTTAATTTAATTTAAGAATTCCCAAGAAGGCTAAAAGATGGAAATTCACGGTCTCTTGTCCGCAAAATCTCAAAATTGCTGAAGAAACTGTGTGATCGTTATTTGAAGGAAATTTCAGTTACAGTCTTGAGCTCGTATTCTGATTGTTAAATAGGGGATGTCCGAGAGGAAGTTTGGGAGAACAAGAAATGCGGCTTTTTCGAGCTTTTAGTGCGTCATTTCTTCAAGGGTTTTTTTAAATTTGATTTTAAAGTTGAACTTGGCTGTAAATTTGATTATGACGACTACTAGCTATTCTGTAAACTTGATAAAACCGGTTGAAGCCATTACCGTTTCAGCTGTATAAGAAAGAAAACGAGAACTAAATGAGATATTCAATGATTATTACAGCAATAGATGCAAAGGCTTATTTTCATTAGTGCATAAACGCAGTGTGCGCATGCGTAAGCCACATTGGCAGATGTAAAAGATGTTGACTATCGTAAGTCCCTTTTGTTCGAGAGTGTTCTAACAAAAGCCGTGCCAAATTTGCGTGCGTTTGTGCATGTTTACTAATGCCTATGTTTATGCCTATATAGTTGAAAACTACCTTCTGAAACAACACCCTGTAAAATATATATACGAACCTGCAAGAATATATTGAAGTTTTGTTGACAAAGTCATCAAAAGAAAAGATTAGGATGAGTTTAGTTAAAAAAAGAAAATGATCGCAAAGACAGGTTGAAAAGGAAATGAAAAGGAAAAGATCAGACTTTACTTTATGGCCATAAATTGCCAGTAGTTAGGTTAGTTTGAATCATTCAGAACTGTGTAATGACTACGTATAGCTTACAATTGAACTTTCCTTTTTTTTTTTTTTTCCATTGCAGGGCTGGTTAATTTCATTGAATTGTTTAATGGTACTAAAACGACCTTGAATTAACATACAGTTTGTTTGTCGGCGTTTTCTAGCGAACAGATTGTCCCTACAGGACAGCTGTTTCTCGAATCGTTACATCAAAACAGAAATTCCCCCAAACGATTTCAACATTTCTTTTAGTTTTAGTGATAAAAATAAAGTGGGAAATCAAAGCAATCTTCCCTTTTGAACGCCTGATTTTCAGCTATTTCACCAGCCGTCAAGACGCAATGCTTTGATCATATATAAAACAATGTCGATTACTGCGGCAGAGTAAAAACGGTTGCGTCTGAAAGCAGTAAATTCATTTACAACACTGGGGTGCTGAACGCTACTACCTTCCTCGTTGTTTGTTATCGCAGAATATAATCACTGAAGCCATACTGTGATGCTAACTGAAATCAGGGATAATTTAGAAATCATTTTCGTGATGAAGGTAAGAGAAGCTTACAGATCCTTCCGGGGGGTGTTGCTCTGAAATTTCTTGTTTCTTAATTGGTTAAAAGGCAACCAAGAGGTTTTAATTCGTTGAATATTTTCATTCAACGTGTAAAGAATAATTTAGCTAACAGTCATGTGGATCTGAATAAAATATATCTGAATAATTCAAAATTCGGCAGCTGCCAGGTTCCTATCAGCATTGTTGGAGACTATATTGGTCATCAGAAGTTGTTCAGTTATGTTAAATTTTCCCTCCACTTTCATACAAGATTGTTGTTACAGCCTTCTCAGAACCTTGATTTAGTTGGACATTTGACAAATTGAGGTTAGTGACCGCTTAAAAAAGAGTAAACTTCATTAGAAATTAAAGGACTTGGAAAAAGCCAACGGAATGGACCATTGCACGAATAATGAATAAGTCTTCCATGCGCGACTTGACGCTTGGAAAAAAACAATCGTTCAATCCTTCTCGGATTTCTCAGAGTACTACACAGCAAATTCGGTGATTTCTAAAAATACAGTCCGTTAGTTAAAGTATTTTTGATCTCACCAGCCTTACGTTCACACAAAGTGACCGCTAAATACCGGTCATAAATAATATAAATACTCTCTTCCGAAGTTTCTAAAGGGCAACCGCACATTTAAATCACAAGTAAAGTTTAATTGTGCGGCACTATTTCCGGGAACTTGACAACTGATTGCTTTACTTTACAAGTTTTCAAAATTCATTATTTCGAGAACAGTTGATGTTTCCGAGCGGTCGAAAACTCCTATTTCACCGTTAGTATACAGCGATAAGCAAACTACACATTTAAAAAACAACAAAAAGACATTGCAAATTGGTCCCTATTAAGGAGTTCCTAGTAAAATAAGGTAATATCTTTGAAATTCATTGAAATATAACCACTTTTAACAATGCTTGGGTGGTATTGATTGCGATAATTTTCGATTGAAAACCGTTTATATTATCATATTTTTCTCAAAATTTAATGACCTGACCTATAAATATAAAGGATTTCTTTTATTTCACAGAGTGCTTTTTTTATCAGTCTTACGTACAAGCTTGAAAGACAAGAATCGCCATATGGATCTCAACATGGACCGCTGCAGTCATATATTGAAGTTTTCTCTGATGATGATTGCTGAATATCCAGGTTTTGGGCTATTTCATTGCGTTGCAAGTTTAATGTCGTGTTTAACAGCAACGTTTGGCAATTCTATCATCATTTGCGCTTTCCGAAAAGCCTCTTCAATGAATCCAGCCTCGAGAATACTTCTACTTAGTGTAGCTGCTTCTGACCTAGGTGTGGGTTTATTTGTGCAGCCTACAAACACCGCCATAATGGTAAAATTGCTGGTTTTCAAGAACATTCATGGTGACGTAGCCAAGGTTTCTTGCTCTGTATCTTCATTTGAGATATCGGCAAATAGTGACTACATCTCGAGTAGTCGCCGTGGTAACGGGTATCTGGATAACAGCATTTCTGACAGCCATGCTACAGACATTGACAGTTTTTAATGACATTATTAACTTAACTGGTGAATTACTGGTACTCGTAATGGCTTCATTCGCTTACATTACGATTTACAAAATTGCTCGTCGCCATCACAATCAGATTTACGGCCAAGCTCAGCTTGAGAATCAAAACGATCAAGTAAGAAAACTGTCTCGCGCGAAGAAGTTGGCCATCAACAGTCTTTATATTTATGTTATAATCATAATATGCTAATTTCCTTCGCTTTGCATTTTTCTTATTTTCACCATGTCACGGACGCCTGGTTCTCTGCTCACGTTATGTTACTACTTGGGGGCTTCGCTAGTGTTTTTTAATTCTTCCTTAAACCCGCTAGTATATTGTTGGAATCTCCGTGAAGTCCGAGAGACAGTCGTGGACATTTTAAAGAGCCTGTTTTCAAAATTTATTCCTTGTAATAATCCGGAAAAGATTTCTCAGCAGCAAACCAGCTGAATGCAAACTGTGCGTTTTCCAACTGTCCGCCATTAACTAAAGAGGGCAACCGTACAATTTCACTATCGTTCATTAACGGCCGGTCGTTCTGTTAAGAAGATCAGTTATGTTTACTGTTAGTTTAAAGTTTGAGAAAATATTCTTTGTTATTTATCCGTCTCCACTTTAAATGAGAAGATTTTAACAAGACGTTCTGCACATTTTAAACCTTACGGGCACGAAATGCAAATTTACACTTTTGGAGTCTGCAAATTGAACATGCTTTACAGTAATATCTTGTGAAGGCACAATATACCAGTCATAATAATACTGTATGGTAACTTATTTAAGTTTCAACGCGATATTGTCAGCCAAAAAGAAGGTACACCAACTGCCGTAGAAAATACGCAATTTGATTTTCAGCGGTTTACGCTCTGACAGTTGACTAACACGGTCAATTGGTGGGAGCGAGAAAGGTGAAGCCACGCGCCTAAACCCAGGAACTCGAACTTCTGGTTTGATTAAAGAACAAAATTGTCCTTTTTTCCGTTGACCGGAATGAGGGGAAGTAACCTGAACTAATTGTTTTCTCTTGTATTTTAAATTCTGTGGTGTTCGTAAGTACTGCCGAAACAAAAACAAACAAACAAACAAATAAATAAACAAACAAAACAAAACAAAAAATGTAAACAAAAGAAAGCAAATCAAAACAAAACAAACGAAGCAAAACAAAACGAAAGAAAACAGTGAGGCCACACTGTTTTTTTAGTTAAAAAGTGTGTGGTAATTATTTTTCAGAAGTGTTTATTTCGCTACTTCTGTTCTTATGTTTGTAATGATGTAAATAGCATTAATACATTGTCTTGCAAACATGTCATAAGAATAAAGAATACCATCAGTGAGGTGATGTTTCTACTGGTTTCTGTCTCTGTATGACTCAGTTTCTTAGTTATTAAAGGCCCGTTGTGGGCCGACAAAAATTGCAAAGCCGACTGTATTTCAAGCCGTCTTGCGGGGTATTGGGAAAAGTTTTCAATCAGCAATAACCGCGCCTCGGATGAACCTCACTGGCTACGGTAATGCCACTGCGCAAAACTAACTAGACGACTGTCCAGATGTAAAAGTTATGGAGGGAGAGATCTCCTCAATTGTGGGACTGTTGAGAAACACATTTTCCCTGAAATGTCCAAATAAAGATGCACACTTTTATAAAGTGTAAGAATTTGGCATGTTAAGTAATTAATTGTTCATGCTTAAAAAAAACCCTCGCTACCTCTAGATGTCTGAAATTTCAATGCTGCGCATGCGTAAACAACAGCAATTTGCTTTGGCAGCATTTTTGTTTGACTTGCGAAACTGCGCGGACAAATGAAACCAGCTCTTGGGGACTGGAACCGTGCTGGAAAAATAAAGAAGAGAGCGTAAGTAATGACGCCAGCGACGCCAGAGACGACGGCTGAAAAAAAGTGGATTTATATTTTACCTTTGAATTTCGCAACTATCTAGAGCTGTTCAGTGTGCCGAGCGGTCTAAAACCCTACTCAAAGTAAAAATGTAACGCCAACGATCAATTTTGAGAAGAAAAATAAATACGAAAAATTAGCCAATATGGCTCACGTCTTCAAGATACGCAAAACATGGTGATTTCACGTTGTTGTCTTGCAGAGGACGGCAAAGAAATGTACAAAGATTTATAATGAACGCACACTGACAGCCATGCACTGCTCATTAAATCTATTGTTTGGTGACGTTCTCGATGCCGTCGCCGTCGTGCTTAGCTTAAGCCCCCTAATAAAAGGGAGAATAACTAAAAGAGAACCTGTGAATATAAGATTAATTTCAATATTTGAAAAAGGATTAGTATTAGGCAAACAGAAAGTTAATTAGGATGCAAGTTTGGTTTCACATCTAATTGGAATTTAAGAATACTGCATTTCGAGGAAGAACGAAATGCAAACAAACCGTTGCAGCATTACGAGAACTACTAAAAAACGCTAACTTATTATGATTTAGGGGCTTAGAACACTAACCTAGCCACAATCACATTGGAATGCATTGCCTCCTTGTAATGCCATGTTACCTTTGTTAGCGTCCTTTCGTCGGAGGTTAACTTTAAGATACGGTTTCTCTTATTATAAATTAAATCAGTTGGGTTAGGTGAAGAAACTAACGAATAACAAATAACGAATAACGAATGACGAATAACCAATAACGAAGACCTAATAACAAATAACGATAACGAATGTCTATCACCGACCGCAGCCCTGGAAGCAGTATTTTCAGTCACATCAAGAAACTAAGATTAAGTTTATTTTTGTAAGTGACGTCGTTCAGTTAAGTAATCTACTAGAAATCTTACTTTTCTTTTTATACAGAATTAATCTTTGATCTGCACCTGATCAGGTATGCAAAGACCCACGTCGCACGGAAAAATATGTCATTGACATATGTTTTTCAACAACCAAACGCTGCAAGCATTATCTCCAAAAAACCTTTCACAAAACAGGTGCTCATATAATTGCTTTTTTTCTCCCAAAAGCACAATGATCCTTTCTCATTTATTGCTTACATCACGTTAATTTTAATTACTCGTAATTCTGTATTTACTTAACCATAAAAGAACTGACATTGCATAATTATTAACATTATTCTCTTTTCCTCTTTGGAGGTGGTTTAAATTTCAGAGGTGCGGTTGAAATTTTGACAGCGAGCAGATATATCTCTGTTAGGATTCTTTATTATGGCTATCATTATCCTCTTGGAATTAGTACTTTGTGTGAACGGAAATAATTAAAAATTTTCATTGATTCTAAAAGGTAGGTGATCGAGCTCTAGAATTTTAAGGTAGCATAGAAATTTAAACATTTTCCGTTCTTTTATTTTTATTTTAATGCGAACGACGCCGTTTTTCAGTTAGTATAGATTTGAAATCTTTGTAGCAATCTGTTAATTTTCAGGAGATGACTTTTGCATCGAGTTTATGAATTGAAACAGCTTCACGCATATCAGATAAATCTATTTTAAACTTTTATTGTTTCATAGGTTGCCAGGCCCGTTTTCGATTTTCAAACACCTATCTTAATTGACTTTTGCTTGGGTCTTCAATTACCATTAATCAAAGATCATATAAAATTGAACACCTTTCCCAGCTGAACGTAACACCAGAATCGACATTTTAGAAGTCATTCTCTGCTTCACCTGAACATTCTACTCATGATGATCCTTGCTGTGCGATGTTATTCTCAATTAATTTGCAGGCGAGGTTCTAATCCCTGTTTATATTGATCCTACCGGAAGTGAAACGATCGAAAGCGATCGAAATGTAATCAACCCCTAAATGTAGGCCGAAATCACGGAATCAGAGTCTTCATAGTGGAATTTGTTTTGCCCTAAGGTGAATATGAACCGCAGTACGACTGTCCTTCTTCGTGACTTAGAAGACGACCAAAAATCGCGAGAAATTCATGAGCTTCCATTGTCGATCTTTCGGCAATTTTCAAGCAAGAACAATGCGAATCGCCCACGTTCCTCGACGAGTATTCTTCGACGAAGCATTTCAGATTCAGTTGAAAGAAATCTCTGTCACCGCGTGGGGCTGCATCAGGTACTTTAATATATAAACTTACACTTGGGTAAACGTCAGCGATTTCATTCAACGGTTCAAGGAAGAACTCAGTGTGGCACGATGAACGAAAGAAAAAGAAACGCACAAATTTGAGCGCCCAGCGCTAGTAACACTAATCGCAAATTTTCGTTGTATTCCTCTTTCATTCATCAATTCTCGTTGAGACCCGCATTGCTGAGGTTAATGATGAATTCAAAAGAAATTTAACAGCCAGACCATTCGTGACAAAAAAATGTTCATCTCGTGTTAATTGTCTAGCCATTGACATTAATTTGGCAAGACCTAAAATTGTCCTGCTGTCAATTTTACGTGTATTCTAAGGTCTTACCATGCAGACGTAAATACTGGGGCTCATAACATAACACTGCATTTCATTCATGTCGATGGAAATCAAATAAAAGAAAACTCTAGGAAATCGCTTCATTGAAATAGACATAATTTTGTTCTTTTCAACAGCGAGATTTCCATGACTTTCGAGGCCACTGAAATGCGACGTACATATTCGGCCTGAGGGAACCTGAATATGCTTTTGATGGGCTTTCAGATTCAGTTCAATCAGCATAAACAAATGTAATTTTTTCATAATGACGCGTTAATTTATACCGTTAAGGTGAAACGATAATAAATAATAAAAGCCTGAGAATTTTAACATTGGTAAGCAAAGAAATAAAACGTGCTAATGATCGCACATAAGTCACCTAAGATAAATTTTAATAGGAGTCGAACTGTTGACCTTCCACAGCAGCGTCGATTAAGTTTTTTTTTTAATAAATTGATAAATGGAAACTTCATTAGTTATAGATCGTGCTCTCTTTTTTTTCCACAGGCTTGTCGTGAAGGTATTGTGGATGTTGTTCGGACATTGCTACAAGGGAGCGTACCAACTATCAACACTTTAGACAAAGAAGGGTTCGCTCCACTCCACTACGCGGCTCGTTATGACCGCGCAGGGATTGTGCAGCTGCTCATAAGTGCAGGCGCAGGTAAAGGTGTCTACTGTTATAATTTAGTAGCCAAT
The DNA here is from genome assembly GCF_964199315.1 of Orbicella franksi. Lineage (NCBI taxonomy): Eukaryota > Metazoa > Cnidaria > Anthozoa > Scleractinia > Merulinidae > Orbicella > Orbicella franksi. The sequence goes on along the minus strand of NC_138150.1, from coordinate 29,334,563 downwards.
CAGCTGTGTTCTTTTGAAAATCAGCGAATCTGATTGGTTCTCTCATTGTTTTCTAGTCACTGATAGACATTAATCGGGCACGAGTACCTTTTTAAACTGAAAATTATTTTTAATTTTAGGCTAAAAATCACAAAATTATAGGTTTTGTGCTGTAATCCTTTAGAGTGTCTACTAAAATAATTAGACAACTCGCCCTTGTTTTATGAGCGACAGTCAACTCGGCTAGGTCCCGTTGACTATTCACTCATTGAAAATTCGGGCTCGTAGTCTTATTGTTAAATAATGAATTAATGTCAAATAGTTTTCTTTTTTGTTAAGTCAGTAAGGTTGGGAAGCGAAAATTACTGTTTCCTGTATTTCGCAAACCAATTAAAATGCTCTCATTTTCAAATGATTTCCATTCTCAGCCACCTTACATGCCTGTATATGGCGAAAAATTCGGAAAACGTTGTAACAGTTAATAACTTGAGTTTTGTGGCAGGCGATTTTTTTAACTTCTCAGACTTATTTCGTTAATGACAGATCTAAATGTTTGCTCTGATGGTGACAACAAGTTTACCACGCCACTGCAAATAGCGGCAAGATTCAACAGCCCTGACACAGCACACTTGCTGATATTAAATGGAGCAGATGTAGCAAAGCAATCTAATTATGGTCAGCAGGCTTTACATTACGCTGCAAGACGAGGAAACTTGAAAGTTGTTCAGGTGGGTCTCATCACTACAAAATGATAGAGTCAGATAAATTTTATTTCCTTACTTATAATTTTTCTTGCCTTACATGTATGAGGATGAGTGTGACATGTATTTTGTTTTTGATGTGCGATAGAGCAGTTTTCAATTGAGTGTGGAAAGTAATCAGGCAAATATTACTTTGGTTTTGGTTTTAACTACGGTTTGAGATTGGCTGAGTAGTCTAATTGGTAAGTTATCAGTTTAGTTTTGTTTTTACGACACTCAATTGAAAACTGCTCTAACTCTGAAAAGAAATGAATGTTACATGCTAAACTAGGCAAATTGGAATAAAAATGATATCGATACTTTGTTCTTCCAAGGGAACTGGTAGCTCAAAGCATGATTGAACCATTTGGATTATTTAATGTGTGCTTTGATTGTAGTCTAGGCTTTGTAACTTGTGAAAAAGGGTTTCCGCTTATGCAGCATCAGTTTTACATGGTAGCAGATGCTACTGTTTTGGAGCCAGGAACATTGTTTCTGCTTTTCCAGGGGCATCGAGCTCTTTATGTAAGACCTTATTAAAAATGCTACCAGCCTTCAGGTGTGAAAGATATTTTTATAGCAGAAAAATCAACCGAGTTTAACTTATATTTCTGGAATAAAAGTTTTTCCTGACCCCCAACTTTGGAAAACCGGTCAAATCCATCACCTTTCTCACTCCGGTCAGCGATATCTGAAAAAAAGATTTCTTAAATTTGACTTCTTTTTGCATCTTTATTTTCATATAATTGTGTTTTACAGGTTTTGCTGAGAGAAGGGAATGCCAAGGCTAATGCCACCGACAACGAGAATTCCACTCCTCTACACGCCGCCTCTCAAGAAGGAAAACTGAGTGTAGTCGAGATTCTGGTGAGGAGAGATTTCCATTGACACATTACTACGATTATCAGTTGAGTAAGACGCGACGAAAGTTTGGTGCCCAGGTTTTAACGTTCAATTTGTGTTGTTGTCACGGGCAACTCGCTCCGTTTCCAGTGGCAACTTGTCGGCCTTTGACGTCATTGACAGCAAAGAGCGGGAAATAGGCCACGTTCGATTTATCGATATTCTAGAATGGTTCCGAGGCTTTCAGGACAAACTTCTATATTTGGTGTTGTTTTCTTTGTATCCAAGTCTCTTTTGGGAATTGAGAGACAAAGAGACTTAAAAAGCTTACAATTTTGTCCCGAAAGCTTCGGAGCCATGTTAGACTATTAATATACCGAACGTGGCCTATTGCAGGCGAAAATATTGTTACCTTTGGAAACGAAGAAAGTTGCCCATTGCAACAGCGTAATTTTATGTTCAAAACTTCGTCACCAAAGCTCCGTCGCGCCGTACTCAACTGATAATCGTACTTTTCTATTTTGAATTACTGAAACAAATGCCCCTTCCCCCCCCCCCCCCGCCTCGCTAATACGAATCATACCCTTTTGTTTCGTATCATCAACTAAAATACTATGATTTTGCCTTCAGCTGGAGTATGGTGCAGACCCCAGTATGAGTGATAATGATGGATACACTGCAGTACATCTGGCAGCTAAAGAGGGACATGACGGCGTACTAGAAAAATTGCTCTCGACAGGTGAACCATTTTTTTGAGTAATTCATTTTTTACTGACTTCCGCCCGTATTTTTCTCTTTATGACGTCCCTGGAGAGGGTGACGTAGTTTTGTCCATTTTGCATCAGCCTTTCCAGGGGCCCGTTTTTGGAAGGTTTCGAAACGGTTTCGTACCCTGAAAGCTGTAGCAAAATCTCAAATCTTATGATAAAGGCGCTGCTTTATTCACATATTCTTAATATGAACAGAGGTTTCCTTCATACAAGACATTTCAGGGGTATACACCTCTCTCTTTTTGGTTACAGATTAACTAAAAACGGCTTTGCGGGCCCGAAAAAGTTCCTGTGCTTTCGAGAAACGGGCCCTAGGTTCGACGAGGGTTTTCCGATGAGGACAATAGTTATTCTTACCCAAAGAAATCCAAAACAAAACCGTGAGATAGATTAAACAATTCTAAACAGAGATATCACATGGTCAAGTTAGACCAAAGCAATGTTTTCCTATCATTTGCCAGTAATGGCATAACCTGAACATTATCGTTTCCATTTTTCAGCCAGTCATGTCGGTGTTTCGTGTTCCGCCATTCTGAATAAAATGGACAACGATGCCAATTCGTGTCTTCACTTGGCAGTTCAACATGGACACATCAAGGTAAAGTATGTGGTCAGCGTTTGAACCACGGGGGAATTACTCCCATACAAAAAGAACGGGTGTGCTCGTCGGAAAAGTTTGAAAAGAACTCCTAAGAGGCACCAAGATCCTGTATTGTGAGCATAGCTTGAATTTTTTCCAGCCCTAAGAGGTACCAATTATGAAAAAAACAAATTAACTAACACTTTCATAATTTTTAATACAGATAAAAAACGATTGTAAATGCGGCAAAATTTAAAGTCAATTGATTGTGAAATATCTCCTGGCATATTTGTTTTGAATAACCTAAAAGGTACAGTGAAAGCACACGCTATGGATATTTTGAGGCTGATCACCCTAAGAGCTACCAAAACCGCATTGTTAACCCCTATGAGCACCCATGTCCTTTTTAAATGGAAGCCCCCCCCCCCCGGGTATTTGACTGTTGACAATGACAGTACAAAGTGTGCATCGGTTGTTATAACTGAACATTTTTTTCAGGCAGCTGAGGTTTGCATCAAATATGGAGCTGATACCTGTGCTCTGCAGGTGAGGTTATCTCCAAACTAATACTTCTTACGCCGAGTTCAGACGCCGTACTTCACATGAGCCGAATCGAATGCTAATGAGGGAGAACAAAGGATTTTTCTCATTTGCATTCGCTTCGGCTCATGTGAAGTATGGCCTCTGAACTTGGCCTAATAACATGGCTTCTTAGAAATCTATTTTGTACTTTGTTCTATTGACTACTACATTACTTGCAAAAAATTTCGTGTCCGAAAATAAAACCGTCCGAAAGTTTAAGCGTCCGAAATATTTGCAATCAGTATGAAACTTTTCAGTTGTTCCAAAGCTCTTAGTTTCCTTTGTGAGTAAAATCTAGTAGAGACACTGTTTGAGGTGCGTAACGACTTGATTGAATATGTGTCACTTTCTCGTCGGTGTATCTGTAAAACCTTGAGGGTGCAAAGATATATTTTCATAGATGTAGTTTCAGTCTAATTAGTGTTTTGCTGGCATAAATTTACTTTAGCTATGTTTCAGCAGTGTCTGCAATTTTTGTCTGACGTTTTTCCGAAATGAGATTAAGTGTCCGAAAACTGATTAATTTGCTTGCTTTGCCAAATGGGTCAAAGTTTGTACCCAGTATTGCTACGTACTGCCGGTTACAAAAAACTAATCAGATCAAGCACGTTTTAAAAAGTGTTTGACGAAGTGACAAAGATGAGCTGTTTGCATCGTTCAACCTTCTATCTTAAGAGGTGTAGGGAAACTAAAAGACGTTTGTTCTAGGTTAGTCCGTGGATGTGTGAATAACAGACAGTAATTTTGTCTTTCTTTCGCACACAGGATGATTTGTGTTCCCCTCTTCATGTAGCGTGTGTGAACAGTCATTATGCAATGGCCAAACTTCTCCTGATGAACGGGGCGTCAATTCATGATGAAGATGCTGATGGAATGACACCTATCTTAAGGTAATTGATCCCATGAATCTCCTTGCGGTAATAATGAAGGTCTCATAGGCTCGCGGGCGCACGCGTATGATTGCGTGCCTGCGTGTGAGGGGTGGTCGGGTCAGAGGCATGGATGGAGAGGGTGGTGAGAGGCATTGGTATCTGGCAATTCTGTATGTTAACAATTTTCTCATTTCTCGACTAGTGTTTTATGTTTTACGCATTAAGCTTGGCAGAAAACAGGATGTTGAATGATACTTTAGCTTAACACCTAAACCGTTGACATGAGGTGATCATAACATTAAATCCCACAGCAGTTATGATAATAATAACAGAAATAGAAACGTTTTAATTTAAATGATTGTCTTTGATTAATGTCTATACGAGTGGCGAAATTACTACTTGCTCTGCTTAATTTTTGTTCCCTCTTTTCACAGGGCAAGCTTGGCAGGGAATGTGGACATCATCGAGCTTCTTCTGTCAAAGGTAGTGATAAACAAATCAGTTTTTTTCCAACAAATTTGAAAACATTTTTATCTCTTTTTATTTAGTTATCATCTTATCAGGAAATTGTACAGCGCTGCTGAATGTTCAGAAGCATGCGCTATATAAAATTATATTATTGTTATTGTTACTATTTAAGAGAATCTATTTCTAAGAATATGACGTAATTTGATGGCGGCAAGTTCACGTGACAGCTGTCGGATGCTTGTACAAATTGTACAGGAGAGATATTTGAATTTGCAGTCGATCCTCATTAATTAAAGACTTGAATTGGTTGATTAAACAGCCAGTTGATATTTATACCTAATCGTACCTTTTTGGTACGCTTCGGCGTCATCTCAGATATACCACCGAAAGGTACTAAAAAGGTACGATTAGGTATTTAACGCACCCAAACATGATATCGATATCGCAACCATATCAGGTCAGTGACTTGATATCACAGGATATCAGTACAGTAGCTAGACACGGCTTCTGATTGGCTAATTGCGAATTTGGGTACGGTAAAGTGCTGTATAATCTGATATGTGCTATGTAATTGGTAATTTAAATTTAGTTCTTTTTCAACTCGGTTACATGACTCTAACAGTTCCTTCGTATCATTTTTTCTTAAACAAGGGTGCTGACATTTCACCTCAACCAAACCATTGTGGGCCTTCACCATTAATGTGTGCTGTGAAAAGAGGTCATCACTACGCTGTCAAATTTCTCCTGCAGCAAGGATCACCGATTGAAATGCGAGACTTCAATCACAGAACATGTTTACACGTGGCTGTTTACAGCTCTGAGACAGAGACGCTGAAAACACTTATTCAGGTGGGGAGTTTCAAGAGATTTGACATGGACCTAACGATAAAGTAATTGCGCAGAGCTATTATTTTAAGGCTTTCCACGAATATCACTTAAAATCGCCTGAATATCTTTTCCGGAAATTCTCAAAAAAATTCAAAATATCACGAGACATTTTCTAAATATCTCAAAAAACTTCTAGATATCTCTTATTTTGTTTTGAAAATAAACCGATTTTGAATCACTCAGGCTAAAATATATTGTCAAAATTTTCTTGCAGTAGCAGGAGATGAGGAAGAAGATTCAGGCACTTCTATGTTACTAGCATCCGCCATTTCGCAAACTTGCTACTTTAGTGGTTTTAGTGATATGAAATACAGTTTTCGAGTGGAAATTCGCTGAAGTGGATTGTTGCTGGCGTATATAGAATTGTTTCAAGTAACTAGCGAGGAAAACACTGGGCTAAGTCATGAAAAAAGCTATATATAAATATTTCTAAATATCCTTGAATTTTTCTAAATATCTTAACATTAACTAAATATCTCGGAAATTTCCAAATATCCCCCAAAATATCCGGATATTTGAGGATAGGCCTAGCCAGTTTGGCGACAAATTGGGAAAGAAACCAATACTAACAGTCATAACTCGAAGCCAAAAATGCGACCTCTGCAAGCGCGGAAAGCTTTATTCTGTAAATATCCTGTTCACTGACAAATATTCCATTTTTTGGCTGATTGTAGGCCGGAGGAGAATGCTTGTTAAACAGCAGGGATAAAAATGATAAGACACCTCTTCACTACGCAGCGACAAAAGGAAATTTACAGGTGAGAAAGTTTATTTCAAATTGTCAGACATAAATTCATTACCACAAAAAAGTACCCCGACCAAATTAAAGTTGCCACGTCAATTTGTAGCCATAGTGATTTTTGCTTTTCAGCAACTACTGCTGCAAATTCAGTTTAATTTCCCAGAGAGAATTCTTAATATCAATGCTTTTTATGTCCAAATAGATTATACAAGAGCTTTTGATAGCTGGTGCAACATTGGACATCAAAGACGAAGACGAGAGGATCCCACTTCATTACGCAGTAGAGTAAGTAGTGAAAACAACAGCTTGTTAAATTTGAACTTCTCTGTGGAGAATCTCCCACTGAGATCAATGTGTCTTGCCAAAGACTGACACAACACGGGAACATTCAGGCCGGAATTCAGACCTTTTCAGAGTTCAAGACGCTCATAATTACAACATCACGTGTTTTCTTCCAAATGTTTTGTACACATATAATGATACTATTACATCCCTGACAACCTCTAACTCATGGTTTCCATCTTCTACAGAAATGGCGATCTTGCCTGTGTCCAAGCGTTGTTAGAAGCTTGTCCAGACACTATTCACATGACCGACTTTCGTCTTCAAAACTGTTTGCATTTTGCCGCTACGCACGGTCATATCTCTGTGGCCAAATATCTTCTGGAACAAGGGGCCGCTGTTGATAGCAGGTGAAAAATTTGGAGAAACACAAACCTGGAATACCAAGAAGGCAATTAATTAGGCGGTTTGTGAAAAACGATAACGGAACTGGTAGCAATAAGTACGTTGTTTTTTTAAATCTATTTTGAGGTTAGTTAGCATTGCCTTCGTGGTTGCTGTAGGGCCCAGTCACTCTCAGGAGGGCTTTACTTCGTCAACAAAAGCGTTTTCTTATTGTGAGATGCTTCATGCGTTTTCCTAGGTTAACACAACCATAATTTGTCTGAGGGGTATAATACACCTAGATAAATGCGAAACATGTAGAAATCAAACGATTTTGTTAGCCTTGCTCGTCGTTCTTGTAGTCAAAGAGGAAAAATAATCAGAGGATTTTGAAGAAACTCTCTCTCGATACTTTTCAATACCAAGTAGAAAATCTATATTTTAGTTCTTAATAATATTCTTAATGTCAGTTTTATTACGAGCTAAAGTGCCTTATTTTAGTCTCTGGCAAAGCTAAGGTAAGACTGTACTATTTATCAGTTTACTATTTGTTCATTATTTTTTCAGAGACGATGAACGCTTGACACCATTGATTCAGGCAGCGTTTTGTGGTTGTAAGTTAACTACGGGTTTGTTGCTTGACCAAGGAGCTAAAATCGATGCTACAGACAAAAACGGGGTATGATAAGTATATAGGACGGTCTAGATATGTTGTAGGTGTGATAATGGTATGGCTATACAGCTATGAACCAAATCCCGAGTTGTGATTGGCTGCCCGTACGGGCAAGCTAGGATTTAGTACCTTGCCTTTTCGGGACTACACGCTAATAAATCCTTTATTGACCAAGGTTGTTTAGCGAACTGAGATGGCTGGATATTGGCCTAGATCATTTTTGCGTGTTTATGGACCTCGTCTAGGTCATGCAATGCCTAGATCATTAAGTACAGAACGTTTCTTGATTCAAAATTGAACCGTAAAATGACGTTAAAATTTATTATGCGAAAACATCTCGGGGAGGCTTAAGTTGGGTGGATTTTCTAAGAGCCAGTTCCATTTTAAGCGACTTCTACCATCTTTGTTTGCCGACAGTGTACGGCGTTGATTGCTGCGGCGACGCAAGGCAAGGTGGGCGTTTTACGCCTTTTGCTGGATAGAGGAGCAGACCTCCGACTCATGACAACAGATGGTAAAAACTGCTTGGAATCTGCAATATCAAATGGACATCATGACGTTTGCATGGAGATTATCAAACACGACAGGTATACTGGCCAATCGAAGATTAATTCCCCGTCACTGTATCATGTTTTACCCAGTACCGGCCATTTCTACAGATTCAGAATTTACTTTATTAATCAGTATTGAAATGAGATGAAATGTATATTGTGTTCTACAAAATTCCAAAATTTGCTAATGCGTTGGTGCAAAATTGTTCTTAACCCGGCAGGTGGAAGGAGGCTTTTCCAAAGTGCAGCAAGGAATTCAGCTTCATTCCCTTGAAGCGTTTAATTGAAACTTTTCCTCTTCTAGCAAAGGTGAGAAATGATACTATTTAATAAACAGAATAGTTTTGCTACATTAGACTAGATTGATTGTGTGTATTGATGTCATCTAAATGATGCTTATTTCAGGTTGTGATGGATAAGTGCATTAAAACCTCCGAACACCTGACTTCAGACGAGAATTACTCGGTAAGAACTAAAACAAATTAGTACAAGAAGTTTAAAGGAAACCAATGTGTGAACGCAACTTTCATTTATGCCTGCTGCACGCAGATATCTTCCTAGACATTTATTTAAATACTACCTGTGCACATGACTTTTTTTATTCGTTAACACCGCGCATACGATGCATCCTCCCACAGTAGATAGTGGACTGGGCCAGGCAGGGGCAAAATTATGACAAACTTTTTCATCAATAGGAAGAAATGCCATAAAAAAAGTTCTCACTTTGCCAGATCTGCCGCCAGAAAGCTAGCTCATAAATTCCTTTACATTCTTAGTATGATGTCAAGGGAAGTATAATTTCCAAAAAAAACTTAGTCTTGGTTATTCACGACATGTGATTTGTCATTTTAGGTAACTTATGATTTTGAACACGTGAATCCTGATCCCTCTCTCCTCAGTGACGGATGTGGCTTCTTTGCACCTAAGGTAACAAAAACGGCGACGACACCAACAACGACAACAACAACTTAACAGCGACATGAACAACAACAACAACAACAAGGACAATAGCAACAACAATGACAATAACAACAAGGACAATAACAACAAGGACAATAACAACAACAACTTCATCAACAACAAGGACAACAACAACAACAACAACAACACTTAAGGACAACAAAAACAAGGGACAACAACAACAAGAAGGACAATAGCAACAACAATGACAATAACAACAAGGACAATAACAACAAGGACAATAACAACAAGGACAATAACAACAAGGACAATAACAACAACAACTTCATCAACAACAAGGACAACAACAACAACACTTAAGGACAACAAAAACAAGGGACAACAACAACAACAATCAAGGACAACAAAAAGGACAACAAACAACAACAAGAAGAAGAACAACAAGGAGAACAACAACAACAGGGACAACAACAACAATTACGGACAACAAAAAGGACAACAAACAATAACAACAAGAAGAACAACAAGGAGAACAACAACAACAACAAGGACAACATATTGAACATAAACAACCACAATAATGGTAACAACAGCGACTTTGCGAAAAAAAAGCTAGGAAAAGAGCAACGGCAAAACCAATAAGCAAAACAGTGACATTAACTTCACAATAACTGCAATGAAAACAAACTAAATCATTGAATCTATAAACTGAAACGCTAGATTCCTTAATGTAGTGATAATTTATTTGCAGACCATGCTGGACTATGGACGAGAAGAGTTAATTTTTCATCCACTCACTGTCGAGCTTATGCGATGTAAATGGTAAGATCAGCTGTTACGTTGTTTCTTTCATGAAAGTAGACTTTTAACTCACGCAAGGTAAAATTATAATAGATTTTTCTAATACTGTTATCATATGCCTTTTTTTGCAGGAAGCAAATTGGTGTCAGGTTCTTTTACATCTCTGCTCTGATTTACATATTTTACCTGGCTAACTTGACACTGTACATGTTATGCATCCAAGATCTTTACTTGCTCAATCCTGGCAGACCAGTCATTCCGGTCAAACAGGTATGGTAGCTCCATACAAAGGAGATCTTCATTGGTTTCAGTAATGGTTGATTTTGTAGCATTAAAACTGACATACATTTCTCAAATACCTAGTAGAAAAGCATACAAAGACCTTTCTTAAGTACACAGAATCGCTGCTCCGTTTCAACTTACTATATACTTTAAACACCTTTAAAAATCATTGACGTAGAAAGAAAATTTAAATGCGAGATCATGAGGTCGTGTAACTCTGTCTTTTAATTTACCTGTTCCTTCAATACATAACAGTATTGTTGAGCAAAGCAAAGCTAAAAGAGCAAAAAAAATAAACTTCTGATAAGCTCCTTTTATGTTTTGTGCTTTATGAGTTATTTGTTTATTGCCATACACTTAATATTACAGCATAACATATGATTTGTCCTGCAGTAACTTTTGTTCCAAATGAACACTGCCGGTCGGTCACCGTATGTAGTTCAAATCTTTACACAGGGAGCTTGCATCACTGACAACATAAAAGTCTGGGAAATGGTTATAACCGTCACGACTGCAATTTATTTGCTGATAGAAGTGCATCAAGCATGCTCTGAAGTGAGTAGCGTAACTTTGTTCCTACTTTTACTTAATCAGCTTGTTCTCTCTATATCCAGAGAATCGCGACCTCTCCATATCATTACAGACAAAGTTGAAGAAGGAAAACAACGTGAAACGAAACAAAACGAAGATATTAGGTTCTTAGCTACTGCTCTGTAAATTCGAGATAAAATAAACCCATGTATGTGTTTATGTATGTAAAACAGACTTAGAACATTTTCGAAGAGAACACTAGTTGAGTGTTTTATTTTATATAGAACAACAAAAATGAAATTAAAAAGAACCAACATGGATCAAACCACGCATATTTTTCCCTCTACGAGTTTGCTGCCTTTAATCACACACGTCAAGTAGAGCCACAAATAAACAGATTTGATTTTTTTTTCTGTATGCATGTGGTTATAACACTCATTTGAATGAAACGATCTGTTTTAAAAACCTGTCCTGCCCACCTTATCGACTGCTTTTTCCTATTAATCTCTAGAAGCTATTGTTTACACAAAATATTTGATTTGTCTTACAGAAATGGCGATATATTGAAACAAGTAACGTAGTTGAAGTCTGTACATTTTCCACGGCACTTATTTCCCCGTTTTCTGAAGTGCTCGGTCTTCAACCTTCTTATCAATACGTTTTTCTTGTGATCTCCGTGCTGTTCGGCTATCTCACTCTTCTGATGTATTTGCAAAGGTTGGCTGGTTACGTCACATTTACGCTATTTAAACAATGAACTCGATTATAGATCATTTTGTTCATGTCTTACCAGCCGCTGTTCGAAAAGGAGCCCTCGGAAGGAGCGTAGACCCCCCGGGGAACTTCCATATAAAAAAGACGGGGCACTCGTCGCGCCTTTTAGGGGTTAAAAACGCAGTTTTATTACCTCCTAGGGTGTTAAGCCTCCAAAGGCCTACAGCAGGGGGTGTCTGGAAAACCCGAATAGCGAATAGCGAATAGCGAATAGTCCCGAATAGTGCGAGTAGTCTCGAATAGTGCGAATTGTAGCGAACAGTCGCGAAAAGCTAGTGGCGAATAGTGACGAATAGTCGTCAATAGTCACAGCTTTAGATCTAATATCCTACGTTAATTAATTATCCAAATAAGCAACAGAATTTCAGTGAATTTATTACCCTTTCTTCTACGGAATCAGGCTAGGGCTGTCCATCGCCGACATTGAGAAAACAGAAAACACAAGGATAACCTAATAAAGACGTATTTACGCTTTAGGAGCGGTTAAAACAGAAGAAATTACGTTTAGAAACACCTCTTGTCCTGATAAGCGTTTGTGCCTTTTAGCGGGAAAATTCCATCCTACGTTGCTGCGAGGTTGACAGCGAGATACTGGGTACCCTATTTGCCACTATTTGCTACTATTCGAGACTGTTCGCCACCATTCGCACTATTCGTACTATTCGCTATTCGCTATTCGCTATTCGGGTTTTCCAGACACCCCCACAGCGGGAGCTTTTGTGATACCTTTTAGGGTAGTGAGCCGAAAAAGATATGACTGCAGATAATGTGTTGTTTTAGAATTGGTACCTCCTGGGGGTTAAAAAATTTCAAGCCACGTCCAAAAAACAGGATCTTGGTCCCTCTTAGGGGTTCTTTTCAACATTTGCGACGAGCTCCCGCGTCCTTTTTATGTGGGAGTGCCCCTACGGGAGTGCTCTTACCCTGGGGGTAGACCAAACTCAAATTAGCGGCGGAAATCAAACCTTGTAAAGCTTGCGCTAAAGCCTGGTTTTCACTAGCGACGCAGGCGTAAGCACAAGCGACGCAGGCGCAAGCAGAAGCGCAAGCAATAGGGATGACCCAAGTGAAAACGAAATTCGACGCAAACACAAGCACAAGCAAAATCATCCGAGCGTTCCGGACTGTTTAGGGGCAAGGTAATCTGGATCCAGTGTTTTCACTGGCCAAAAATATCCACGTGTGGTAAATATCCTTGTGCTTGTGACATGCCTGAGCTGTATTTCGTATTCACTTGTTGCAGCGCAAACCGGTAAGCATAAGCGCAAGCATAAGAAAAAGGAAAAATGCTGAGCCTTGTGCTTGTGCTTGGGCTTATGGTTATGCCTGCGTTAAGGCTGTTTTGACGGTGAAATAAGAATTGTTGTACTTGCGCTTGTGCTTGCGTCGCTAGTGAAAACCAGGCTTTACCAAACACAGAAACCGTGCATTGTTGCCCCAATCAAGAGCAAGAGTAATTGTAATGATTACAATGTAATCCCTTTCATAAATTGCCTTTGTGATTGGCTAGTTGTAATAACTTCTGGTTTTTGTTTTTCACACTATTCGAAACTTCACATAGCATAAGAAGTGCCGAAGAGACAATAACTCTCTCCAATCATTGTTTTTTCAGTATTTTTGAGTCTGGGATTCATGTTACCATGCTTTTTGTTGTGCTGAAGACGTTAGGCAAGGTTTGTAATGAAACAATCTATAGAACAATGGACTTAGTATACTGCGACTTGTGAGCATAGAGCAATCTCTAAACGTCTGCGCTTTTAAACGCTCTATGGCCAATTTACGCGCGGCTAAAAACGTATTGCATTTAATGTGTCGTTTCTTTTGTTTTATCTTCAGGTAGCAATAATGTTTTGCATCTTGATTTTTGCCTTTGCCTTGGTGTTCCAAATGCTCCTCTCTAGGGAAGCAAATGTAAGTAAAACCTGAAAATCTGGAAGTCTACGGTAAATATAAGGTTTTCACTCACGTCTCATAACGGAGGTTACAATGTAATTATCAAGCTATAATTAAACACAAATAGGTGAGAGTCTTTCATGTAATCCTACTCAGCTAGCCACATTTTCTTTATTACACAGGCTGTTGCTTTTAACATGACGCTAAATGGCACTTTATTGGAGGAGATTGAAAAGGTATTTAATTTCACAGCAGTTTCGGAAGAACCTAATTTCAGAAGGAAAAAAAAACAATCGGTTTTCCTGAGCTGGTGAACTGTTTTTGCCCTACTAGGATCCATTTGGAAGATTGGACTTGTCAATAATCAAGGTGGTTGCCATGACGATTGGTGAAATTGAGTACACACGCTTCTTTACTGATCAACAGCTGTTCTCCCCGACTTTTAGCCGTGTTGTGTTTTTGACTTTCTGTGTCATGATGCCTATTGTCCTGATGAATTTGACGGTTCGTAAATTTTCTCATTTTCTATTTCTGTATTTTCTGTGCGTATATCTGAATTGCTAACCGTGCGAGATACTCAACAGGAGAAATGTTTATCATGAGTTTGATTACATGACTTATGCATGTGTTTTCTTGCGTATGCACTTTTCATGCTTTGCTTTCAGTCGCTTTAGAAGTGAACTAAAATTTTAATGTAAACCTTTAAAGTCAGTCCCAACCTCTGGAAGATGAATTCCTCTTTTCGATTGCCGTAGATTGCATAGCCCAGTCTAATCATAGTTAATAGAGGGAATGGTTATGGAACCAGGCAAAGTTCTTTGTTGTATGTTTTTGTTAGCTATTTTGGGGTTTGACCCTGCACAAAACCTGGCAAAATACAAAAGGTGGTTATGCCTTATGGGGAGTGTGTGATCATACAACTAACCAATAGAAGCATTGCGATTACGTGATTCATGCATAGTCTTAGAGCATAAAACAAAAAATGTCCTAAACAGGGTCTTTAGATAGAGGGTGTCGTCCTACACAGGGTAGGGTTTTAGAGTATTTTTGCCCTAAACAGGGTCAGGATTTCAAACCCTGGGCGGCACCCCTATACCCAGACAAGGGTCAAGTTACCCCCCCCCCCCCGGGGGTCAAGGACCCTCCAACATAAATCTTAATCTGTTTGTTTGTTCCTTTGATGTTTGCCCGGCTTCTCAACCATTTCCCTCTATTAACTATGTTCTAATTGAGACTAAGATAAGTTAGGTAAGATAAATTTGTCTCCATGGATACATACTCAATTGTATTTGTAGATTTTTTAGAAGAATGAGTTGTTAAAATAATGTGTTATTGGAGGAGAGTTATTTTGCTGAATATCACGGTTTTGTTTTTTTCCTTTAGATCGGTCTTGCTGTTGGTGACATCGATTCAATCCAGCAGAATGCAGAATACAAGCGTCTGTCTGTCAAGGTGATACACTCTCTTGTTTCTTTCAAATTCCAAACCAGTTTGACTGTTGTGTAGTCGGTTAGAGGAATCATAGTTCTTAGGAATGTTGATGCATACCTAAGACGAAATTCACTTTGCAAACAGATGCTATAAGCATAGCAATACCAGTGATAGGCAGGTTCCGACCGTGTCTCTCGTCATCACAGGTTTATAATTTATATCTTTAGGTCTTATTAACTTGAACCGACCAAGATGTGATTCATGTGCGACCGACTAATGTCACCAAAGGGGTGGTGAATGACAGAAAAAAACCGTTATAACATTCTCAATAAAGATTACTAAGACTTCTAGTGAGCTAAGACATATCACTAAATGATGAAAAAACGTTTTCATGGCTTTACAGATCGAAGTCATTCACAACTTTAAAGAAAAGTTGCCACTATGGCTCCTTCATCGGCTACATCAGTCCGAGTCTGTTAGAAGACCGAACATGAGGGCCAAAACTATGTTTCAGAAAATTAAGGTAGGTGCAGATAGGTGAGGTAAAGGTAAAGTCTGCATACGACCCAAAGTGGCTAATCAGGCCGGCGCTTATCTCCGGTAATTTTTATTGTCAACTGAATAAGTGGACAGAGTGATGAATTTCTAATTTGTGCCTTTTGTCATTGTTAAAAAGCCAATTGACGTCAAGTTTTCACCCGTCGTGTTATTGACAATGAATTACGTCATAACATTGTCAGAATAGTCCGCAGATCACTCGGCTACTTTGACAATGTTATGACGAAATTCATGATCAATAACGCAAGAAAAACTGACATCAATTTGTTAAATACCTACCCGTGCAATACCTGTTTCTTAATGTTTGTCTTTAGGGACTTGGGGACAGGTTGATCAGCGGAAAAACAAAATATTCAGTTGAGGACGCGGAAAGAAACTTGGCTGATCATCTGACCAATATTTTTAACTCAAAAATGAAGGAACAAGACAAAAGGTAGAAGCCACTTTGCTTGAAGACGTCGCTTAAAGTCGGCAAATAAAACTGCAGTGTTAATTTTGTATCATGTTCTTCATGTTGACCGGCTGTGTTTTGAGTAAAAACTTTCTTCTCACAAATAGTGTAACACCTTATTTTTGTAAATTCAGTAAAATTCATTTGCGCGGCAAAAAAGTAAATATTTTAAAAGACTGTTGTAAAAACATTCTTAAGTATTGAGTCAGAAACTTCGTCTTACAGCTTGCGTAGAAAATAAAGTAGCCTTCATTTTCTTTGTTTTTTGCCTTAGAATTAATTCCCTATTCAGCGAGATGAAGGACCAACGAATGATACTGGAGAAGATGTACCAAGTTATCTCTCAGAATGACGCCACAAATACTTTGAACGACGATTAACTTAGCAATAAGATTTAAAAATGATGTTTGTATATAATCAAGTGCTGGGTCTTAGGTGTAGAATTAGATTCTCGTGTGTCAAAGCTAATTATAAACAGAGATTGCGATCGTCTCTCGTCAGTTGTTCATTCCCATCCACACCATTCAGACTGACTGCCACAGAATTCTGACACAATACTTCAGACCAGTTTGCATTAATGGTTAAGATGCAAAGCTGTGACATGTAATAGATAAAAATATTTAGTGAAAACAAGAGAAAATGCATGAGGGGACCCTCACTTTCGCTTGGTGAAAAATATAATTAAATAGAAATAGATCAGTGAGGCACACTAGTGGCGAGAAAGAATTATAGACCTTTAACGAATTCATCACGAAATCAAACTGACTTACGAATTTACGAAAAAAAGAATTGTACACATTCGTTGATAAAATATTATGTCTTATATCGGTAAGTATTTAGCTTACGTTTGTGCCAGTTTCTTTTTGCCATCTAAGAGCATGTATTATAATGCAACGAAGTAAGTACTAGTTCAGCCTTGATTGAAAATGCTCGTTACTTCCTGAAAGTTCTTTTCTCAGGCTTTCCAGGTGATCCGTAGCTTATCTTTTCTCTTCGTTTTCCGGGTCGAAAAGCACAAATCTCCACTGAACAGTTCTTGTTATGTCATGGGATGAACCTTTTTTAGGATCAGACTTGAAAGAGCTTCGAGCCATTTGCAACAGGCCTTGCGCAAACAGGCCTGTCCTCTCCAGCCACCGCTGCCTCTTCAGTAAACCTTGGTTTTGCTTGTTCATCTTTGCTGTATTGCAGAAAAATTCTTTCCCTTTATTACACTGGCTGCATGAGCATGAATTTTGCATCACAGTGGAGATTTTTTGAGCCATTAAACAGCAAGCCATATCTAGCTGCCATTTGATGCGTCACAAATGTAATTACAGCGTTCTCGCTCACGCGTTGTAGATCCTGTCATCTGCGAGCACGTGACATTCCTGGGGTGGTTTTTATATTGGAAAAAAAAAAAAAAGACAGCAACAACAAAAACGTGTCTCATTCATCCATTCACCCGCAATTGTGCAGTTGAAGGAAATAAGTGTGATCGTAAACAAAACTGCTACATTTTTTGCTTAGCAAGACAATGGACTCTCTTGTAAATAAAACTTATAAAGATGTGAAGTTTATATATGAAATAATTCATATATGAACTGCGGTTGTAGATGAAAGTGAAGAATGATCATCGCAGTTAATTTTCCAATTTAAGCAATTGGAAAGAAGAAGCCTGAAAAAATCAGGGCTTCAACGGGATTCGAACCCGTGACCTCCGCGATACCGGTGCGATGCTCTACCAACTGAGCTATGAAGCCACACATTGGGAGCGAGGTCAATTAGTTGAGTTCATATCTTCCCGTGAGGAGTGAAATGATGTGAAGTTTATATGAAATAATTCATATATGAACTGCGGTTGTAGATGAAAGTGAAGAATGATCATCGCAGTTAATTTTCCGATTTTCAGGCTTCTTCTTTCCAGTTGCTTAAATTGTAGTGAAGTATTACCTTGTGTGAATTTTCAGGCTTCTTCTTTCCAATTGCTTAAATTGGAAAATTAACTGCGAGGATCATTCTTCACTTTCAAAACTTATAAAGAGAGTTTCTTTAGCCCTCTTTCCGCGTGTTGTAACATGATGTAATTTATGCATCTTAGGTGAATGATGATTAAAACATTTTATTTATTCATATTCAATATACTTTGCCATCTTGCGCACAATGTAGAGAAAGACATTTGCTCTTTCGCAGCCATTTTTACGTAACGTTCCTCCTCGAATTGTCGGTGACAGTGTTACACGAGGGCTGGGTTGATTAGCTAAACAAACCAACGAACAGAAGTATCCGGACAGTTGAATCCGGCAACCTGTTTTTAAATTGTCTCTCCATTCCCGTCCATTTTTTGACTTGCTTCGCTAGTTTTTCTTTGCCATTGGCGATTGCTGCCCAACCACATATAAGGCAGTTTTGTATTCGTCTTGAAGCGTTGGTCCGTAACTTGCTTTGCATTCCTCAATTTACCTTCTTTGTTTCAGTCATCCTCTTTGACAAAAGCGCAGTTGGTTCTTTGAGCGGGTAATTAAGACGGTAATTATGATCTCCGTGTCGTTGCCTCGGCAACCCTTTCAGAGCGGCTTAGCTTGATTGACAACCATTTCACACATAATACGATTATTCCAGCCTTACGGTTTGTGTGTAATTGCTGTTCCTTTGTTTCGGGTTGAGTCAATGCAGAGAGAGAGGCTCTCCAAAGATGTGACGGGAGATTGAAATATGTCAGGGGTACTTGTCCTGTCGACTAACAGAGGGAAGACACATTCACAGAGAATACCACTGGAGGGAAACTAGTTGTAAATTGTCGCAGCTGAGGTCAGAGAATCGAAGCATTCATAATTCATTCCAATCGAAAGGCCCAGCGGCGGCATTTTACAGCACTTTACTGTTTTTAGCAGCCAACGATAAGGTAATACTTCATATATTTCGTCTCAAGTATACACTAAAATTGAGGTACTCTGCAC
The DNA here is from genome assembly GCF_964199315.1 of Orbicella franksi. Lineage (NCBI taxonomy): Eukaryota > Metazoa > Cnidaria > Anthozoa > Scleractinia > Merulinidae > Orbicella > Orbicella franksi. The sequence continues at coordinate 29,315,628 of NC_138150.1, read as the reverse complement.
GAGCACCGGTCTAATGGTGCAATATCCTCGTTGATAGGCGCCAAAGTGATCCGACTTCATTGTTAACAGACTAAACCGCGGTTACTATTTAGAGAGAAGAGTGTTCACCAAAGCAGAGAGAGCAAAAATTGCTTTACCCGATATAAACACAGAAATCAAAAGCTTGTAAACACAAGGCAGCGCTTATTTCCGCTAGGTATTCGTGACTCTGATCAATGTTTATTTAGAAGTGGAAATCGTATACGCGGCCACTTCATAGAAGATGTTTACCCGACACTTGACTTTATAATTTTAAGGTGGTTCGAGAACAAAGGTATTCCATCATGGACAAGAAATCCGTTACCCAGGAAACCGCTTCTACCAAGATGTCGTTCCTCCAGCTTCCAGGAGCCGAACACGAGTTCGGAAACTCTCGGCTGCCTTCGGCAACATCTTCGGTAAAGTCTGGATCGATTCACTTCGCCACAACAGTTCGGATGCTTGCACCAGTGATTTGGTCGCGAATTCAGTCAAAACAAAAGGTTAGTTTGTGTCATCGCTTTACAAAACGTTGTTATTTAGTCATTTGGGGAAGATTTGACGTGGAGGGGCTTGGAAGACCTTATGTTTTGTCTTGACAGGACCGTCGATATAAATAATGGTTAATCTGCATATCTGCTTATCACGCGATGGCATGTCAAGTATTTTCAGCTGCAGAACAAGTCTCTTCAAATGCTTGAATTTTAACATCGTTTTATGAAATCTTATTGAACGAGGATGCTAAGATTGACTGGGCTTTTTTTGCTGTGTTTGTTTTGGTAATCAACTCGAGGGGGGAGTGCTATTAGCGCGCGCTGTTTAATTTGTGCACGCGGCGCTTTTCACGTTGCTTTCGTTCTATTTTCCAGAAATCAGCTGCGCGTACCGTCTGTTCTGTGAACACAAATGATTCTTCTCACGAGTAAGTGAACAATTTTTTTTGGATATTCTTGTCGGTACTTTAAACACATTACATAAGTAATCAATAAAAAATGCGCAGCTCAGTAAGTCAGTCTTAATTTTAGCCTAAGCTAACACAAAGGTATTAAGCTTACACATTAACAACGTTTTAATAAATTTTAAATGAAAAGGCATTCATTTCTCTTGCCCATATTACAAACCCACTAACATTTGCTGAAAATGTAAACTCAGAGAATTCATGTGCCGTAGAATAAAAGCAGAAAATTGTGGGTAGACCTGGGAACTGTGGGTGGGGGTATTAAAGAAGTTTTTATCATTTCTTTTTTCCACTCACCTTTGTTTCTTATTACTTTGAGTTTGTGGTTTTTACTATTGGTATTTTTTGGTAAAATAGATAAATAGCTACTTTATGAAGACTTGCAGGTTCTAGATCTCTTCAAGTTTGTAAATTTATGGAAAATATTGAAATGAAAGTGAAGGTACATAAGAGCTTTCTTGTTGATAGGAGATTGAAAGTTAATGAAAGATAATCTCTGGAAAATCAGAAAAGTAATCAATCTCTAATTGGCTGCCGTAAATATATTAGTAGAAAGGAGGCCGCAAATATTAAATGACAGAAAGAGATGTCAAAAAAGACATGGGAGATGAAATATTAATTTGCTTTCGTTCATTGTGTCCTCCTTCAATGTGCCAGATTTAATTAGATAAATATCTTTCCCTTTTGTTTTTCTTAGATTTCAATATTTAAAAAAACACTGGATAATTAACCTAAAAATTTTAATTACAACCTTCGAACAAGACCAAATGTATTATTTCAGTGTGAACATTTCATTTAAAAGTTCATGAATTCACCTTCAGTATTTCACTGTGAGGTTATACTTTTTTATTATTCAAATTGAAAGCTTGTGCTTGTGTAATATTGTTGAATTTTTTTTGAATTGCCTTTCTTGAAAACCTTTGTTTTTAGCTTTTGGTGGGTGATGTTTGATCATGCAATTGTTTTCACTGTTTTTTTTTTGTGTCCTAAGCTATCTTTTGTTTCTTTTGTCATGAGGTTTTTCTTTGTCTTGTTCAAAGTGATTTCAAGAACTATCTAATTAACAATTCAAATTTTAACAGAATTTAATTTTGTAATCAACCAAGTGTGACTTGTGATATTTGTTACTGCCATGACTACATGTAAGAGGCTTCAAAATGTGCAAAAGACTCCTAGAAATGCTTTATTTTGCTGTTAATTGATGGCAAATTAGTTTCACCAAGAGTAGAAAACTCTGATGAATGAGAGCATGCAGGAGATACTTCAGAAGAAAATAGTCGGATGTTTAGGTGTTCTAATCATGAGATTACTTGTATAAACAAAGAAGCTGTTATTGAAACCCTTGGTCTTCAGCATCATGGGTGCCAAGTAAGTCAGTAGTTTCTATAGACATTGTCTTTTTACTTCAGCATTTTATATTTTGACAAGTAGTGAAGTCATTTATGACTCCAGCTGGGATTTCTGCCCAGTTCTTCATTGTTTGTATCTTACGTAGTCATGCACCCTGGAGCTATTAATATCATTACACAGTTGTGTGTGGCTAAACAAACTTTACACTTTGTAACTGTTACCTTATCTGTGACTCTGTGTAGTCGAAAAAAACAAAAAACATTTTGCATCTTGGCTATTGTTAAAACCTATTAAATTTCATCTTTGACAGTGATCCTGATAAAGTATTGTACATACTAGTTAATTTTATAGATCTTGAGTGATGCTGTTGAGCACAATTAGTTTGTAGTTTTAATTGGTTTTATCCAGTCAAATAACCTGATCTCAAATGAAAACCTGGGAGAGTTGGCTGGTCAGGAATGTTTTATTAGCAAATTAAATGGCAGCTCTAAATGAATAAATAATAACAAAATATAACATTCAGATTTTGAATGTGGGGTTTTATTGCTGTCTTCAAGGATTATATCAATTACCCACAGACCAGTGGGTATGATACAAATGTAAGTCATGTGAGTTCACGTATACATTCAGAAAATTGCTATTTCCATTTTTTTTTTTGGTTTAACCCTCCCTTCCCTGAAGAAATCCAAGTTTAGCTTCAACTTTCACTAAAAGTTTTGGCCTTCAAGACGCTCTGAGAGAATTTTCATGGGAAGAGGATGAATTTTCCCAGAACTGTACATTTTCTGCACTTGCATGTACAGATCTAAATAAAGGCCAGAGTTCCCAGTATTCTGACTGTCTCTCTTTCCCTTTACTTTGAAATTTAGATCTGCTGCTAATATATAATTATAGTAATTATAATTATTTGCGACTTAATAGTAATAATGATAATAATGATGTAGAAATGGCATCAACTCAGGAAAAAAATCTGAGTTTCAGATAGGATTTGAGTCCATAACCCTCCGTGATCTAGCCTGATGCTCCATTGAGGTACTGAAGGCTCTATGGTGAGCAAGGGTGAAATGTGGGTCTTTGCCTGGGACTGCATCATGCGGTCACACAGCCAAATTTATTATGACTTGGCAATCATGAACTCATAACTGCATCGCAGAGTCACATTGAGGCATATCAAAGATGCAACCAACTACCCTCCAATATAATATTTTTATTAAAAAAGTAATAACAATAAATAATAATTAATAATAATAATAATTTATTATAATAATTATTCGTAATTTAATAATAATAATGATTAATAATAATAATGATAATAACAAATTAACAACAATAATAGTGCATATCCTTCTAAGTAGTATAACCTGTGCATTTTTCAGCAATACCAAGGGATTGGAGCCCCTGCGCTTGGAGGAAGAGTTGGACATTCATCATCTTGAAACCCTTATGTTCAAGTTTATGACGCACATTCCAGATAAGACAGCTCTCAAGAAATGGCTGACAAGACGAGGATCAGTATACAGAGACCAAAGCAGGTTTCATTCAGCAGGGTTAATGACGCAAGAAGAATTTCATGAAATGCTGGCAGATTTACTAGGAGTTGAAACATGGGATAGCCGAAAGGTGGCGTTATTTGAGAAAGAGATAGGAATGCTATTTAAGAAGGTAACCAATCTGGGTCTGTTGAACAATTTTTGTTTAAACATGTCTAGATTTCTGTAAGTTTACTGTTTGAAATTTATAGGTACAGTGTACCTGTGGTCTAAGGAAATTACCAGGAGCCCAAAAGCTCCTGTTTAAACCATGACATCCTGGGTGCCCAACACTTATTAAGCTTAACAGGATATGAAAAAAGTATGTGTTGTCAGTCTCCTAAAGGCAAAAAGTAATAGTAGCCTGTAGCACCCGGGCACTTCTAGAGCGCTGCAGCGCTGGAATACCACTTTGCATAGTAAAACATGTTCTACCTTGGGCTCCCTTTAATTGACTTATCAGTGCTTTTTACTGATCTTGTTTCACCACATTGTGGACTATAGGTTGATATCGCGTCTGATGGCCTGGTTGACTGGGATGAATTCTGCACTTATCTTATGCTTCAATTTGAAGAGAATGACCAAGCCACCAAAGTGAACAGCAACACATTTATTCCCAAGCCAAATATTGTGAGAATAGACTATAACAAGGTACTGTCAGCACTACACACACACATACATGTACAGTCTGTCTGTAGCAGTAAATTTTTTAAAGCAGGCTGTGATAAGGATCTACTACATGTACATCTACATGAAAATACTAGAATTAACTATCATGTAGTACATGGCCGAAGTATCCAATTCTGTTACTGATTCAGGCAGACACGAACTAGTGGCATTGATAAAGTTGAATGTAAAATCAGTTTAGAACTTGAACCAGATTCAGTTTTAATTACTATAATACACATTTTCTGCATGGTATTAAAATACTGGTTGCAATGATTTTAAACTATAACCATACAGTACATTGTGTATGTATGTTTCTTCGCTGACACTTTTTAGATTTGGTCATCTTTAGTAACTGCACTTCTAATTTATTACCATCGTTCCATTTAATCTGCTCTTTTTGGTTTTTAGGAAACGACAACAAAGATACTCACTGACTTTAATCCGATGAGATATGTCACAGTTAGTAAGGTACTACCATATATGTATGTGCATGATTTAGAATTTGTGATAGTCAAAATTTGCATAAGTAAATTATTGATCCCTGCAGAGGATAAATTTCAAAATACTGCAGTCTTGAATGGTTTCATTATTTTGATTTCGTTAGGAAGGAATCATTGGAGTCTGGAGCACAGAACTGGAACTTCAAAGGAAAATTGAAATGGAGCACAACAGCTCTGATGTTGAACGAAACTCTAACAAGCGTCATATTAAGATGTGGGTGACAGACGCTGTTGCCATGGCAAATGTGCATAAGATGGCTCTCTCTACGACCAACAGGGACATTTATTTTTATGACATGTCAACACCAATTTACACGCCACTATTTCATCTTTGTGGTGAGTGTTGCTTTAATTTGTTATTAATTAGAACAGTTTTATTTGTAGATGTCAGAGACTGAGGCTATTAGTTTTGGATTTTATAATGCCGACTGTTGGAAGCATACATGCAGGTGTGCCATTGGTGTAGTCAGGGTGGTACATGTATGGATGCAAGAGGCAATGAACAGTAACCCTGTGCATGCACTGCGGGCCTATGATACTAGATATCGATAACTACTGACGTAGTAATTCAGGCTTGCAATTCATGGATGTGGCCATTGCTGTGTCCTTGTCAAGGCATTTAACGCTCCAGTACAATTCTACACTAATTGACGGGGCACCTGGAAAAACTGATGTTCTGTAGATTCTTAATGTTAAGGCATCTCTTCAGTTTATATTTTGACTTGTTTTGTTTTTGATTGCAGCTCTTGGAAATGTGGTCCTTTGTCTTGATTACCATTATAACAAAAAGGTGTGTTTAAGTTTTGTTACATGTATCAGTTATTAGAGGAGAGTTATCTTAGGCTATTGTTACTGGATCAGTTGGGCAGCGGCAAGGTAAATGCCTACTATCTGCTCTCAATATAAGCATGTAGCATGTAGTAGGAATTACAGTGCTTTACAGTGCTATGCATCTTGCCATTACCTTCCTAGGGCACCTTCTGATGGCTTCCTTCAAATGGCCAATCAAACTGTGATACTTGCTGCTCAGGTTTTAACGTTTGCCAGAATGAGACTTTTGAAATTCCCATGAGTGTGAATGATGAACTTGACAATTTGACACCTCTGCCCTTGACAGTTCCCATGTTTGATTGGCCAGTTCCATTAGAAGCCAGCAAAAAGTTGTCAAAAAGATGTCAATTTAATCAAAAACTTTCTCAAGTGACAATGCTATGCTGTGTAGTCTGGTAATATTGATGTACAGTGTAAAAACATGCTTACTTAATTTATGTGTAAAACAGTGACACTAACTGGATGTGTTATTTCGTTCAGTTACCAGCTGGAAAATCAATGCTTTTTCTTGGAATGGACAATGGCGTGATCATGTTCCTTGTGTTCTCAACACCTCTCAAAGGACTGTTTGAGACTCCGTTCAAGAAAACTTCAGGAAGTCATCAGGTCTATCTTCAGGTAAGGAGTTAACTGATTTTGGGTTTGTGGGCATGACTCAAAGTTTTAAGCCCTGTGGAGTACACTCTCTCCAAAAAACTATAACAAGTGGTGTACCTTTAAAGGGTACTCCAAGCCCTATTTTTGCTCTAAAGAGAGTGCCCCTGAGGGTTTTTGACCAATCATGAAACTGCTCCAGGTATCTGTTGGACAGGTCACCCAGATATGAACAAAATTACTTAAAGTATGTACACTGTAGTTCGAAAATTGCCTTGGCTGACTTGGCAATTTTGCAGGGGAATTTGGAATGCGTAGTGAATTTACTATTGAGTCAAGGGAGATATTTTGGTCAGCAGTTTTACTGATGAAGGGAGGTTCGTGTATGTTCAGGCCACGTTTTGTTAGATGTTGAATTTTTGCTGTTAATAAAATGTATTTTCTTAGTGATGATCTCTTTTTCTGTAGGACCTGTCAAGTCACTCTCGTTTTGTAACATGCCACACCCTGGGTCAAGTTCACTCTGACTGGGTCAGAAGAGTAAAGTACATTCCGTTGAAGGAGTTTGTTATCTCATGCAGCGGCAGTGGAAAGGATTCACTTGTAGTCAGGGATATTGATGATAAGAAAAGGAAAACATACACTTTTAAAGTTGCAAAGGTAAACACAATTTCCACTGGTGTAGAAAAAGTGCTGAACGCGATGGGATCTTATTTGCTCCCTTTTTTATAAAGCAATTTTTTGCACTTGGACCACAAAAGGAGGGAAAAATAACTCAAAGGATAACTTTCTGTACAGACTTTGTAATTAATAAGACCAAGGTAAATAATTATAAATGTATCAACTGTTATTCTTCTCAGGGCAAGCGTAGTTTTGAAAACTGGGGAATAACACTCAAATATTCCCCAGTTTTAGCTAGAACATATTCGGTCACTAGACGCGTTTTAACCAATCAAAGTCTAACTAGTATGGGCGAAAATATAATTTGTGAGTATGGGCGAAAATATAATTTGTGATATTGATTCTTCATTCAGGGCGTGGAATGTTTTGACTATAGTCACACCCTGAATGTTATCTGCACTGGTGGAGTGGATCATGCTGTTCGCTTGTGGAATCCATACGTCACAGTGAAGCCTGTAGCTATTATGAAGGGACACCAGTCTTCTATCATTGACTTGGCTATTTACGAGGCACTGGAACAGGTCTTCAGTTATGACAAAGATGGAGTAAGAAACACAAAAAGAATATTTATTATTTTGTCTAACGGTGTTTAAATGACTGAAAGCGACGCGTTGTGCGGTGCGGTGCGATGCAAATTTTGGAAGAACGTTACGCTGTCTACAGCGCTACAATTTGTTGCAAAAGTGCCCTAATTGTTGAAACATGAAAGATAGTGTAGTATCGACTTTTAAATTAACCATGATTGTGGCAGGCGAACTCGCATTTTAAGACTTTCCATTTTTAGACCTTTGTTAAGATTTTCCCTTGTAATTGTTATCTTGAATCGCAGGTTTTGAAGTCTTGGGACATCAAAGAACAAGTCTGTCTTCAGACGATTCCCATCAGGTTTCCATTTGGTCACAGAATCCCTGAACATGGTCCTTTCCCATTTCTTCTCATCACATCGCCCATCAACTCCTTGTTTATTAGTAGTAACGACTGCCTTGCAGAAATCAAGATTGTGGCTATGAGCGCTAATAAAAGCAGCAAGACCACCCATCGGAGGCCTTTGTGTGCAGCTTTGTATAATCCCAGCATGGGACAAGTGATCACTGGCTGTGAGGGATCAGTAATTACATTTTGGGACCTGAGCACTGGCCGGAAGGTGCAGCATATTGCAGAGGCTCATGGCGCGGAAGAAATATCTTGCATGACCATGGATCCGTCAGGGCGTCGCCTTATGACTGGTGACAGGAGCGGCAACATACATGTAAGTCACCGTTCATCAAATGGGGTTCAAGAACAATTTGACAACAAAAATATACAATGGTCTGCAATCTGTAGACCAAAAAAATTGATTGTAGTGCCAGGTTTTCGTTCCTAAGGTTACCTAGCAACATGAAATAGTCTCACTGCGTCATGCTTGCGTGTTCGCAGCACTCGCCAGTGGTCGTGCTCTTTTTTGATTGGGTAATAAGAATCGTAAAGTCCTAGGGCATTGCAACGAAGAGTTGCCAGAAACGGAACTTGTTTCGCCCGCTTATACGACCACAAGTAAATACACCAGCTACACGAGTTTGAGTAAATGTAACTGCTAAAGGGATTGTAGCGATATCTTTTGATTATTTTGCTTACTGTTTCTGTCGCCTTATTTTTTGATACGCAGGTTTGGAATGCTAGCAATGGCCATTTGCTTAACAAGCTTGATCCTTTAGGAGAAAATGAAGTGACCGGAATCATTTCATTACCTGAGAAGAGTAAAATAATAACAGTGGGATGGAATCGTAAAATCCTCGTCTATTACGATGACATTCAGGTGCGCAACAGTATCCATTATTTGGAGTTTTAGGGACCTTAAGTAGTGACGACGGCGACGCCTAGTAAAAAAGGGATTTATATTTTATCTTTGAATTTCGGAATTACGTATCTAGATCTTTTCAGTTCTCCAGATGTCGGTCTAAAAACCTACTCAAATTAAATGTGTAATGCCAGCGATCGACTCTAGGAGAAAATACGAAAAATTAGCCGTCTTGGCTCACTTTCTGCAAAATATCCAGAATTTGGTCATTTCACGTTGTTGTTTTGCAGAGGACGGCTAAGAAATATAGAAGGATTTATAACGCACGTGCACAGCCGTTGTTCTGCTTATTAAATCTTTCGTTTGGTGACGTTCTTGTTGCCGTTATCGTCGTGGTTTGATTAAACTCCCCTTTGTGTAAAATACAACGAGAAAATGATGCTTGTAACCAAACGGCTTTGTTGCAAATGCCGTAACAGAACCCTCCTGACTGGTGCGCAGCTGCCATATAAAAATACCCATTGAGTGTTGACCTTTCTACTTTTTGCTCTCAGACATTCTGTCTCAGACCAAATGCGGGTTGGAAAGGAGGACAATTGCATCAGGTAACTTCCAAGTACATCTAAATGTTAGCATTAAAAAGTGGCACTCTGTATTAGAACAGTTTTGTAATGACCCGAGTTAAATCTAGATTGCAGTAACCAAGTCTATTGGTCCGTGTGAAAACAAAACCCGCTGACCTCGAATTTAAACATCTACTAGTGGACAGCGCGGGAAAAAGCTGTGACCACTGCAGCTAAAATAGCGGGAAAAATGTACAACGGTTGATAAGTGCGGCGATCATCGCATTCGTGATTTGGTCAATACAACATTTCTTGTCAACGCAAAACTGTGCAATGGGACGCCGCTTGTAGGACTCACGGCCTTGCAACCGCGGTGTACGAGCAAGCAGAGGTAAACTTCTCAGTGTTGGTCTGCACGCACCATAAATTCAGTGGTCTTATCAGCGTTTGCAGCAGGAGGACAGTTGGTTTTCACAAGGCAAACCTTTGTGAGCTGAACTCCTTTATAGGACCCCGTCCACACTACGATGGAGGAATTTGAAAACGGAGGTTTCACTGTGAAAACGCATCAAATGTTTTCCTCCACACTACGCTGGAGGAATTTAAGAAACGCAACAATCACCGGTCATTTTGGATTTGTGTTTGAGGAAAACTCGGACAGGGAAATCACGTGATTATCGTGAAGCGATCGTTTTCGAAAAGCTCCGTTTTCAAAATGCGTTCCATCCACACGAAAATTAAAAGCCGGCGTTTTCAAATTTCTCCGGTTTGATGAGCGTTTCTCAAAAACTCCATTTTCGTGACGGATTAGTGTGGACGGAAGGCCTAACCGAAGAAATAAAGTTGCGTTTTCAAATTCCTCCAGCGAAGTGTGGACGAGGCCTAAGAAAAACTTTCCTCCAGGTGGTCAAACCAGGCGGATAAAATCTTCCTCCTCGTGCAAAATCTGTCATATGCATTTTGAAAATGAGTTTGATTTGCATGAGAATAAACGCGTGGGCGGAATACTTTTTCATATGAACGGTTTCGCCCGAAAACTCCTTTTGAAACAGAGGATGGCCTATGTGGCGTCAAGAGGCAGTCGTGTGTACAGGCTGAAATGGCTAGTCGGCAGACAGTTGACGATTTTTGGCGGATTTCTATCTTGTCCTGAACTGACTAAAATCGTTTTTTTTTTTTTGCAGGATGACATCTTGACTGCTGCTTTCTGTCCTCCAAACTACCTAGCCACGGCCAGTTTTGACGGTGACATCATTCTCTGGAGTCTGGACCGAGAAAAGATGATGCGAAGACTGAAGAAAGGCTCGGGAAGTTTGTTGTACGCTGAAGTTCCGTTTTTGTCATTATTGTCTGATAATTCCTTTTGTGTTGATATATTTTGCTTATTTCTCATTTTTTCATCTTGGTTCATTAACAATGTATTTCTATTCTTGGTATAGAAAAGCCAAGATTAAGAAGCTGGGACTCCTTCACTGCAAAAGAGCGAGGTAAGACCACTTGGCAGTGTTGCTGTTGTTACTCAGTTACTCAATTCTTGACCAGTTAAAGACAAATTTATGTGGGAGAGGTGGAATCGAATGGCAATCAGTTGTGCTTGCTTTAATTTGTTTTTGGTGAACTGAAAAGATTGAAAAGTAACAACAGTCAGATGTCAGCAATTTGGTAGGGGGTGGCAAAGTGCATGTATGTCAACGTACCTTCCTGTAAAAAAAAGAAATAAAAAAAAAAATAAAAAAAAAATAAAAAAATAAAAAAATAATAATAAATAAGACACTTAACTCTCACAGTGCCTCTCTCCACCCAGACGTACAAATGGGTACCGGCGACTTTAACGCTTGGGGTAACCCTGTGACGGACTAGCATCCCATCAAGGGGGAGTAGAAATACTCCTAGTCGCTTCATGCTACAGAAACCCGATACACTCCGGCCTGATGGGCCACTTGGCTCGAATGCAGACTTAACCTTACTAAGTGATTTCAGTGTTTGAAGCTCTTGATGTCTTCTTTTGTAGTCAAGGCTGTGCTGGTGCGCCGGTGGACAAGTTGTTGTTTCTTACGTCAAGGGCTCAGTGGAAGACTCAAGAGAGCGCTGTACTTGTGTCATCAGAGGCTGGTACTCTGGAGTTTTGGTGTTTGTACGGTGCGAATAGACCCATGGGTATGTAATTGAACATCACGTGCTGTTACGCTTCTTACAGAATCGCGCATGGTTCAAAGAATCTCTTATTATTTTGACTGGCTAACGAGCGAGATATTCTGTTTCGACTCTGTAGCAATTTAACATGTACGGTGTCTCCATCGAGAGAGAAATGCTGGGGAAACACGAGCAGATAGGCTAATGTCGAAATCTCGAGCTCATAATCTAATTGTTAAATAGAAACACGATTTTAAACCAATCAGTGGGCGTATTTTCTTTGGGCTATTTTCGAATGAATTTCAACTGGAATGTATTTCCTACATTTTCATTTTCGTACTTTGATTTCTAACAGTATGGCAATTACTCTTGAGTAGTAAGCCATAGTGATACTGAATATGCTTGTACAGAGCCTTTCCTTAGTCCAGATATTATCGCCCTCATTGTAAACCCATGATTGTTTTGTGTTTGGTTACTTAGGGAGATATCGGGCTGCAGATGACGAAGACAGCTGTGTGTGCGCCCTAGCAACAGACCCTAGTAACGATATGTTGATTACTGGAGACTCTAATGGGAACATCTCTGTATGGGACATCAGCTCCTACTGCATTTCAAGAGCAGAAACCATCATTGCTCAGGTACATGTAGTTTACTGTGTATTAACTTAACACCAAGTCATGAGAAATCGTTTATGTAAAGAAATAATCGTGTTGTGTTGATGGCAATGTTTCCAAGTAGCTTGTCTCACGCACTGACCGATTGAAGTCTTTCTCATACCTCGTTTTAGCTTTTCAACATTTACCACCAATAAAAGAGTTAATATTTTGAAGTAACCATGTGAATGTTTTGACTTCATCGCTTGTACAGATAACGTGAATTAGATTAGCCAAGAAACGGCGACTTAATATTATCTTCATGGCTGTGTCTTCTTTCAGGTTTGGTCGAGAACTCAAGGCGCGGTCAACACAGATGAGAACCCAGAAGGCAAACCTCCAGTACTCTCTGGCTGGCATGCGCACCAGGGCTCTGTGGTCAGTGTGGAGTACTTACCACGTGATCAAGGCGCCTTATTGCTGTCTGCTTCTGAGGACTGCACAGCAAGGCTCTGGACCCTGAACGGCCAGTTTATTGGAATGTTCGGGCAGGTTAGTGGAGTGGTGCTTTCAAAGGATTTCATGGTAAACTGCTGATGACACCCTAAATAACGTGTTCACAAGCAAATGCTAACCATTTTTTGTATCACACAGAAACGATTGTGGAACATTGATGATCCAAGCTCGTACAGAGTCACAAGGTAAGACAAACCTGAAATGTAGCTAAAATTATGTCACCGATTAAAGCAATAACATGTTCAGTTAGGTGTCGAAAGTAATCAGACAATTACTTTGGTTTTGGATTTACTACGGCTCAAGATTGGCTGAGTAGTCTAATTGGTAAAAAATCGGTTTGGTTTTGGTTTTACGAAACTCAATTGAAAACTGCTCTAATCTACAATATTAAGGTTTTACCTGCCTGAAGCATAGAAAATTGGTCTTCGTAGTTACATTGTGAGTTTTATTTTATTTCTTTTTTTGTTTAGACATACTAGTAATGAAAGAAAAGAAAACGAAAAAGGTACGTTGTAATCTAATTACCCCAAAATGATAGTGTCTGCTGTGTCTAAGCCCTTAGCAATCTGCCATCTTAATTGACTTCTTTTGAAAGGACAAGACGGCAGCGAGCGAGTTGCGATTGTCTGTAGTTGATCGACTTTCCATCAACGTTTTATTAGTTCATCATTTCTCCTTCGTTTCTACAGTAGTGTTTTCACATTCCACTCCATTGATGCTTAGTGTAACTAGGGCTACCAAGTATACTAACATTTCTTTTTCGTTGCGCTCTAGACAACGGTAGTGTGGAAAAAAGAACTCGTCATCTTAGCGAGATGAGCGGAACAAGTTCCAACCCACCCTCTCCTCCCACTGCCAGTCCAACGCAACTAAGTCCCAGTCCACCAACATTGGAAATACCCCGGTTAAGCACAAGGTGAGTACATTTGATGTTATATCTGCATTTTTGTCTGGAAAGCTAGGTAAACAAAGAACAAACAAAGAAACAGTCATGACCTGCTCATAATAAATGCGTACTGGTCACGGGTGACAATGCAATAATCCAGTGCTTTTCTCACAGTTGATGTTTTCCCGCACCTTGTTAGCGGTGGGTGGTTTACCTCATTTCTAAAACGGTCTATCATTCCCCTAGTTGCCGCAGATTTCTTGCTTCCCGGCTATTAGGGCTGTGAGTAACATATGTATTTACTTCATAAAGAATGTGACGATTATTTGTCAGGTAGATAACAAACATTGCTTTTGGACCGGACATTTTCATGTTTTCTCTTCCATTGTTTGTTTCACTGTTTATTTACATTGGCCCTAAAAACCCCACTGGGGTAGTGGTCGATAAAGTTATTTTATTTTTCTGTTGTTAAGATGATTTTTTTTCCCTCTTCAAACGAGAACACTGTTAGTAATACTAGCTGTATTTTACAATCAACAAAATTACAAAGTTCTATTGTTTGTGCTCTCTAGTACACCGACAACTCCTCGTGAGAGGAATTTTCTGCCGGCTATTGAAGTTGGACGGCCAGGTGAAGATGGAGCTGAAGAAGATCCGTACTCATGGAGGAGGAATGAGTACTACAGGTCCATGACCAGCCTAGTGCTGGAAAAATCAAACAAAAATTCACAGACCTGGGTAAGTGTGTGTTTACTAGCATACGTTTTCATAATATGACATCATTGGCTTCCTGCTTGCATTTTCATTATTGAGCAGATAATGAACATGTAGTGCTGACAGCATCACACGCACTCTCTTGCATATCATGTGCATTGCTCCCATGGAAGAGTCCCATTTGAAAATATCAGGGATGCCCGTCGTCTCCCCTTAGAGGAAAAAAAAAGGATTCTAGTCTCACTTAGGGTGTTGATGACGGAAAGCCACCATTTTTGACTGTCAAAGTATCTTTAAGGGTGCACTTGAAGAAATAGTAATATCATTTCCATTTTTAGACTCAATTTCCGCAGGTTTCTCGAGTCCAGTTTGCTTGCGCGGGCGGGTTTAATTCAAATTTTCCCACGAGCATCCCCGACCTTTTCATATGGGAGTTTTCTTCTGGGGGGGTGGGGGGGGGGGGGTGTGGGGATTGCTATCGCTGCCGTTTTGACTTTCGTTATCAATTGCTGTTAAAACGTCTTGCATTAATTTATATTGATTGTTGTAATCAGGTCATATACTTTACTTGTTCCAGGCTCTAAAATGTTCTTTCTTTAAATTCCGCGTTTAATTATTCTGTACCGTCTTACATTAGCTTAAACGAAGTGCTTTTATTAATTTGTCTCCAGTCTATTCTCGGGGATCATTACAACAAGGACTTCAGACGGCGCATGGAGACGAGGCAGTCACGAAGAGATCACGTGGGCAATGTGGACCGGAAGTTAACAAATGGAGCAGGATTGGGCAACACTTGCTCTCCTTTCCAAGCCCTCCATATGCCTGTAAGCCCAAGTCACCCAGGGTTAATTTGTTAACTCCAGCGCAAAATAGTTATCACTTCCAAAAGTTGCTTTTTTTTCTCCAAAGAACGATTAGAGAACTTCATTGCAGAGAAAAGTTACTTTTAACACATTATAAACTTAAGAGAACTTATCAGTTACATTTTTATCAAATTTGTTTTTCTTAGTTTAGTAGTTGTCTAGTTATTATACTCTAGTGTAAATTCACACTACTTCTGTGAAGACTGTGAAAATAAGATACGATTTCGTGTTTGAATAAAGGCTGATTGATTGATTGATTGATTGATTGAGCCATTCAAACTCCTCTTGTGAAAAGTGTTATATTATAACGGTTGTTAATTTGTGTCCTCTTCAGACTAAGGCATAGATACAATACACGAAATAATTCACTCGTTTTCGTTAACTTTTGTCGACAGGACACTAAAGAGTACGAGCTTCCTAAGAACATGCCGGTGACTCCACGTATGATGCACAAGGCGGGTCGATCATCAAGTGAGCCAGTCTGGATGACAGTCCGACAGGGAGCTCTGCCGCCATTACCCGCACTCAAAAGATCAGACAGCTTCCTCACCATGGCCGAGTCCGCTTCAGGAAACGCTTCGCAGTTGTCGTTTATGGTGGAGTAAATCACGCTTTTGGTGCAAGATCAGAGCCAGTGTCTTTTGGTTCGTTATGATTGACATCTTCACGGCAATCAGAGCGGGAAAACAACATCTGTGTCTTTGCGATGTCTCGCCTGCGCAAATACTTTCTCTTGTTGCTAACTTACTTCTGTCTCCGAGACCGTGCGAGATATTTCAGAATTTAGCACAACGAAGCTCACTGATTCGAGTCGGTTGTGAAAAATCGTGTGCTATAATTAGCCTATCAGCTTCATCGTGACACGTCATCAGTGTGAAATGTCGTTCGTCATTTCCAGGGCAAGAGAGAGAAGGAGAGAGAAAAGTCAACCGTATTTATTCAATTGTTATTCTGAAGGGAAAACTACCATCTGTTTCAAATGATACACATTGTAGCATTCTTGTGACTTGCTACACTACGATACTTGTCAAGGAAAGATTACGTTACGAATCAAACAAATGCCTACAGAGGCTACCTTTGAGTCGTTCAGAAATATGATAGAAGAGAGGGACTGCCTCGAGAGTTCTGCCCTCGCACTAACAGGAACTTGCGGAAAAGAGACGCTACTAAGTGATGGAAATCCAAAATCAAGGTAGTGCTGTTCATAAAACGAAAGATAGCAGAACTTTCTTGGAGTTGAGTCCAAACCAACAACAACTTAATAGTTTCGTTGATGATCCACGATAAATCATATGACATGTATTTATTTTTTATATATAGTTACGCTATGTATAATTTATTGTACAGTTGCCAAACACGGAGAAGTTTTTAAATAGTATACTATACATGTACCTCTAGGATCGAAAATAATGATATAGAGGACAATTCGAGTATTTTTAGTATTCTATGAAGTATGAATATGAGTTTTTACAAAAATTGGGAAAAGCTTCGAAATATGAAGGAGAAATGAAAAATGGAGAATTTTGGTGCCTGCAGTGCGGTGACGCCATCGTAGAATTCTGCAATCAATAATGACTATAGAGCATGCTTAGATTATGGATGTTTTTATTAAAGAAATCATTATGACAACCTTATCAGCGAATTTATTTCATTTTTGCGTTGCCACGTGGTGAGAATCTCAATCAGTCTGTCAACTTTGGGTCCTTATTATTTTTTTTTTACTCACTCATCTTCCGTGATATTTCACGTTCACCGGGTCAGTCCTTCCAATTTAAATCTGATTCAGCGTGGTGCAAAGGACTCTGACCCTAAAGCACGTTTGGGGACCCGAACAAGTTACCCGTACTGGAGCCTAACCGGAACTCAGTGACGCCAGTTTGTACAACAGGTCCCATATCCATCCAACGCGCGCTCGTAGAATAATTGAACCAAGGGTGTTGATACCTCGGGAGGGCCGGACACACACGCTGCGTGCAAGAGAGTTGATAAATGGTTTGCTTACAGCATAGAAGTATTTCACGTGAATGAGAACCTAAGATAAACTACTTTTAAATACTCAGCTCTACAAATTCTTATCTGTCTGTGCAGTGCTAGGTTTGATTTTATTTGTGCCTTGTGGAAGTTTAACCTTGTGATAGACATGAATACAACGTACTTCAAGATTCTCTTAAGGAGATATAACATAGATCTTAGTTTTTAAGAGTAAACATTAATAAATTGATCAATGCTCCTAACCAGCCATTTACATTACTTCTGACCACATTTCCTATTACACGTCATTTACTTTATCGTGTACTGTAGCGTCTACTGTATTAGCTACTGTAAGTTCTATAGCGACCCTACTGGTTTATAACTGTACACATTACCTGAAATAACTTGAAGCGATAATGCGAGCATATATGTACACGCGGTTCATGTAGCAGCGCATTTTTGGCAAGAGCCGAGCTTAAATTGACTTTTGGTTTATAATCATTGTTTTAAGGTCGAGTAATACGGACACGGGAAATTGTTAAGACGTCTTTCGATGTAATCCTGTAAATTGACATCGAGCCTGGCTGAATCAATTGCTGTTAAATGCTGAGTATGTCTTAGAAGTCATCCAGGAGGTCAGTTCTGGTACTGACTGGAGAGTGCGCTCCAAACTGTCTTGAGATGTTCTCGAGTATTGTTCTTTGAGACCACATTTCTGTTCTTAACGCCATGATGCTGTGAAAGGGTAAGATAGAAATTCCTAAATAATAAATAATACACAGCACCTTCCGCTCAGGCTTTGAGAGAAATCTCAGCAAAGCCCCTTTACATCGTTATGCGTCGGTTTTCTTAGTGAAGTCACGGATTAAATAAGAGGTTGTAATAGATCAAACACGAAAGATAGTGTTTGACCACATTTCCAAACACCGCGAGGAGGGTTGAAAATACGTCGCGTAGCGGAGTATTTTTGACGAAATTCGAGGTGTTTGGAAATGTGGTCAAACACTGTCTTGAACGTTTGATATATCTTTTCAATCGGAATTAAAACTAAAGAGAAAACGGCGAAATAAAATCGTAGAAATCTATGCTAATTAAGATCATGTATCCAAACACAGTCGCAGTGATGATTCATTTCGTTTTGAACCTGATGAATTAAAATTTTTCCAGTTCGTTGATTTAATCCGTGTTAATCTTCTCCATCCTTTAGCATACTTGCTTCTTTGTGGTGTTTTTCTATCTTAGTAAATAACAATTTTGAGGTTTCCTTCAATTTTAAGTTAATTTTCTACTTGGCCAAAATAACCCAAAATACCGTGACTGAGCTCTTTTAAAAGAAATACTGGCTTCTATTTGTTAGCTGACTCACCTATCTTGGTGAGTCTTTAGTTGTTCATGAAGCTGCGTCATCTTGTCTTCAGCGGAGTTAATATTTTTTAGTAACCGACATGGAGCATTATCTACCAGCCCCAGGTACCACTGGCGAGGAACAAAAAAAAAAAAAACAAACAAAAAAACAAAAAAACAAAAAAAATCATAACTTGTTACCCTCTTGTTGTTACACATTCAGCAACACAGTTTTAGTCAGTTATCATTTAACAGTGATCATGTGGATGGAAAGTACATATGGGTTATTGACCAAGCATGAGGCCAAGATAGCTGGATATTGGTCAAGTTCTTTCTTTGCGTGTTTATGGATTGAGATGGAGTCGAGGTCCATAAACACATAAGAGAAGATCGAGGCCAATATCCAGACATCTTATCCTGACGCTTGGGCAATAAAGGATTTATTATATGGAAAAAGAACAATATTTGTATGCAGGACACAGTCTGTAATCTCGAGTGGGTAGCCAATCACAGCGCAGGATTCGGTTCATCTTTCCCGCTAACGGAGCTAGCTATATACCGTAAAATCCCACTTTTAAGCTCCCCCCCGCTTATACGCCCCCCTGGATATAAGCCTATCTATTTGCTAACAAAGATATTATTCCCGATATGATGAAGCCCCTCCCAGATATAAGCCCATCTAATGTATAAGTGCCTTCCTTTACAAACATCAAAAAAAGAAACAAATCTTCATGCACATGTAACAACGCTATGAGTTTTGTTCCACTGTTCATTTACAACGCAACTGTTCAACGACAATGTTTTGGAGTACGATAACAGAGCAAACAGCTAGCTACAATCCGGCAGTTTTCCGTGCACGCAGATGTTTTGTAGCCTGCCTAAAATGAACTCTGAGCCTTCCGTATTCCTTTCCTCACTTGCGCTTTGTGTTTCTTGCTCCCGTAAATGTAATACACACATGCTAATTCAATTCCACCTCCAATAACCTAAGTGCCCTCCGGTGCCTTCCTTGCTTCCCCGGTAATTTCACCCGTCATGCTTGTCAGTATCCCGTCTTTTAAGAACGGACAAAGAACTTGCGCTAACGCATTGGGGACGTGAACAATAATGTTATCTGTAGGCTTTTTTAATTCGTTTCTCAGATAGGTTTTATCTCGTCGTCTTTCCGAAACATTTTTTTTACTCCGATTGTAAGTCCCCCTGGATATAAGCCCCCCCCCCGTTTATGATCCCACCCAAAACCCGTTATGAAGTTATATAAGCGCAGGGCTTTAAAGTGGGATTTTATTATAATAATTAAAATTGTGCTTTAAATTTTGCTTTCGAAAACGTATTCGTGTGAGAGTGTGATGTTAGCAGATCTTACCGTTATTCTCCTTATGAATGACATGGAACCTGAGTTTGGATAAAGAACCACTTTAGGGGCATAAAAACGCTCTCTTATGCAAAATGGTGTCCTGTCTTCAAACTGACAAAGTGATTCTATCTGTTGAGAGGAAAGTCAGTCGCGCAATTCGTTATTACACAGCTGAGCGACCAGGAACTAAAATCAACCAATCATGTGGATTGCCTTTTCGCCGGTCCAGATTTTCTAAGCATTGGACCAAGTACTGTATTAGGCTTTCCTGTAGTTTTTTTGGCTTGAGGTTCTGTAAAATTAAGCTTATGCGTATGCCTCAATATTTCTTCCAACAATTTTTCCTTCACGACAGACTTGAGCACGCGTTCTCTAAATCGGCTTTCAATCAGAATTGCGCCGTTGGAGTTTAAGGTATCTTCCTGGTCATGATCGTGGAATTTTTCCTGAACTTAATCAGTCTTATGATTCTAAATTACTACTAATTAACCAAGCTTGCTCCGGGCTGTTTACAGGGAGAATATCGAGTTCTCCCCGAACTCAGACATCGGTCGATATCCTCCCAGGATACACTCGCGCCTGTTACATGTATGTTATGGAACTAGCTTGTTCGACCCATATCTGGTAATTTGTCGTAGTATCTGAATTTATCCTACCTCGATTGAGGGCTAATTTAATTACAGTACTGCAAACTAAGCAAGACTGCTGCTGTTTTTTTTTTTTTTACCTGAGTTTTAAGGCGTTTTAACTCAGCGTTCTTTCTCACTGCCTCAATGTCTCCAACAGCCAAGCCAATCTATAAAGGCAAAAAAGAATGAAAAGAATACGAGAAATTATAAAATGCGCGCCGACACCGATGCAAGCGCTCAGTTAAGAGCTGGTTTTTAAAGAGCTCGCTAAAACAATGGTAAGTGTAAGCCCGAGTCAAAGTCAAGCCGTACTGGAGAACTGACCGGTTGTTTTCAAAGCCCAGCGATTAAGCTAACTCAGGATTAGCAAGCCCGAATTTTGATTTGAGTTTTGTAACTTTGCGGTGAGGTTTTTTGGTCTTCTGTTTTGAGTTTGAATAATCACAAAGTACACAAAAGATGAGCAGTGAAAAAAATTTTTGTACAAGAGAAATTCTCTGAATACTTCGGTTAACTTTTAATCCTGGGTTAGCGTTAACCGGCTTTTGAACAACCCGGCCCAGATGTTTTGTGAATTATTATATAAATCGTCCTTATTTAAATTAAAATGAACGAGCATGAAAAAGCAAACAATTCATAATAATTAAAAGAAAAGAACATACAGGCAAACGAGCAGACAGAAGGAAAACAAACCAAGAAAAAAACACAAAGAAAGAAAGAACAATAACAGTGACAAAATTGCGTGAAAAGTGGACAGTCTGTCACTGTCCATAAGCCCTCCCCACTTATAAGCCCCTCCGGTTACAGTCCCCTACTGGTTTAAAATGAAATGAATTCGATTTATTATGATGTTCCAAAGCTTAATTAATAGTCAATGAATGAAAACCGAATTTCGATCAACAGTGCTATAGAAGCAGCACTTTACGGGATATTTACTCACCAGCAGATTCATAAGGGAGATGGACATTATAAGAATGAATGTGAAACAGATGAAACGAGCAAGTTCCGGCATTGCGAGCTTTTTCTCGACAAAGTAATGATTGAATTCCACTCCTCCAGCCATCATGTCGAATACCTTGAGTATAGACATGTATGGAGACGTGTACGACAGCTGAAAATCAAACAAGATTATTAAAAATTCTTCTCTGCTGACAGTTAGCGTTACTGTTGCAATTTATTTGTAGGTGTGCTCATCGACTTTGCCTATATGGCATGGACGGGGGTAACATGTCTGATAAAATGCCCAAATGGAGAGGGAATTGGGCTAGGCGTACAGGGAATATTTTCTGGGGGGTGGGGAGAGATGTGAATCACTCTCCCAAAAAAATTTCCCGAGTTGACCAAATTTTTACAAGACAATCGAACACAAACAATTTTTAAAAGATCATTGTATGTTGTCTTTTAGAAACTTTTACTTTTCAACTCGCTGACTCTATCTCTGAAAATATTAAGCAATAGTTTCTCACCTCATCTCCCAAGAGCAGAAAGAAGATTAACCCGTAAGCAACGACAAGCATGGAAAACACGACAATAACCTGAAGAAGAAACAAATAACAGCTGCAGTAAGTTTAACAATTATTCCACGAGAGCGCGTTGGATATGAGATGATAGAGAGCGAACGAGGCGTGTAGCGCCGAGTTGGTTCTAATCACATAATCTCATAACCTGAACAAGCGTGAGTGGAGTAATTGTTTAATTTGTAGCAGACGCCCCCAAAATATAGAAAACTAAAACAAAATAAAAATAAAAACGCCCTCAAAAATTACGTTTACCGTTTCGATATTTGTAGAGAGCATGGTATAACCCTTCAAATGCCATGATGACTAAGCCAATGAAAACTCTTGCATTGCATTATCTAATGATCCAATTTTTAATAATACTATATAGCTTTACTAGTCCCTGTGCGTTCTCATCCTCTTGTGACCCGCCGAAAAATACACGTAAGGGCCTGGAAAATTGTTCATATACCATTCGGTCCGGTCACTCTATGGGAACAAGTGGATACTGTTCTGGTTCTATGGCTGAAACTCTGAACTATCAAATAGATGAAAAGGTATTCATCCCTTATGTTGTAACTCAGCTGAAACATTTTTTCCATGTTAATGAAGAGCAACGACGACAAAAACTAGGCTTAATACGAATCAGACGCTATTTGCTTGTATCTATGGAGATTCTCGACACTTTACGATTGAAAAATGTGTCTTGAGTTCAAATATGATCACCTTGAAAACGGATTTTAGGACTTCAAACAGCATCGTCACATAGATCCCTGAACAGAAGAGCCTGAAAGATAGAAACCAAGTACAGTGAAGATTTTTTAAAATGAATGCGTGGAAATGCAATTCTTCGCTCTCTATTGAAGAAATCTGGCAAATACGAAAGAAAGCGGGTCCGCAAATTTGCGGCTTTGCGTCTTGGAAAGATCTTCACTGGTAAGTATGAACGCGCTTTTGTTGTACAGATTACGCAGCACAAATTTGTAGTTGTATGAATCGTCATTTTTGAATGCTTTGTCTATAACTCCCGATCTTCTCTTTCCAGTTTTGGTATGATAAGCTAAAAACATTCTCTTTCTAGGTATGCTATCTTCTCACTTAAGTGCTCTATTTCGTTACAACACTAGCGTCAACAAGGGCCGTCCTCGATCTGAGACGATTTATTATCAACCTAACTGCAGATACATGGGTTATTGACCAAGTGTGAAGTCCAGATGGCTGGATATCGGCCAACCTCCTTTTTTTGCGTCTGTTTATGGGCCGAGAGGAAGTCGAGATCCATAAACTCGCAAAGAAAAGAAAAAGGCCAATATCCAGCCATCTTGACCGAATAAGCTTGGTCAATAAAGGATTTATTGTATGGCTTTTGGGGAAATTTTTCTTGCGGGACACAGCGGGTAGTCCCGAGCGGGCAAGATAGCTCCATCTTGCCCGCTAGGGTAGCCAATCACAGTGCAGGATTTGATTCATCTTGCCCGCTCACGGAACTAGCCATATAATAATATCACTTAGAAAACAGTCCTAAGAAGATACGCGCGCTGATTGGTTAAAAATCATGTTTCTATTTAACAATTAGATTATGAGCTCGAGATTTCTATGAGGTGATAGTTGATGAGGCCGAAGGCCGAATCAACTATCGCCTCATAGAAATCGAGAGCGAATAATCAGTCTAATTGTTCTAGTAGAATTCTAACTAAAATTAACGGAAGTAATGGTTTCCAAATATTTTTCGACGCATTATTGAACTTTAATCTTTAACAAATTCGCACGTAATGAATTGTCCTTGGTAAATTTGCAGTTGTTCACGCGCGCGCTCCGCTTTTTCAATAATTTTAGGTTTTTAAAGTCAAGAATTCGTTTATGTCCTTCTTTTAGTCTTCTCAGGAATTTAATTATCCATTTACATCTAAACTTTCTTCCAAAACTTCCGAAAAACGATAAAAACGTCGCATTTCGTGGACGACCGATAGCTACTGCGTTCTAATGGCTGATAGTATACGAGTAGCTCAGCTAATCAGATTGCAGCATTTGCATTAGTATACTAGTAGAATTCTACTAAAACTCGATAGAAACACAGAACTAGCACAAGCTGTTGACGTAATGATGGCGCGAACAAAGAGAATTTACACTTTGATTATCAAAGTTAACAAGTTGTTTTTCCTTCTTTCGGCGCGGTGTTTTCTAAAAGAAATAGAAAACATGTTCTCCGTGTTTCTATCGAGTTTTAGAAACACTCGTGAAAGCTTGGGAGAACTCGAAAAAGCTGTGGAAACACTCGCCTGCGGCTCGTGTTCCCACAACATGTCTCGTTCGCCCAAACTTCCACTCGTGTTTCTATAAATCGATAGAAACACGGAGAACATGTTTTCTATTTCTTAATTACAGTTGCAATTGCAGAAGCATAGCAACGAAGGCTAGCAACAGTGCTATGATTCCGAACGCCCACTGTCGTTGATTGTCAATGCTGGCGTTTGCTGGCAGAACGGTGATCAGTGTTGTCACGTAGGTCGACACTTCCAGGAAATTAGTCAGGTCAAAATACATCCAGCGCTGAAAATATAACAAGAAAATAACTTTAAAATAATAGTAGACAAACAAACAGACAGACAAACAAATAAACAAACAAACAAACAAAAAGACAAACAAACAAACAAACATACAAAAAAACCAAAGGGTAACCGTTTATAAGACGGGGCGAAGGGGGGGGGGGGAGGGGGAGCATGTATAGGCTCTGTTTTTGTGTAATTTCGTTCTCTCAGTGAAACACAAGAAAAAGATCTGGAAAACAACCACAACCTTGAATTCGGGAATTGAACAGAGAAATCCTCACCAATTTCAGACCGCGTAACTTATCGAGCGGTACCTACCCCACCCTGGAAGTGTAGGATAAGGGTAAGGTGGTAGAACCTTTAACCTAGAAATACCATACATGTACAATTTAGTAGGTTTACGGAAATAAAAATGTTTGCTCATGCCAACCTCAGTGTATAACTGATAAGCCTCCAACAGTAGATTAACACAGCAAAATAGAATCAGAATAACTTCTTGTGGATACAAAGAGCTTTCACTGCAAATCTAAAGGAAAATTTCCAGGATTAGCCGACCATACCGCTGAGCTCTGGGAGAACTGGATTGAGAAAATAAATGAATTTTTCCGTTGTTTTTTAATCTGAAATTAAGGAATACGTTTGCATTCCCGGAAAGAATTTTCAAACATCTCAGAGCCATTTGATCTCTTACTCAAAAATTTGGCTAAATAGCAAGGATACAGTCTGGAGCGGGGCATTTTTTCCTCTTAGTTGATGTAGTGGAACAATTGGGAGTCACATGAAAGCGCGTGTTGCGGCTTTGAAAAAACACGCTCGTCCGCTGCCTTAGAATGGCGCTAACATTAGGCACTTTGAGAGAATAGTGTTGATTAAGTTAAAGACTGCAATACTATTTCGAGAAAAATGCTTAGCCTCCATATTAAAGGCAGAAATTGGCTTAGTTCCATTCCTCCCCTCCCCCTTCCTTGGTGGGGGATAGCGCCAGCGGATCCAGAGATAACTAAAAATTGGAAGAACCTGGCGATTATTGCCGTTGTTTTATCCGTTTCACTCACCTCAAACACGTCATAGTTATGTGTTATCTCGTTAAAAAAATTGCTGTTGTTTGCCATGAAATAATGACCACAATATAGATAGTGGGAGAATACAGCCAGGAACAGTGCGTACAATATAGCGCCCATGAAAAACACGGTCAGACCAACACGCCGCCTGTTGCAGAACAAGAGAGAAAAAAGAAATAATGATTCACTTAGCTTTCGGACAACCATCTGAAAAAAATTGGTTGTCCGAAACCCAAAAGAGCTTGTCCACAATTTTACGGAAGTTCCATGCATGCACGCAAACAAAACATGAGTTTATTATTTTAAAACAAACAAAATATACAAAATAAAACAAAACAAAAAACAAAGCATGGTTGCGAAATGGTGAAATATTTTGGACTCCTCTTTCTTCTTTTTTTGTCAAGGATTACATTTAAGTGTTGGCAATAACGTCATCTGTCGGTTTTCTTTTAACTTTAGTAATGTCTTCAGGCAACCAATGTGTGCTTGTCTCTCAAAATAGGTATGTCAAAGATTTATTTGTCCGAATAAAATTTCTACATGTCCGGGGAATCGGACAGAGCTTGTGGCGCTTTCTGCGGCTGAAGACAACTGAAAACAATTGAATGAATGTTTCTGTGAACAAAAGTCAGCAGTTGTGAAGTCACTCAAATCACCTGAAGTGGTTATAAAAAGAACTAAACGATTAATTTATGTATTACTAGTGGATCTGTGATGACCGATTCAGCCAGTTGGCTGCCTACGTATGTGAGCGAGCAATTGGGAGTGATAGAGTGGGAGTCTGAAAACGAAGGAACATGGCAGCGTAGCAGCATGGGATCAAGGGATGGAAGCGAGTAAACTTGATGAAGCTAGTGTGAAAGAGAAAAAAAATGAATAAACACATCTCCGTACAGACCACTTCATTCGCACCAGCTCTCGGGTCAGAGGATGAAACAGGAGTTCTTCACGGCCGCAATCCAGCATACACTATAAAAAAAAACAAGGACATGAAGTAAATTAAACTTATAGACAAGGTAGGTTTTTGTAATATTCTAGAGCCAATAAACCAGCCAAAACTCGAGAATGCATCTCTATTTTAATTCAAGCGACTGACAACGTGTTTCATCCAACTGAATTACTGGAAAACTACTGGAGGAGCGGTTACACAGCTCACAACATTCTACAGTTTTATTTTAAAGCAACTCTTACTGCCTAAACATTTAAAACTAGTTAAATTTATTTATTCTCAACATACTTGATGGAAACAAATTTCAATTGTCATTAATTTAATGATTGTTCTCGAAGGAAAAGGTTAAGTTTGTATCTCCCGAATCGTCATTTCGAATTTGAGGAGTTTTACTTTCAATGGGGTCAGAAATTTCTTCGTTGGATGAGTTCACGAAACGAGCATGAATTTGCTTGAGAGAGAAGGCTTCGGTCACGCTCTGTTCACGCTACAACGTTGTCGAGTACCCTCTGACGTCACAGTTTTCGCAATGCTGAGCGTTTAAACCCACTCAAAGACACTTGCCTGGAAACAGTTTCATTGAAGGATGTCATGTGACCATCTCAACTAGCCAGTGAATGCGCGGCACGAGCCTTAGCAGGGGAAAAGAAGAGCAACAAAATTCAACGTTTATCATACAAACCTGACCTTTAATCCACAGTATCTTTGTTGGTTGTCATCTATATCCTCCCCGGGTTTAGCATAAAGGAAACTGAAATCGTACGTGATCTAGTGAAACATGAAGGGAAAAAACTGAAAAAGTTGAAGAGGTGAAGAGGTGAAATGCCTTTGCAAGGAGGGTGGTACGTGTTACAACTAGCGTTCTAATATTCTTCTGAGAACTTTTTAGACGGGTCCCTTCTGACTTTGGAACTGATAATTAAAATTTTTGCGTTTTTCCAGCTACAACATTCTTGATTATAAAATGACTTAAAACTTTCTCTAACCATAAGAAACAAATATGCTGGTTTTTGACCAATAGAGAGGAGAAAAAGTAACGTTAACCTATAATTCTTAGGCGCGTGCTTGCCATGACTTGCATGTTTCTGAGTTCTATTATGAGGTACCTGCCAGCTATCAAACGGTTTGTTGCGGATGATAAAAGACAGTTCATGCAGAGGCTAAGTTTAGGCTTCCAGAACGGGTCAAATTGGCAACAACCCAAATAACCTAATGACCCCATAAAAACAGGCCTCTTCTCTTCTCTGAATTCGTGCGCGAAATTTATTAAGGTTGCCAGTCTTGGGTAAAACCCCGAACTGCAATCCTGGCCAAAAGTCTTTGGGACACTAAGCTTATGCTGTGGGCTGAAACATAAGGTCTTTCTACTCTTGCTAGGAAGTGACTTTCAATAGTTTTATTTAGTTATTATCACCTCCCCTGATCCCCTCCAGACACTGTTGACTTGGGGATAGAATTCTTGGTATATGGACAACATTGTAAGGGGCGGGGGTGGGGTGGGGAGGATATATGCATTTCTCTCTTAGATGAGCTGCACGACCACTAGAAAAGAAAGTGGTGTCCCAATTAAGACTTTTGACCAGGATTGTCAGTTACATCAGAGACACAAGTAGGTGTCACGCCCCAAGTCTACATTTAATTACGTTGACTGGCACTCACTGAATAATTAGGGTCTGTGTCGAGGTGTGGTGAAGGCTCAATGCATTTGTCCAAGACAAGCTGAAAGAAACAATATAAAACAACAAATCTCTTAGAAACGGCCAAAAAAATCTACAAATTATGACAAAAACAGGCAGAACATAAATATCAAGGCTGTTTTCCAGTGCTGTAATTAATCTTTTGTTCTTTGAAAGGTTTTGATGACAATACTTGAAGAAACTTCATATGCATAACAAAATTAATCTTGAAAATTTTAACCAAATTTTCCAAGTTCGTCGTTTGTAATCCGTGTCAATCTTCTCCATCCTTCACCATCCTTGTTCCTTTACGGCTTATTGTTGTATCTTTGGTGCTTTTCTATCTTAGTAAACTACTATTTTCAGGTTTTCTTCAATTCAAAGGTAATTTTGTATGCGGCCAAAATAACTCAAAATACCGTGACTGAGCTCTTCTAAGCAAATACAAACTCTGATTTGGATGAGATTTCAAAATTTTCTTTTAATTAGGCTGAGGCAAGACTCTGTAAACAAATTAGCTCACAAAGCCATTATCAACAGGTAAAACTTAAGTGATTGTGACAATGAATAACATGTTGTTTGATGCCCGAAAATTGAGCGGATACCTAACTCATAACAAACCTACCTTGGCAACTTTTGGAAAACGTTCAATGAGTCTTCGCATGGGGGTTACACCCTCACGTTTATTATTGTTCAAAAGTTCTCGCCATCTGAGAACAAAAAATACATACAATTAGGTTCCAGGATAGCGCGTGTTAGGAAATCATGACATTATTCCAGACCATTTGACCTAGCAGCTCGTGATGTCAGCCTGAAAAAAATTTCTAGACACTGGAAGACCGTAGCCAGGAAAAAATTATAACTGATGAGGCAATCTCAATGAAAAGGTAAAGACTGAAGCCATGTTCATAGTTAAATTCTCTTCTTTTTTAGGGTGTTTATGATGACTATAAACAACAAAAACCGAAAAAAAAAAAAAAAAAAAAAATGACCGAGACAAGTGCCTCTGTTTGCTTGTTACTTACTACGGTCCTGCTGTGCAAGGTTAATCGGAGGGTTGCGGAAGTTGAGAGGCGGAAAAGTCTCAGAAGGTGCAAGGGTTTGTCTGTTTCTGAGAGAGTGGCATTCCATAGAATCTTCAGCAATTTTTGCGAGGCTTCTGCGAACCTTTGGACATGGAAATGTATTTCTCAAACTCACTAATATTTTATCAAGTTTAAACAAAGGAAATCATGACCGCGACGGTGTTTGGATATCTGATCTTAGGTGTTTACGACTTTATTTCTCCGTTTTTACCTTAGTTTTAGTTTAGACTGAGAAGATATATCAACCACTCAAAACAGCGTTTAACCACATTTCCAAACACCTCGAGGTTAGTCAAAAATACTCCGCTGCGTATCGTATGTCAACTCTCTTCTCTGTGTTTGGAAATGTGGTCAAACACGGTCTTTCGTGTTTGATATATTACTTGAACGCGTTCAAAAATTGATCAGAAACATTCTGTGATCAACTTTGTTCAGCATTTTGCACATTCTTTTCCTGTGGCATAAAATAGTTATTAGATTAAAGCAATCTACTCATTCTTACCTTTCGTGTTTGATTATCTCCAAACAATTCCCCAAATGCCCAGCTTTTATTGCTGCATCCAAGCAGTTGTATCCACTTGTTGAGACTATCGTTAGATCTGCTCCACAAGTAATCAGCTTTCGAAGAGCGCATGTGTGTCCAAAATAAGCCGCCTTAACCGCAGCAGGTTTCTAAAAAGAAAAACAACTGAGAATGATATTATATGTAATAAAAATATGCCAAAATTAAACATTTAAATGTTGTTAAACAATTAAATGTTTTGTGTTTTAACCGTGGACTTGAAAGTACTCACAAACTGGAAAAAGATGTTGAGATATAGCCTGAACTGTCCATCATCTTAGTCTCAGCCTAATTCCCGGGCATATTTCAGGCTAGCTGAAATAAACCTTTTGGTCAAATGTGAGCGTGGATTCAGAGGCACTTTAACTGTTTAAAAATTTAAGGTGTCTCTGGAGCTACTCTATAAAATGTTACAAGAAATTGTGTATGTAATTCTAATTGCCGTCCGATGATAAGAAATAGGGGTCACTGAACTATTTTTTGAGTTATAAGCACTTAGAGTTAACAGGTCATAACGTTACCATCGCAATATCTAACGTCGCGATAGTAATCATAACTGGGTCACCAATGTTTGAGCGTTTGTTTGATTCCAAATTAGACTACGAATATTCCCCCTTTCGCTTAGTTCTAGCGGTTTTCTTTCGCCTCACACACGACAGACTCAGCGAAAGAGATTCAACTCGTAGTCTTTTGTAGCATCAACTTAAAACAGAAGCATATCACCTAGATAGGTGATATGCTTCTGCTTAAAAGCAATGGCAGTGGTGATAGCTGTTGTAATCCACCTTGATTTAAACATCGCCAAAGAAAATCGTCAACAAGTGGATATTTTCTCCAAATTCCCTACTAACAGATCGAAAACTGATTATTGTACGGATAGATTAACGAAAGCATTGTTCCTCCAATATCCTTGTAGTAGAAGACAGCATTGTGCTTTAGTATTTTAATTATTTATGGCTACGGTAGAACTCTACTCACTCGATTTTTGTCAAGACTATTGATATCCGCTCCGTAATGAAGCAGAGTGTCTATTGTCACAGGGCAACCATGAATTGCTGCGTGGAATAACGGTGTAAGGCGATCTTCATCCCTATGTAAGACAGGAAAAAGACTAAAATTCAGGTGGGTGTAACTTGCCGCGAGAAGACACACTTAATAATGCCCCATTCACACCAACTAAGATAGTTGAACTTAGTCAGAGATTACACAGGGAGGCAGCGTGGCCGAGTGGTTAGAGCGCCGAATTTGAAATCAGTAGGTCCCGGGTTGAACTTCAAATCCCGTTCTGACCGCTGGCTGATGTTGTTCTCGGTAGCCTTGAGTTCAACTTCTTGGCTGCGCTTGAGCCAACTGGTCTGCCTCCCGCCTTTTGGGATTCTTAACCTAGTTATGTTTATTTGAATATTTATTTATCATTGTTTGTTTACATTGGTCCTGAAAAGCCCCAATGGGGAGTGGCCAATTAAGTATACATTTTTTTTACACTTTGCAGTCATTTTGAAAAGACAAATGTAATTTCAAACCACCTTGCTAACACATTTTAATCAAAGAGATATTTACGTTGTTAAGTTGTGGAGTGTGAACGATATGAGCAAGTAATTTTTGGCCTTGTTTGGTTTAACCACTTTTAAACATGTTCAGCACGTTGGCGTAAACGGGGTTTTAGTTTCAGACGTTTCAGAGTGCTCGTGGAAAACATGTCTGCTTCAGATGTACCAAGTAATGGAAAATAGGTGCCGAGAGAAAAAGCAGGTCCCCAAATAAACTCAAGAAGGTCAATGACACAGTTTCTGGGAGGTTTATGTTAGTGTCAACTTTGTCAAAACGCTCCTCAAGGAAGTCTTGCGCGCCTCGGCATTTACGGAAGGTGCACAAAATGGCAAATTATGCAGACTATGACGTCTTAAAAGCATTGACATTATGAATCGTGCAAGAAAGAAAAACAGAAAGACAGAGGAGAGGGGACTAAATACGGAAATGTCATCCTAAATTGATCACCAGAAAGCCGGAACATGAGTGTGTATGGGAGTAATTTCAAACATTTAAAGGGTTCGGTTACCTGTAGTCAACTTCAGCGCCATGCTGCAATAAATGTGTTGCCACTTCTACCCACCCGTTTGAGGCTGCGCAATGCAAAGGAGTGCGAGATCTATAATCAATGTCATTAACAGATTCTGGGCATGCGCTGAGAAGCGATCTCACCGCATCGAAGAAGCCACCTCTGAAAAGTGAAAAAGAACACGTGTTATTCCACACTATGAGGCGCCGTCCACATTACGCCGAGAAATTTGAAAACGTAGCTGAATTCCTACGATCAGGCCTACCGTCCACACTAATCCGTCACGAAAACGGAGCTTTTCGAAAACGCTCTTCAAACCGGAGAAATTTGAAAACACCGTTTTACTGCACAATCGAGGTTTTAACGGTACAACGAAGAGAAAATAACACAAATTCTATAAAGGAAACTAAGAGCTTTGGAGCTACTTCAAAGTTTTATACTGTACTGGAAATATTTCGGACGCTGAAAAGTTGGTTTTATTTTCGGACACTGTTTCTGTCAGAAATTAAAATCGCCCGTAATTTTTGGCAAGTAGTGTGGTAACACTTGACAAGTTAACGTAAGCTGACCGCACAGTGCTGTTGGTAGCGTTGCGTATCTATGAATACAAATGAAAATTATACAAACTCTGCGGCCAAGTGAAGCGGGATCCTCTCCTCGTTGTCTTTCTCCCTGACGTTAGCTCCAACAAGTATTAGACGGTCTATAATCTATTTCAAGGGACAAAAGTAAGAAGCTTTTAGCATATTCATATTATAAGATGATATAAGATTGAAAAGAAAAGAATAGCCTAGGAAGACGAGAGGAGCGGGGGGGGGGGGTGGTGTGGGGGAGAGGTGAGAATATGCGAAACAGCAAGAGATTGGAAGACAAGCTTTGCTCTGTTGATATGGAGAAATCTTCATTCTAGTGATTACACGATCGTGTCAAATTTCAGGAATATAATTTGGCACAACAAAGCGATGAAAGACCATGAAAGAATAATATGCTCACCTTTCAGTTTATCAAAATGACGGTTTGGACATCATGAATCAAGAAAACTCGGGGTTAGTGTTCACCGTTAATATTTTTACTGTTTATTGAATTCCTGACTTACTTTTTTTTACTTCGTACTGGGTAGTATGACTAAATTAAAAGAAATGTAGGCCTGTTGATTTATTCTACAAGCCTGCGTGAGTGACCTTTTATATATTTTTTATCTTTTTTATTTATCTATTAATTTTTTTTCTTTAAAAATAGACTCAACTTTACTAGTCCTGATCATCCCTTGGGTAATATATTAACATATTATTATTTCTTTTGGATATCAAGTCTCTTCACATTTTTCTCGTGATTCGCGTCAATTTACTTCCTAAAATTGGAATGCCTGGGCATGTAGGCAAAATAAACGTCTTAGCAACCTATGGAATCCCCTTTTTCGGTTTTTGCTCTAAAGTCAACTTACATCCACGTTTTGTGTAGTTGCGGCATAGTGTGTTGCTGTTTTGCCATACTGATCTTTGCTCTCTAAGAGGCTATGACCGCCATTCTAAAAAATAATTAACAAAAATGAAACAATGATCCCAACAGTTTTGCTTTATAGAAGTCCTTACATGCTGAAATATGATTCAATTCTGCAACTAACATCTTAACCTCAACAGAATAACTCATTATTTAAATTTTTGACTGTTCAAATTAATCTCTAATTTGAGGTTAATTGTATTCTCATTAAATTAATTGAATAGGTCATGAGCGCATAGTTTATAGAGGGAAATGGTTAGGAAAGCCGGTAAACATCAAAGAAGCAAACGAACAGGCTACGATTTATGTTGGAAGGTCCTTGACACTTGCACATCTTTTGTTCTTTTGTGCTATGCTCATTGAAAACGGGTGAATTACGTAATCGCAATGCTTCTATCGGTTAGTTGTATGATCGAGCACACGTAACCACCTTTTGTATTTTGCCAGGTTTTGTGCAGGGTCAAACCCCAAAACAACAAACAAAAACATACAACAAAGAACTTTGCCAAGTTTCCTAACCATTTCCCTAAATTAACTATCAACGTTTCCTCCGTGAATTTCTCCTCCCTCCCGCATTGCGATATTTTCCATTTCAACTGTGAAGATAAATATACTTGATATCAATACCTTACTTCAAGCTCAATTCTGTTTACCTCCAAGATCAAGTCCACAGTTTGAATATCAGCGCACGCAACGGCTACATGAAGCACTGTTCTCCAATTCACATCCTTGAACTTTAATGGAAAACCGCGTGCCAGGTAATATTTGACAGCGTGGTGCTGGCTCCTCTTGACAGCGCACATGAGTGGGGAGGGGGTGCAAGTCTCAGTATCTGGATGGAGCATCGCTCCCTAGCAACAGCGACAATGTAAATGTAAAAATGTAAATCTTATTTATAGTGGTCATGCAATTAGCTATACATACACTGAGCTTAGCTAGTTTACAGGCATGCCACTGAAACAAAGGAAACAAATATTTCAAATAAACGTAACATAGTTAAAAATCCCACCTGGCAGGAGGCAGACCAGTTGGCTATTTACAAAGTGTGACCGAGGATTTGAACTCGGGACTACCGAGAAACAAATCCTGCTATTGGTAGGGTGGAGGCCTTGAACCCGGGACCTCCGGATTGCAACACCAGCGCCCTAAACCTCTCTGCCACGCTGCCTCCACGTGACAACAAAAATAATATATTTCTACATCGGATGTAAAATAACTGAATGATTATTATATCTATATTTTATATTTATTAATCACCTGCTCTAGGAGATAGTCAATGATAGGCACATGTCCTTCAAGTGAGGCCCTGTAGAAGAAGGTTTACGCATTTTAATAAACCTGGATATGTAAACAAAAGCACCAGGAACGAAACAAAAATACTTTTCAATTACGTTAGTCAAGAACTATACAGAAAATTGAAAAAAAGCTAGCTGATTGTTGAATATGGGACACGATTAACGAAGTTTGAAACTAATTATAGTATCCTTTTAAAAATACATAACACAAACACATTTTAATTCTGAACCTCGTGTTTTGTATGCTATAAATAGTCAACATATGTTTTCAAAAGTGACCGTTACAAATTTTTGAAAACTATTTATATCGTAATTGTTAGAGGTCTGGAACCTAGACTGAGAAATATTATCTGCAGCAGAAATTTAACCCGTCTATTGGTCATTAGTAGAATTCTACCTGAACACTAATGCAAATGCTGCAACTTGATTGGCTGAACCATTGCACACTATCAGCCACTATCGGCCATGATGTGGATGCTAGTCATTACATGATCTCTTCGCCAATACCCAAACTTACTAGCTCTGACTGGAGAGAGGCACTGTGAAAGAATGGCAATTTGTTCAAGAATACAACACGATTTAAACATCAACTAGGGAGTAAACGGCAGTTACCTTAATAACGGCGTCATTCCGTTACCAACTTCACTTTCGATCTTCGCGCCGTGTTGCACCAGTAGCTTTGCTATTTGCAAGTTACCTTGACTACAAGCTAAGTGAATTGGCGTGGAAAAGTCCTCCTAAAACAAACAAAATATAATTTAATTCATACAAGTTCACCCTCACCTTCTTATAAGGTAAATTAAGTAGCACACAAGGCTTAACAGGGCATATAAATGAGATACCAATGTTAAAAATACCCGCGTATCTCTCTTTGACCAAAAAGTGAATGTCTATTTACTTCTGACTTACGTAAAAATGTAAATGAAAGCAAACAAGCAAAAACAGATCACAATAATAGCTACAAAAATTAATTCACCAAAAAGCACATGGTTTTTTTTTTTGAATCCTAATTAGACTACGAAATACCTTTCCAGACTGGTCAAAGAAAGTTAGTTGTGTCTTTCGAGGCCAAGCGGAACAAAACTAAAACCATTTCAACATGCATTTTGTTTAAAATTCCTTAAAAACACCCACCCTAAACCTCCTATAGATATCTGTTTTTAACGCGGGGTGATCTCATGGTGCTTAGTGCATGCCCACTGCCTTGACAGTTGCAGTTCTAATAATCATTGATTACCTGTACAGTGCATATGTCAGCTCCAGACTCCAGGCACAGCTCAACAATCTAAAAGCAGATGAATTTCACACCAATTAAAATAGAAATAAGGGTATATTCTTAAAGAAGAATCAATTTCTGTTTTCTTTGTTCAGCTTGCGTTCGTTATAACAAACGTGGTGTCACAAAATGAATTTGGAGCTGGCTTGAAATTTTGAGTAGGATATCGAAGAGCGATTCCTCCCTCCCGCTAATTCGTTAATCGCGCATCGATCTATCTCGAGATAATTAAATAAAAGTGAAGTGTTTTGCAGTCTAATGGAATAACCCATCATGTTAGTGGATTCTGTTTTAGTATCACTCAGGGTAGTCGCAATCGCAGCAATGTTTTTACAGATGGAGAAAAGATAGTCCACGCGAGATTAAAGTAGATCATGATGATTGGGTTATATCAGTTGTAATAATGCATTCTAACCTCTTTGTGTCCATGTTTAATGGCTAGATGTAAGCAGACATTTCCATAATTATCAGGACTATTTAACAAAGTCCGCGTTGACAAGCCGCCACTTTTGGCTGTGAAGAAAATGAAACAAGCAATGACATACGTTGAATACCCTGGAAATACTTCAAGATATAACTCCACATTTAACTTTCCTTCATCACTTCGTTATTTGGATTCATATACTGTTGTGCGTATCTGAATCGTTTCACCCTCAAGCTTGTTCACTTAACCAAACTGGAACAACATTTGAAGCCGAAGTTTTACAGTTCTCGGTACCTTTGCGCAGCATTTCTTTGAACGCGTCCACGTGACCTTCTCTTGCTGCCAAGTGCAGTGGCGTGTAACCGTCATTATCTCGAAGGGCCATGTCTGCTCCATATAACACCTGAAAAGATATGAACACTGCTGTCGTTACCCTGTTCATGAATTAATAACGTCCCTTTTAACTTTACCTCTTTAATCGAGCTACGATACCTGGAACAACTTGTAACCATTACAAAACTATCGTTAAACTTATATAATAAAATAATAATAAAATGGTCTTTTATTTTTGTTATTTTGTGAGAGCACATTGTATTAACTGTCTTATTCTCTTTTTCTGTGTTTGTTATCATCAACAATTTCCAGCAAATACAACATGAAAGTGTTCTCCTCATTTAAATACTTTTCAAGTAGAAAATCAATTTGAATTGCTGAAAAGTCGTTTATCAGAAACGTGACCGACAGTTTCTTGAAGCATAATCTGTTGTCAGCATGTAATATAACATGACATAACACAAAATGACATGACATATGATATGACATAACAAAACAACAGAACATAACATGACATAGCATAGCATAGCATAGCATAGCATAACATATTTCCTCACAGTTTAGATTTATAGATAAAATTATAGCTTTTTTATGTTTTCTTTTCTTATTCTTTTCTACTTGTTTATACTGTCACCAACAGGATACGTTATGTTACCTAGCAACGCCTGACTGCTGGAGACTGGATTAGAACTGGACGGAGTATATTCTGCCAAATTAAATTGATTTACTGGACTTCAATAAAAAAGCTTTCTTACCAACTTCCTAATAACTTCTGTCTGTCCCGCCAGAGCTGCAGTGTGTAATGAAGTAGCTTTGTCGTTGTCTTCAAGGTTTATGGGAATTCCTCCTTCATTTAGCAGAAGCTGAATAATCAAATTAAAGTTGGCTTTCTAATACACCTGGTCTGCATATATTAGAGGTTTTACTTGTTTATTGCGGGACTATATGCTGGGCTGCCAGTTTATTTTATGACAGTTATTGAATATATTTTGAACCTGGTGATCATCCTCGGAAACCCAGGGACAGTTAATTGGGCCGGGAGAAAATAAACCCAGCAAAAACCGAAGCGCCAAAAGTTGACAAGTATAAGGGTTAGGGTTAAGGGTTCGGGTTAAGGCTTGGTCTTGAGGCTTGATTTCGGCCGGTCTCTTGAGCGCACTCTACTAGCATGGGCTTTTTTTCCTGAACAGCGGCTGGTAATCGTATCTATTCCGTTTTAAGTGGTATCTTTTACGGGTCAAATAAAGCTCAAGTCACAACCAGATTGATCTCCTTTAGGGGTTTAATTCAAATTTTCCGACGAGCACTCCCAACCTTTTCATATGGGGTTCCCCCTGAACCGCCACTTAGCGTTTGTTACGTATGTTGCGTCAAGTACTTAATAATGGTTTGACACCGATTTTTTTGTTATGACTTCATGCCATTTTCGATTTCAGGATTCAATATCCCTTTTAACGCGAAAATTAGCTTACATCTTATCTTGTAAACCCTACCTTTAAGACCTCTGTATGTCCTTTACGTGCTACATAATGCAGCGGTGATTGACCATTGCAGGATTTCTTGGTAATGTGAGCGCCATTTTGAATGAGCAGCCGGCACGCATCGAGCGAACCAAACTTACTGGCGCATATCAGCGGTGTCATATAGGCACAGCCAGCGTTCAAAGCCGCAGGAAAATTGATATCTGTGTGAAATAATCAACAAACTCATTTCAGACCACCGCTGGCGTTCAGACTAAAGATGGTAACTGGTTGGAAGGAAGACAATTCTTTTTATTTCGTATTTGCAACGTATTTTGAACTAACGCTATGCCGGATGCAACGAGCAAGTTGAATACCAACCAGAAATTTCAATTAGAAATACATAACGCTAATAGAATGGTTTTCATTTGAGAATCGAAAAGTAACTGGTTTTGCATTTTTTACGCTACACGATTGGCTTAAAAATATCGCGCCACTTTTTCATCCAATCAGAAGTAAAACCAAAACCAATCGCGACTCGCTCACACACGTTTTCCCGCGCTTTGCGTCAGCTACATGTCATTACTTCGAGGTTTGATTGGTTCACTGGATTGTCTGTGTCCTTTGTGATTGGCTGGAGTGATAACTTTGATTTTGGTTTTATTGAAAACTGCTCTAAAGAGCGATTTCAAGAAACTTAAACCAATCTTGCTCAACCCAGATTACCGTTGAAATTTACGCCATAGTAAGCTGAATTCTCGTTTTGATTTATCATCTTAAAAAAGCTGTTCGATATTGAAAAAGGGAATTTACTTTGCAGCCCTAAAATTTAGGTAGCTCTTCATACACCTCTAACAGGACGTTTTCTGTTTCAATTGTG
This sequence comes from Orbicella franksi, assembly GCF_964199315.1. Classification (NCBI taxonomy): domain Eukaryota; kingdom Metazoa; phylum Cnidaria; class Anthozoa; order Scleractinia; family Merulinidae; genus Orbicella; species Orbicella franksi. Next base: position 29,276,547 of record NC_138150.1, on the reverse strand, counting down.
TATTCATGATTACCATGACGGCAGCCTTATGAGGTCTCCTTTTTGGTGAGTTTCTACTTTTTGACGTAATATTTCGATTTCCTGAAATATTACGGTCAATATACTATCACTTTCTGTTATTTTCTGACATCCTGAAAAGAAATATGGAAATCCAAGATGGCGGATTTTATGATGCCATATGACGTCATAACCAGCAAATGATAAAAAACTCTCTTAAATGTTTACCCACTTAAACGCCCTTCAGTCTTTATATTTCACGATTTACGTTCCATACTTGATGGCTCATATCCGTACCTCAAACTTCATCGTTCATTTTCTCTTGTTACTTCTTCATTTAAGGCAGGATTATGGCTCCTGTTTAAGGTCATTTGTTGGGGGTCTTACTAAACAACATATAGGATAAAGTCTGTATACAAGCCAGAAGGCCCATCAGGCTGGCATGTCTGTAGCATGAAGCGACTAGGACTATTTCTACTCCCCTTGGATGGGATGCTAGTCCATCGTAGGGTTACCCCGAGAATTAAATTCGCCGGTACCAATTTATACACCTGGGTGGAGAGAGGCACTGTGAAAGTAAAGTGTCTTGCTCAAGAACACAACACAATGTCCCCGGCCAGGGTACGTTCGAACCCGGACTGCCCGATCCGAAGTCGAGCTCTCTAACCATGAGACCAACGCGCCTTCACAAACAACACACAATAGCGCACCAAATAAAAATGCAAAGCAATCGATGGCATTCTATAACTCCTTACCTGCCCCAGCGTTAAGCAGCAGTTGAATGATTTGTACGTGGTTTCCTCTCGCCGCGTGGTGAAGTGGAGTAAGTCCATCTGCGTCGTAGGCGTTACATTCTGACGCGCTTACTCGAATCAACTGCTCTGCAACACATGGCAAGCCATCGCGACATGCCTAGAAAATAAGCAATAAAACTAATTTGTTCACAGTTCACTGAAGAAAAGGAAATGTGGGACGTTCACACAATCTAATCTGTTTTAGGGTTTGTCGCAATTATATAGCTATAGAGGAGTGATATTTGAGGCTAAACATTCTTGTTAAGGTTACTTCCCAGCTTCGAGGGCACAAAAAAACGTTTTTTCTTTTATTTGACGGATTCTCAAAAAGCGGCCGAGTTATTTAGGAGAAACGTATTTTCAGATAAAGTTAATCAACCAGGAAGGTGTCATAATCGCTTCACATCTTCGGTTCTTCCTCGAAAGTCTTCAGTAATCTTCGGAAATCTTCGGACATCTTCGGAAATTTTAGGAAAATGTTCGGCAACGTTCGTCTGACCTTCGGACAGGTTTTAGAGAATCTTCGAAAAGTGGTCGGAAATCTTCGAAAAATCGTCATCTGTATGTCTATATAATAAAAAGAACATTACACATTAGCTCGAAGATATGAATTTTATGTTCAAGTGGCTAGAACAATATCTCACTCGTTCGCTGCGCTCATTCGTGAGATATTGTTCTTGCCACTCGAAGATAAAATTCATATCTTCTTGCCATCGTGTAATATACTCTATAAATGGACGAAACCGCCAGGGGAATTTTCGCGGCAAACGCTTATTTGGAGCTCTTATTTCATGTTATTTGGTACTGTTTATCGCGCATTTGTTCTTTTGCCTTTGGCTACTTTGTCCGTTTTAGTGTCTTTCTCTTCAATGCGACAGAGCGATAGAAAACATGTTGCAATGCGATGCTTTTCTCGGGAAATCCTGATCCATTGTCATTGACGATAGGAGGTCCTGTTGTTCCATTAGTTTGCGGTTTCATAAGACGAGATAATCTCCTGGCGTGGCGCGAGTTGTTTACGAACCTTTACGAGCTAAAACCTCGCATTTGATTTTGGGAGAAATACATCCACTTTAAGCGAATTTATAGGTTATGCAGATTTGACTGATTTTCGTGAAATTTCGCCAGAACATTCCAGGGATAATGACAAAGGAATGTTCGTGGGGAAATTTGGATGTTTAACATATTTTTCCTGTGGCGTCCATTTACGCAGGACGTCTTGCATATTTTTAGCTACTCCAACTTTAGATGCGGATATCTAGACAGCCAATCAGAATCGAAAAAGCCTGACACACTTTTGTTGATTAATGCCTTGTGAATAAGACTGTGCAGCCATTTTGCTCGTGTGGCCGCATTCGATAGCCGATAAATTCAATCGGAACAACCCTCGGGCGTTTCACGCCTTACCGGCTGCTGAACCTTCCTGAAAGATAAACTCGCTTAAATTGTATTTTTATCGTAAATTACATTTATTAAAATTTCTTCTGATATATAATTTTTTGGGGCTTTATTGAAACTGGCGCGTGTACGAATTTTTTCCCGATGGACACTCGCGAAGGTGGGAAGTAACCTTAAATGGGCTTTATCGCGACATATTGAGAATTTTTTGGTGACGCGCAAAGTTATCTTTAGTCTCAAAGAGAAACCTATAAATATAAATTTACAAAAGTAGAAAATGATTCAAGGTAATAATAAACAAACTTAAAGAAACAAGGACGGACGAAATATATTTCGAGACAGCCTGAGATTATAAAAGACAGGCTTAAAAAATTTAGGATTAACATGTTATCTACATGTGACAAGCCCGTGGATAGTGAAGTTTTCATTTTGATTTTTTCTCGTTAATTAAGAATATTTGACAATTATAAATTCTCCTCTTGAACCAAAATCTTATAAAGTATTTTAAGAGAGAAGTCTAAGAAACTTGTAATAGGCGAAAGAACCAAAGTTTATATAAGTTCCCTTCGGGTACCAGGGTGTACGTTGTAGTTGCATGCATGTTAGTAGAGAGGGCACCGCGTGAGCATTCAGTACTACATAAACTTGCCAATATCACAGCACGGACTGTTGAGACCCAACACACGCTACAACACAGGACGCAACATTTTTCACTTGACGTTTATCAAACGGCAACATTACCTGAATGTGTGCTTATAATTATGTAATCAAAACATTTGGGTTGAAGAGAACAAATTAGGAACTATTCAACTTAAGTAAACTTGTTATTACGATCGCCTCGGTAGTTATTGTGAGTTGATTTTTCAGCGACGTTAATGTACAGACGAAATCCAAGACAGCTGAAGCAACTGTAGGTTGGTTTTGATCATCACACATTATCTGGAGAACTAGAATCACTAAAAGAAAACCATAACACTACTCCAGGGGCCAAGCCTCCTGTTGAGATTGTGAATGTTTACACAGGTTAGGATTCACGTTGATTATTTTTGTAGAAACAGAGATAGATGATTGATTTACATAAATTTTCAAAAGATCAGAGATAAATTCTAAAACTGTCCTGATTTTCTTTTTTTAATTAAACAAACTAGACTAAACATAATACAGTGGTTGCTGTTCAAACATCTGTGCACATGATGTCATGTCAGTGAAAATAAAACACAACATCACGGTGACTCAGCAGTAATATGAAAACAGAAACTACTTTAATCTGAAAAAAAAAGCATGGTATACGACTCATCTGATTTCCATACAATCAATTCCCTCGAACCGAATATGTCACTTTGTTCTTTACCAGAGTCAAAGTGTCTCACTTCAAAACAAAATCGATATATATAATAGTCAGCCATTTCAGATTCGATTGTTTGTTAATAGTTCTCTTTCCTCTCAAGTGTCGACGACAACTTGAGCAGAGAGTAATGTTTGCTTTCGCCGCTCCTCCATCAGTTAAGGTACTGAATACTTTCAGGAGATAAGAATCTTGATAAATATAAGATATAACCCCTTGAAGTAATTCAGCTAAAGCATCGAACTTGATACGAAAACTTGTTCCATGAGTACAAATCTTCAACTGAATCTATGAAAAAAGGTTCTCGAAATCATTCTCTGGACAAGCGTCATTCTAATATCGCTAGTTTTCCACGACAGATGATTTCAAAAAAATCTAATACGCGAGAGAGATTTATAACCCTTTTCACGCTTGCTGGATAAGTTGTTAGTACAGTCAAGCGTGCGTGCTCTGAATATCAAAGCTTATCTGTAACGCTCGTGCAATATTTTCGCGCCTGGAATTTCTGATATACGGCAAGCCATATCTATTTATCATAATTAGGAAGGTGCAGCTGAACTAACTCTAAAGGTTTTTATCAAAGAGGAATTGGAAAATTTCAAAATAAGAGCCGTTTCCTTTGCCAAATTAATAAACCACTCTTTAGACATACAGTAATAAAGGGAACTCAACTTAACTTTCTGAAGGATTTTGTCCTAAATGTTTACCTCCCTTTTAGCGATTTTTTTTTTTTGCGGTAAATCATGTTTACTCTATGTGTAAACTAATTTAACGGACTAAAAGTCTCAGATACAAAGACTAATTTTGCTCAAAAATTCGTTATATTTGTGTTCAGTAGTTATATTAATGATTTATGTACAGTTTGATTCGATGTTAGCAAAGATAAACTTTGTTGTGTCCTTGATCTTTTTGACCTGGAGGCACAAAAAATGATTGTTTGCATGAAGTAATAAGTTGCGGTGAAACACAATTTAATAACACCTTCTTCCCAGAAAATCATATCTTTTGTGCGGATTAATTTCAACTTTGTGATGTTAATGAAGTTTTCTTTCTTTTGTTGATCAATGTATTTGTTTTCATTGCAATTTTCGCGAGCAACAATTATACAGACAGTTTCTTGGAAAAGGTCATAAAAGTCATAACAAAACGACGAGCAAACTGCTATCGCGAAAAGAAAGGAAGAGGAAAAAATATGAGAAAGATTCATTTCATGTAATGACGTCTTGTGTCACATACACTGTTAAACGTGTTATTTTGCTGTGGTCTTATTCCAGGAATGTAAATTATCCTGGCTTTTTTATAAATTGAGATTCATTTCATAACATCGCTTGGTTTGGATAAAAAAAAAATCGTGCAAAACATGATCCATCTATTACGGTATGTTTTGACTTCTTTTCATCAGTTGAAAAAGACATTTCTTTATTTATACGTTAAACCCTAGCTCACTCATTACGATTATAACAAAGTTCACTTGTAATTGTGCACGTACATGAACCTGAATCTCAGGCCTTTAATTTACTTCGAAGCTTGGTCCCTGCCTGATATTGATGTACTGCAGCTAAGATGACGAAATATGTAATTTATCAACAACACATGTCGTAATCAGAGTTATTTTCTGCTGAGCTGTTATTTTAGATTGGAAAACGAAATCGCCGACAACATTCGATCGACCGTATAGCTTTCCTAAATTTGAGAATGATGCCTCGCATGAATTAATGTAAGCTCTTAAATATGTCTGAGACCTTGGAGAAAGAAGAGCAAAATTTTAATCTCACACCCGTGATACTGGAACGATTATTGTAACGTTAATAGTAACGGTATTTAAATTAACTTTCGACTTTTTCCCTGTAAAAACGATCATGTGGGCTGTCAGTAAAAGCCATAATGACCACACATGTTGCAAACAACCCCGATTGAAAATTAAAAGAAAAAAACCTCCTAACTTAACGTACAGGATATGGATCTCATTAATAATAAAATGTAATTGTGGGAGGTTTGCTCTTCTGAAGGTTTGTTACTAAAACTTGTACACTGCTCCTTGGGTTGATATGTCAACCCTCGCTTTCCTATTTTCTTCTTGTTGATCACGCGATAAAGTGGACGTAACCAAATGAATATACTTGTGCGATAGTTTCTGGGTCTATGGTTTTACTAACGTAAGATTTACTTGAACGTCAACATCGTTAGTCAAGCATCATATTTATTTCAAGCCCACCTGCTTCGTTTCTTATTGTTGGTAATGCCTGATTAGGCCTTCGGGTATTGGGTGTAAACTGGATGCGTGTAAGCGCAACGATATAGTACAGTAAACTGTCCTTCAGTTGTCCATTATTTCCTTGAAACTGAAGCTAAAGAGAGCTTTTTCACAACAGAGAATTTCGTTACGTATTATGTAACTGATAGGTTTTTCTACGATTAATAGAACTTAAGTCTTTCCTACCTGATGCAGCCCAATCCGTTTGCACGGATTTCGCTCCACCGTTTCATTGATGCTTTTCTGAAGAGAGCTTCCCGCCATGGAATTGTCAGGTATTCGTCGAGAATTCCTGGTATCAAGAAGGCTTAAGCGGAGAGACATTTCTTTGTCATCGATTCCGTCCAGCTCGATGTACTCTGAATCGTCTATCGTCTTGCGCAGCTTTCACTTCTTCAATTATCACGCAAGGTCTTGTTTGCAGATGTCACGATGATCTTCTCGCGCTGTGGTTGGTTCATAAACTGTGAGTAGTAATGGACGCTTATATGGCCGGTAACCAATCAGGAGCCGAGAAAGACAATAGGCTATTGTTTGGAGAACAATGGATTCTATTGTTCTCTAAATCAGAGATGGCGCCTTGAAAAATCGGACCAATCAGGAGCCGAAATAAGAATTCAAGATGGCGGCGCACACGAAAGTCGGCCATGTCGGGAAACAGCCCACCAGCCTCGACGGAGGACCTGGGATTGGTCTCACGGATTTCCAAGGCAACTCAATTGTTAAAAAAAGTCGATACTTACAGTAGCCTGTATTCCTAAACGACAGAACTCCGTCCGGCAAGCGGCCATGATGAAGACTGAGAGACTTGGGTTCGACTCCAGGTTAGACAGGGTGGTGCAAAGCAGGGTGGAACGATGACCTCATCGGAAACCAATCAGAGAATAGATGACATCAGCCTACATCAGTATAGACCCATTTACCTCGCTTTCATGCTGGGATTTTAATGAGATGCATCCAACTGTGACTCATGAAAATTCGTCTTTGTCTGGCAAGGGTGTCACGCGTCACGCAAAATTCATTTTAAAAACAAAGATTATATTCTCCAAAAGTCCTGGTGTTACAAACTAGGTCGTGTTCTGAGTGACCAGCGTCCATACACTATTTCCAAACAAGGTATGTGCGTGCTGACGAAGGGGATAGAGTGTGTCTTAATACATGAATGTCATTTTCTCAGTATAAAATAATGTTACCATTGATCATTGTTTTTAGGACATGTGGTGGCTCCTAAAGGAGCCGGTTTTTGTTTTGATGTTTTACTTACTGCTCGATAATTGAACGCACACATAGTCTCTTCCTGTTCGCAACTCTCTTCTGAAGAACCATCTCTTTAGAGTGTTGAAGAAGTTTCTGTAGTACTGTCGCCATGAAGTTTTGTTTTTTACAGACCTCCATCTCCTTTAATTTCACCTCCCCGCTAATCTTTGGCGATGGCGTACCATCAACCAATGAGTTGCTAAGAAGAGAAAGATCTCTCTCCACTTCCAAAAGTGCTTTTGAAATCGTAGGGTCGAAATCTTTGTCGCACTCCGTCGTCAACTTGAGTTGTCACACGTGGAATAAATTAAAACCGAAAAGCACATGTATCTTAACCCCTGAGAATAACATGTAAGAAATTTCAAACTTTTCGCGCTTGAAGTAAAGATCCAACAAACACTGCAAATCGCTCTTAATCCAGCAATTATAGTTGTCTAAGCGGGTTTCCAATAGCGACAAAAATAAATCACTTACATCAAGCCTAATCGTTTCCTCCAAAGCGACGCACAGTTCTTGATCACTCAACTCCATAACTGCCAAGACAGGACAGAAACTACAAAGGAGACGTGAGCTGAACGTTGTCACAAGTAAAATGAATTCTTTTAAGACCGTTTGACTTATAAACAGGTATTTACAAAACAATAGACAATGTCAGGTGGTTAACAATCAATGAGAAGACGGGGGGATAAGGGGGTATACCGCACAGTACTGTCATTAAATTGTTATAAATAAAACAGAGTCTGAGTCTTTATAACATTTATTGCATAATAATAACTCCAAAAGGAAAATTGATTATAATTTTAAGTCTTTACCGTCGGTATTCCACAAAGTGTTGGGAACTAAACTCGTTTCCAGTTTCACAGACTCTTGGTCCCAGGCCCCAAAACGTACGATATTCTGGCCTAGTTTTCTTTGCTTTTGGTCATGAGGTCTTTGCCTGATCCGTTCCTTATTCTTGGCATAATAACTTCTGCAATATTCGTTGATCTGTTCCCTGTTGTTTTTACAGTACATGTATTGTCTTCGGTAATTTCTGATGTGCTCCTTGTTCTGTTGACAATAAGCTCTCTGGCCGCCGGCGAGTCGTTCCTTGTTGTTTTTATACCATCTTTTACGACAGTTTTGAGAATACCGACGTTCTCTGCACGATATCTTTTTAAGTTGGGCCAGGATTCGCTCTCTGTTCTTTGCATAATATTTTTTGTGGTAGGCCTTTTTACAGACAACCTTCTGGTCATTCCCTGACAGTTGGTTGGAGCAATTCATCTTGCATGTGTGGCGTCTTACAAATAATAGGGACTTTAAGCAGCGGGAACGCGGACGGCGACGGGGACGCCGAAACCTGTGAGAAGGTTGGGGAGAGAACGCCGTTGTGGTGGGAATTCACAAACATTAAGTGGCAGTCCCTCTAAAAGCCTTGCCTGACCAAAAATTCGATAGCCTATTTATGACCGTTGCGGCTAACAAAGTTGCCCTAAACATTCGTTATGAAGGGCTTTTGTTGAAGGTCTCATTGATAATGATGAAAAAGTAGCTTCTGCTAAGAAACATACCCAATTCAAGACTAGAGTGCTAAAACCATACCCAATTTATAACCAAAATGGCCAAAATCGATACCCTATTTATGAAAAACCCTACCCTTTGGGGGCCTCACATACAGATACCTGGGTAATTGGTCACGTTACAACTTGTGTGACATTTTGACGAAGCTGGTGCAGCTTTCGTTGTATAAACGGTCCGATAAACGGATTCCGAAGATTATTTTATGCGTTGTGCAAGATACTAAAAGACAAGCATCAAGCATAACACAGAAGTAAAGCCCATCATTCATCGCAAAGCATAGTTCCATTCAAGCGCGTCGTGTTCATTCACGTACATTTCCCAGCGATGCAACCGGCAAGTGTTCGTTGTTGTTGTTTTTCGAATTCGGGCATATAGCCCTCAAGCTCCCAGTAGTCTTGGCAGTAGTAAAAGATTCAGTTGCCACTAAACGGTAAATGAAAACTTACGATTCTCTTCATCTCCTAGTGCTACCTCTGCGGCAGAATTTATTGAAGGGTCAGGACGACGGCTACGGTTAATTTCTGCAGACCGGCGCCATTATTTACTTTTGGAGTCTCGCAAGTCTTGAGAATTGATCAACTTTAACGCAACCTTCACCTCAAAACTGGATCTAGAGTGTACACAAGTATTAAAGGAAGCTATTTGCCACTACTCAGAAGGTCAACAAACGAACCTGAACGGCAGAAGATGTATTTTCACCGGGTGCTAGGGTTATGCAAATAAGCTTTGACACGAGCGATAGCTATGTAAACACACTGACTGTGGCAGATTTTAATCTGTTCTCGTGTGCAATCCAAGGAGATACCCACCGGTTTGAACTTATAGAACGGTTGATTAAGGTATGAAATTTACTGTGATGTGCTCTTTAGGCTTCATTTAGACCCAACTTTTGAGATTTTCCCCGTCAAATTCGGCTAAATTTTAGTAGGTGATCAAAGGCCTCGGAGTAGGGTGTCTTCCAGGCTCGCTGGTAAACTTAGAATTTTTCGAAAAGTTTCCATATTCCGTCAGTCAAAGTAATGAATGTACCTTAAAATTCTTATGAAAACGAAATTCCGTGAGCTGCATTTTAGGTGACGTAGCACGCTTCACAAAATCGGTGAATTTTACCTTTCTGATCACGGTTGGCAACCTCAGTTCGGCCAAAATTCAATTTTGGCTCGTAGCAAAGCAGAAATAAGGAATTGGAAAATAATAAATTGCTTCATTATATATGTGTGTCAAACCCTTTCACTGACAAAAAATGAAGGAAAATTATTTTTGGTCCCGAAGTCGAGTGGACCGCTTTTAGCGGGACTGCCACTTAAGCAGCACCGTCGGAAACCGCGGTTTCCGCACTGTCAAGCTTAGTGACATTACTGATATTCGTCCTCTGTTTATCAGGATGAACTAGGATGACTTCATTGAAAGAAGTTCGCAATCAACTCTTGATAATCCACGATGAAGGTGTGTTAAACGATGACGAACTTCTACTGTTGTACGATTTAAACCGGTCTAATGATCTCGACCAACCTTATGAGTCCTTTCCTGATTTTAACTTCGATGGTTTGAAGACGACGAGTGCCTGTCCGAATTTCGCTTCCGCAAACGCAACTTACCGCTTCTCGCTGAGTTGTACGATGTAGTAAACGGACTTATTATCAGCAGAGGTTTAATCAACCTGGTGCAACAAATCAGTGTGCCGACTGATAAAGATCTAAGTAAACCACTGATCTTACGACTGAAAATGGAAACAGCTACACAAGTTTTAATGGTGTCTATCCTTTTAAATGTGTTAGAATTTCACCATAATGAGCCATTTGACATTTGAGTACTTCTTGAAAGGAAAAATTTTGATTGAAATTCGTGTAAGTTTTCTTTATTTACATAAGCTTTCAAAAAATATATTTCATGGTACTTACAAGTTCGCCGACTGGCTTAAGTTCGCTTCAGATTTCTCGACGTTTCTCTAAAATGAAATATCTCACATAGCAAGAGAAAACAAGCACTAAAGTTGCTCGAAATAAGTAACACGGGTTATTTACGCAGCGGAGGAAACGAAAGTGAAAACCCACGTTTTCAAACAACGTGAAATGAGCTTCACTCACGTCGGGCCCGAACGTAGAACGTCAAACTGTTTCCCGCCAGTCATGCGCTGTAGAACTTTTGGCTTTTCCCTGATCTTATGGCGTTCCCGTCGCCGTCCGCGTTGTCGTTGCTTAAAGTTCCTAATGACTAAAACCCTGGAGTCACACACTCATATAAGGGTTACATGGCTAATTCAGGTCTCAACTTCCTCTTCTAATTCCTCTTCGTCATCATCGTCGGAGAGTAACTTCTTTCGCATCAGTCTGTTTAACAGGAATTTCCATTTCGCCACTGCCGACTCAGCCGCTTCGTCAAAATCCATGTCGTCTTCCTCAATAAAGCGTCAAAGAGTCTTCATGACTTTAAGGTGTATTGCGTCGTGCTTGATACGGTGAGTCCATTTTAGACGCTCTAAGTAAGTCCTTCGTAGCCTTCTTCTACTTACAGGTAATAGGGCATTGAAAGCAGCATTTTCGGCATAATTTTTGGATTTTCCCTAATCCAGGAACTGCTGGACTTCTTTCAGGTAGCATCCTTTGAGATCTTCCCCGACATTTTGACGTAACGGACTCCATTGATCTGATTCATCGTCGTCCGCTTCTTCTTCCTCTTCGGAGCTGCTACTATCCTCCTCTTCTTCCTGTTCCTTTTCAGGCTCCTCTTCTTCCACCTCCTCTTCCTCTTCTACGTTTTCATCATTTTTATCTTCTACGGGGCCAAAAAAATATCTGTTGAACGATCATCCATGATTCTCGTCGCCCTTAACCCAAGACAACGTGCTTCAAATGAGCCGAGTGGATTAAACTGATATTTAATATACCATTTTGGTCAAGGATCAAACATCCTCTTTCTTTCTTCGATGCCAGCGCGGGTATCCTTCATGCGTCAGGAGGTGACTAGACACGCGCCTCCTGTCATCACTAGCGGGATGTAAATCCAGGACCGTGTTCCTAAACGGTAGTTCGATCACTTTTTGATAGGCGTCCATCATGTCTTGCTAGCAAGCGGGAAAACTTGAAGCAGTAAATTCTTCATCCGTAATTGATCTCTTGGAATTTTGAAGGCTACGATATAGTGGGCGTTCCTGGAAATACTCTTGGCGTATTTTCCTGGTGGAAACATGTCTTGGCACAAGTACAACACGGTGATACTTTGATGATGAGAGTGTTTGGTTAATAATTCTAGCAACGCTTTGTCCTCATCTCCCTATGCCATCAGATCGTCTAATATGAGGAATCCACCCTTCGGAAACCATGACTTGAGATGGTCTGCCTCTGGAATCCCTTCGTGAAACTGCACTCCAGCGTCTTCCATGTCTCGAAATCCATCTTGCCACGCCCCGTAGCAATAATGAATCGTAGGGGGAGGGTTTACAAACAATTCTTCCAAGTGATCCAAGAGTAACGATTCGGTAAAACAAGTCTTGCCACAACCAGAAGGGCCCACGACCAAAATACTGGGGCTGTCTTGAACCGAAACGCTACTCCCATTTCTATTCCATTAGGGATCCCATGGTGCTTTTTTGTAGGATATGGGATCTTTGGGATATCCTCTGGTGTTTTTTCCTTTGACAACTATGTTTCTCGTGACGGATTCTATTGTCTTCACGCGTAAAGAGTCTCTGGCAATAACTCTTTACTTCAAATGAATTAAGGCAGTTGAAGCATTATTTTTATCCTAACCCGATAATTATTGGTGATTTAGTTGATCGTTACGATCATAAAAGAAAGGGAAAACAAAGGACTTGAAGAGGATGAGGAGGAGGAAGAAGAGGAGGTGGAGGAGGAGGTGGAGGAGAAGAGGGAGGTGGCGGAGAAGGAGGAGGAGCAGGAGCAGGAGGAGAAGGAGGAGGAGAAGGTCGAGGAGGAGGAGGAGAAACAGGTGGAAGACGAGGAGGAGGTTGAGAAGGAGGAGGAGAAGGAGGAGAAGGTGGGGGAAGAGGAGGAGGAGGTGCAGAAGGAGAAGGAGGTGGAGGAGGTGGAGAACGAGAAAAAGGAGGAGGAGGTGGAGGAGAAGGAAGAGAAAGAGGTGGAAGAGGAGAGGAGGAGGTGGAGGAGGAGAAGGTGGAGGAAGAGGAGGAGGAAAAGGAGGAGGAAGAGGAAGAGGAGGAAGAGGAGGTGAAGGAGGAGTTGGAGAAGAAGAAGGAGAAGGAGAAGGAGGAGTTGGTAGGGGAGGAGGAGAAGGAGGAGGAGGAGGAGGAGGAGGAGGAGGAGGAGGAAGAGGAGGAAGAGGAGATGAAGGAGGAGGAAGAGAAGGTGGGAGAAGAAGACGAGGAGGACGAGGAGAAGGAGGAGAAGGTGGGAGAGGAGGAGGAGGAGGTGGAGGAGGAGGAAGAGTCGGAGGTGGAGGAGGTGGAGGAGGAGGTAGAGGAGGTGGAGGAGGAAAGGGAGTAGGAGGCAGAGGAGAAGGAAGAGGAAGAGATGGAAGAGCAGGAGGAGGAGGTGAATGAGAAGGAGGAGGAAGAGGAGGAGGAGGAAGAGGATGTAGAGGAGGAGGTGAAGGAAGAGGTGGAGGAGGAGGAGAAGGAGGAAAAGAAGAAGGAGACAAAGTATCTTTAAGGGTGCACTCGAAGAAATGATAATTTTATTTCCGTTTTTAGGCTCGATTTCCGCACGTCTCTCGAGTCCAGTCTACTAGCGCGGGCGAGTTTAATTCAAACTTTTCGACGAGCATTCCCCGACCTTTTCGTATGGGAGTTTTCGCCTGGGAGGGGGCGGGGGGGGGGGGGGGAGGGAGAGGTGAGGACTGCTGTCGCTACCGTTTTGACTTTCGTTATCAATGTCTGTTCAAACGTCTTGGATTAGCTGATATTGATTGTTGTAATCAAGTCTTATACTCTTTGTTCCAGGCTCTAAAATGTTCTTTCTTTAAATTCCGCGTTTAATCATTCTGTACCGTCTTACATTTGCTTAAAAGAAGTGCTTTTATTAATTTGTCGGCAGCCTATTCTCGGGGATCATTACAACAAGGACTTCAGACGGCGCATGGAGACGAGGCAGTCACGAAGAGATTACGTGGGCAATGTGGACCGGAAGTTAACAAATTAATGGTGGAGGATTGGGAAACACTTGCTCTCCTTTCCAAGCCCTCCATATGCCTGTACGTCCAAGTCACTCAGGGTTATTTTGTTCACTTCAGCGCAAAATAGTTATCACTTCCAAAAGTTGCTTTTTTTCTCCAAAGAACGATTAGAGAACTTCATTGCAGAAAAAAGTTACTTTTAACACATTATAAACTCAAGAGAACTTATTAGTTACATTTTTATCAAATTTGTTTTTCTTAGTTTAGTAGTTGTCTAGTTATTATACTCTAGTGTAAATTCACACTACTTCTGTGAAGACTGTGAAAATAAGATACGATTTCGTGTTTGAATAAAGACTGATTGATTGATTGAGCCATTCAAACTCCTCTTGTGAAAAGTGTGACATTATAGCGTTTGTTAATTTGTGTCCTCTTCAGACTAAGGCCTAGGTACAAGACACGATATAATTCACACGTTTTCGTTAACTTTTGTCGACAGGACACTTAAGAGTACGAGCTTCCTAAGAACATGCCGGTGACTCCACGTATGATGCACAAGGCGGGTCGATCATCAAGTGAGCCAGTCTGGGTGACAGTCCGACAGGGAGCTCTGCCACCATTACCAGCAGTCAAAAGATCGGACAGCTTCCTCACCATGGCCGAGTCCGCTTCAGGAAACGCCTCACAGTTGTCGTTTATGGTGGAGTAGATCACGCTTTTGGTGAAAGATTAGAGCGACTGTCTTTTGGTTCGTTATGATTGACATCTCCATGGCAATCAGAGCGGGTAAACAACATCTGTGTCTTTGCGATGTCTCGCCTGCACAAATACTTTCTCTTGTTGCTAACTTACTTCTATCTCCGAGACTGTGCGAGATATTTCAGAATTTAGCACAACGAAGCTTACTGATTCGAGTCGGTTGTGAAAAATCGTGGGCTATAATTAGCCAATCAGCTTCACCGTGACACGTCATCAGTGTGAAATGTCGTTCGTCATTTCCAGGGCAAGAGAGAGAAGGAGAGGGAAAAGTCAACCGTGTTTATTCAATTGTTATTCTGAAGGGAAAGCTATCATCTGTTTCAAATGATTGTAGCATTCTTGTGACTTGCTACACTACGATACTTGTCAAGGAAAGATTACGTTACGAGCCAAACGAATGCCTACATTGAGAGGTTACCTTTGAGTCGTTCAGAAATATGATAGAAGAGAGGGTATGCCTCGAGGGGTCTGCCCTCGCACTAACAGGAACTTGCGGAAAAGAGACACTATGAAGTGATGGAAATCCAAACTCAAGGTAGTGCTGTTCATAAAACGAAAGATGGCAGAACTTTCTTGGAGTTGAGTCCAAACCAACAACAACTTAATAGTTTCGTTGATGATCCAAAATAAATCACATGACATGTATTTATCTTTCATAATTATATAGTTACGCTAAATATAATTTATTGTACAGTTGCTAAACACGGATAATTTTTGTAAATAATATTCTATAGATGTACCTCTAGGATCGAAAATAGTGATATAGAGGACAATTCGAGTATTTTTAGTGTTCTATGAAATATGAATTATGAGTTTTCACAAAAATTGGGAAAAGCTTAGAAATATGAAGGAGAAATGGAGAATTTTGGTGCCTGCAATGCAATGAAGCCATCGTAGAATTCTGCAATCAATAATGACTAAAGAGCATGCTTAGATTATGGATGTTTTTATTAAAGAAATCATTACGACAACCTTATCAGCCAATTTATTTAATTTTTGCGTTGCCACGTGGCAAGAATCTCAATCAGTGTGTCAACTTTGGGTCCTTATTTTTTTTATTTTTGTTTGGTTTTTTTTACTCACTCATCTTCCCGTGATATTTCACGTTCACCGGGTCAGGCCTTACACTTTAAATCTGATTCAGCGTGGTGCAAATGACTCTGACTCTACAGCACGGTCGGGGACTGGAACAAGTTACCCCTTTTGGAGCCCAACCGGAAATCAGTGACGCCACTTTGGCACAACAGGGCCAATATCCAGCGCGCGTTCGTAGAATAAATGAACCAAGGGTGTTGATACCTTGGGAGGGCGGCTACAAGCTACATGCAAGAGAGTTGATAAATGGGTTGCTTAAAGCACAGAAGTATTTCACGTGAATGAAAACTAAGATATATAAACTACTTTTAAATACTCAGCTCTACAAATTCATATCTGTCTGTACAGTGCTAACTTTGATTTTATTTCTGCCTTGTGTAAGGTTTGTCTTGTGATGGGCATGAATACAACGTACTTCAAGATTCTCTTAAGGAAATATAACATAGATCTTAGTTTTTAAGAGTAAACATTAATAAATTAATCAATGCTCATAATCAGCCATTTACATTACTTCTGACCACATTTCCTATTACACGTCATTTACTTTATCGTCTACTGTAGCGTCTACTGTATTAGCTACTGTAAGTTCTATAGCGACCCTACTGGTTTATAACTGTACACATTACCTGGAATAACTTGAAGCAATAATTCGAGCATATATGTACACGCGGTTCATGTGGCAGCGCATTTTTGGCAAGAGCCGAACTTAAATTGACTTTTGGTTTATAATCATTGTTTTAAGGTCGAGTAATACGGACACGGGAAATTGTTAAGATGTCTTTCGATGTAATCCTGTAAATTGACATCGAGCCTGGCTGAATCAATTGCTGTTAAATGCTGAGTATGTCTTAGAAGTCATCCAGGAGGTCAGTTCTGGTACTGACTGGAGAGTGCGCTCCAAACTGTCTTGAGATGTTCTCGAGTATTGTTCTTTGAGACCGCATTTCTGTTCTTAACGCCATGATGCTGTGAAAGGGTAAGATAGAAATTCTTAAATAATAAATAATACACAGGACCTTCCGCTCAGACTTTGAGAGAAATCTCACCAAAGCTCCTTTACACCGTTATGCGTCGGTTTTCTTAGTGAAGTCACGGATTAAATAAGAGGTTGTAATAGATCAAACATGAAAGATGGTGTTTGACCACATTTCCAAACACCGAGAAGAGGGTTGAAAATACGTCGCGTAGCGGAGTATTTTTGACGAAATTCGAGGTGTTTGGAAATAAGGTCAAACAATGTCTTGAGCGTTTGATATAACTTTTCAATCGGAATTAAAACTAAAGAGAAAACGGCGAAATAAAATCGTAGAAATCTATGCTAATTAAGATCATGTATCCAAACACAGTCGCAATGATGATTCATTTTGTTTTGAACTTGATGAATTAAAATTTTTCCAGTTCGTTGATTTAATCCGTGTTAATCTTCTCCATCCTTTAGCATACTTGCTTCTTTATGGTGTTTTTCTATCTTGGTAAATAACTATTTTGAGGTTTCCTTCAATTTTAAGTTAATTTTCTACTTGGCCAAAATAACCCAAAACACCTTGACTGAACTCATTTAAATGAAACACTGGCTTCCATTTGTTAGCTGACTCACCTATCTTGATGGGTCTTAAGTTGTTCATGAAGCTGCGTCATCTTGTCTTCAGCGGAGTTAATATTTTTAATTAACCGACATGGAGCATTATCTACCAGCCCCAGGTACCACTGGCGAGGAACAAAAAAACAAAAAACAAAAAATCATAACTTGTTACCCTCTTGTTGCTACACATTCAGCAACACAGTTTTAGTCAGTTATCATTTAACAGTGATCGTGTGGATGGAAAATACATATGGGTTATTGACCAAGCGTGAGGCCAAGATGGCTGGATATTGGCCAAGTTCTTTTTCTGCGTGTTTATGGATCGAGACGGAATCGAGGTCCATAAACACAAAGGAGAAGATCGAGGCCAATATCCAGACATCTTAACCTGACGCTTGGGCAATAAAGGATGTATTATATGGAAAAAGAACACTATTTGTATGCAGGACACAGCAGGTAATCTCGAGCGGGTAAGATAGCGCCATCTTGCCCGCTCGGGTAGCCAATCACAGCGCAGGATTCGGTTCATCTTTCCCGCTAATGGAGCTAGCTATATACCGTAAAATTCCACTCCTAAGCCCCCCCCCCCCCCGCTTATACGTCCCCTGGATATAAGCCTATCTATTTGCTAACAAATATATTATTCCGGATATAATTAAGCCCCCCCCCCCCGACATAAGCCCATCTAATGTATATAGTGCGTTCCTTCACAAACATCAAGAGTTTTATCCGAAAGTTGTAGGCATAAACAAGTGCTGTGGATTTTAGAACAATAATTATAACGATACCAAAGAAAGAAATAAATCTCCATGCACATGTAACAACGCTATGAGTTTTGTTCCACTGTTCATTTACAACACAACTGTTCAACGACAATGTTTTGGAGTACGAAAACAGAGCAAACAGCTAGCTACAATCCGGCAGTTTTCCATGCACGCAGATGTTTTGTAGCCTGCCAACAATGAACCCTGAACCTTCCGTATTCCTTTCCTCACTTGCGCTTTATGTTTCTTGCTCCCGTAAATGTAATACACACATGGTAATTCAATTCCACCTCCAATAACCTAAGTGCCTTCCGGTGCCTTCCTTGCTTCCCCGGTAATTTCACCCGTCATGCTTGTCATTATCCCGCCTTTTAAGAACGGACAAAGAACTTGCGCTAACGCATTGGGGACGTGAACAATAATGTTATCTGTAGGCTTTTTTAATTCGTTTCTCAGATAGGTTTTATCTCGTCGTCTTTCCGAAACATTTTTTTTCACTCCGATTGCAAGTCCCCCTGGATATAAGCCCCTCCCGTTTATGACCCCACCCAAAACCCGTTACGAAGTTACATAAGCGCAGGGCTTTAAAGTGGGATTTCACGATAATAATTAAAATTGTGCTTTTAATTTTGTTTTCGAAAACGTATTCGTGTGAGAGTGTGATGTTAGCAGATCTTACCGTTATTCTCCTTATGAATGACATGGAACCTGAGTTTGGATAAAGAACCACTTTAGGGGCATAAAAACGCTCTCTTATGCGAAATGGTGTCCTGTCTTCAAACTGAGAAAGTGATTCTATCTGTTGAGAGGAAAGTCAGTTGCGAAATTCGTTATTACACAGCTGAGCGATCAAGAACTAAAATCAACCAATCATGTGGATTGCCTTTTCGCCGGTCCAAATTTTCTAAGCATTGGACCGAGTACTGTATTAGGCTTTCCTGTAGTTTCTTTGGCTTGATGTTCAATAAAATTAAACTTATGCGTATGCCTCAATATTTCTTCCAACTATTTCTCCTTCACGACAGACTTGAGCACACAATCAGAATTGCGCTGTTGGAGTTTACGGTATCTTCCTAGTCATGTTCGTGGAATTTTTCCTGAACTTAATCAGTCTTATGATGTTAAATTATTACTAATTAACCAAGCTTGCTCCGGGCTGTTTACAGGGAAAATATCTAGTTCTCACCGAACTCAGGTATCGGTCGATATCCTCCCAGGACACACCCGCGCCTGTTACATGTATGTTATGGAACTAGCTTGTTCGGCCCATATATGGTAATTTGTCGTGGTAGCTGAATTATCGTACCTCGATTGAGGGCTAATTTAATCACAGAACTGCAAACTAAGCAGGACTGCTGCTGTTTTTTTTTACCTGTGTTTTAAGGCGTTTTAACTCAGCGTTCTTTTTCACTGCCTCAATGTCTCCAACAGCCAAGCCAATCTATAAAGGCAAAAAGGAATGAAAAGAATACGAGAAATACGTATGCAAGCGCTCTGTTAAGAATTGGTTTGTAAAGAACTCGCTAAAACATTGGTAAGTGTGAGCCCGAGTCAAAGTCAAGCCGTATTGGAGAACTGACCAACCGTTCTTACACAATAAATCCAGGGCCGGGTTGTTTTCAAAGCCCAGCGCGCGATTAAGCTAACTCAGGATTAGCGAGCCAGAATTTTGATGTGAGTTTTGTAACTTTGCGGTGAGGTTTTTTGGTCTTCTGTTTTGAGTTTGAATAATCACAAAGTACTCAAAACATGAGCAATGAAAAAAGAAGGAGAGAAATTCTCTGAATAGTTCGGTTAACTTTTAATCCTGGGTTAGCGTTAACCGGCTTTTGAACAACCCGGCCCAGATGTTTTGTGAATTAAATCGTCCTTATTTAAATTAAAATGAACGAGCATGAAAAAGGAAACAATTCATAATAATCAAAAGAAAAGAACAAACAGGCAAACGAGCAGACAGAAGGAAAACAAACCAAGAAAAAAACAAAGAAAGAAAGAAATGAAATATAACAATAACAGTAACAAAATTGCGTATTTAAAAAGTGAACAGTCTGTCACTGTCCATAAGCCCTCCCCACTTATAAGCCCCTCCGGTTACAGTCCCCTACTGGTTTAAAATGAAACGAATTCGATTTATTACGATATTCTAAAGATTAATTAATAATCAATGAAAGAAAAACGAATTTCGATCAACAGTGCTGTAGAAGCAGCACTTTACGGAATATTTACTCACCAGCAGATTCATAAGGGAGATGGACATTATAAGAATGAATGTGAAACAGATGAAACGAGCAAGCTCCGGCATTGCGAGCTTTTTCTCGACAAAGTAATGATTGAATTCCACTCCGCCAGCCATCATGTCGAATACCTTGAGTATAGACATGTATGGAGACGTGTACGACAGCTGAAAATCAAAAAAGATGATTAAAAATTCTTCTCTGATGGCAGTTAGCGTTACTGTTGCAATTTATTTGCAGGTGTGCTCATCGACTTTGCCTATATGGCATGGACGGGGTGCAACATGTCTGATAAAATGCCTAGATTGAGAGGGAATAGGGGTAGGCGTACAGGCAATATTTTCCGGGGGAGGGGGGGGGGGGGGAGATGTGAATCACTCTTCCAAAAAAATTTCCCGAGTTGACCAAATTTTTATAAGACAATTGAACACAAACAATTTTTAAAAGATCATTGTATGTTGTCTTTTAGAAACTTTTCTCTGAAAATATTAAGCAATAGTTTCTCACCTCATCTCCCAAGAGCAGAAAGAAGATCAACCCGTAAGCAACGACAAGCATGGAAAACACGACGATAACCTGAAGAAAAAGCAAATAACAGCTGCAGTATATTTAACAATTATTCCACGAGAGCGCGTTGGATATGTGATGATAGAGAGCCAACGAGGCGTGTAGCGCCGAGTTGGCTGTAATCACATAATCTCATAACCTGAACAATCGTGAGTGGAATAATTGTTTAATTTGTAAAAGACGCCCCCAAAATATAGAAAACTAAAGTAAAATAAAAATAAAAACGCTCCCAAAAATTACGTTTACCGTTTCGATATTTGTAGAGAGCATGGTATAACGCTTCATATGCCATGATGGCTAAGCCAATGAAAACTCTTGCATCGTATTATCTAATGATCCAATTTTTAATAATACTATATAGCTGTACTAGTCTCTATGCGTTCTCATCCTCTTGCGACCCGCCGAGAGATACACGTAAGGGCCTGGAAAATTGTTCATATACCATTCGGTCCGGTCACGCTATGGGAACAAGTGGATACTGTTCTGGTTTTATGGCTGAAGCTCTGAACTATCAAATAGATGAAAAGGTATTCATCCACTGTGTTGTAGCTCAGCTGAAACATTTTTTCCATGTTAATGAAGGGCAACAACGACAAAAACTAGGTTTAATACGAATCAGACGCTATTTGATTGTATCTAGGGAGATTCTCGACACTTTACGATTGAAAAATGTGTCTTGAGTTCAAATATGATCACCTTGAAAACGGATTTTAGGACTTCAAACAGCATCGTCACATAGATCCCTGAACAGAAGAGCCTGAAAGATAGAAACCAAGTACAGTGAAGATTTTTTAAAATGAATGCGTGGAAATACAATTCTTCGCTCTCTATTGAAGAAATCTGGCAAATACGAAAGAAAGCGGGTCCGCAAATTTGCGGCTTTGCGTCTTGGAAAGATCTTCACTGGTAAGTATGAACGCGCTTTTGTTGTACAGATTACGCAGCACAAATTTGTAGTTGTATGAATCGTCATTTTTGAATGCTTTGTCTATAGCTCCCGATCTTCTCTCTCCAGTTTTGGTATGATAAGCTAAAAACATTCTCTTTCTAGGTATGCTACCTTCTTACTTAACAGCTCTATTTCCTTACAACACTAGCCGATCTGAGACGATTTATTTGCTTTCCAATTATCAACCTAACTGCAGATATATGGGTTACTGACCAAATGTGAAGTCCAGATGGCTGGATATTGGCCAAGCTCCTTTTTTTGCGTCTGTTTATGGACCGAGAGGAAGTCGACATCCATAAACTCGCAAAGAAAAGAAAGAGGCCAATATCCAGCCATCTTAACCGAACAAGCTCGGTCAATAAAGGATTTATTGTATGGCTTTTGGGGAAATGTTTCTTGCGGGACACAGCGGGTAGTCCCGAGCGGGCAAGATAGCTCCATCTTGCTCGCTAGGGTAGCCAATCACAGTGCAGGATTTGATTCATCTTACCCGCTCACGGAACTAGCCATATAACAATATCACTTAGAAAACAGTCCTAAGAAAATACGCGTGCTGATTGGTTAAAAATCGTGTTTCTATTTAACAATTAGATTATGAGCTCGAGATTTCTATGAGGTGATAGTTAATGAGGCCGAAGGCCGAATCAACTATTGCCTTATAGAAATCGAGAGCGAATAATCAGTCCAATTGTTCTGGTAGAATTCTAACTGAAATTAACGCAAATAATGGTTTCCAAATATTTTTCGACGCATTATTGAACTTTAATCTTTAACAAATTCGCACGTAATGAATTGTCCTTGGTAAATTTGCAGTTGTTCAAGCGCGCGCACCGTTTTTTCAATAATTTTAAGTTTTTAAAGTCAAGAATTCGTTAATGTCCTTCTTTTAGTCTTCTCAGGAATTTAATTATCCATTTACATCTAAACTTTCTTCCAAAACTTCCGAAGAACGATAAAAACGTCGCATTTCGTGGACGACCGATAGCTACTGCGTTCTAATGGCTGATAGTATACGAGTAGCTCAGCTAATCAGATTGCAGCATTTGCATTAGTATACTAGTAGAATTCTACTAAAACTCGATAGAAACACAGAACTAGCACAAGCTGTTGACGTAATGATGGCGCGAACAAAGAGAATTTACACTTTGATAATCAAAGTTAACAAGTTGTTTTCCCTTTTTTCGGCGCGGTGTTTTCTAAAAGAAATAGAAAACGTGTTCTCCGTGTTTCTATCGAGTTTTAGAAACACTCGTGAAAGCTTGGGAGAACTCGAAAAAGCTGTGAAAACACTCGCCTGCGGCTCGTGTTCCCACAGCATTTCTCGTTCGCCCAAACTTCCACTCGTGTTTCTATAAATCGATAGAAACACGGAGAACATGTTTTCTATTTCTTAATTACAGTTGCAATTGCAGAAGCATAGCAACGAAGGCTAGCAACAGTGCTATGATTCCGAACGCCCACTGTCGTTGATTGTCAATGCTGGCGTTTGCTGGCAGAACGGTGATCAGTGTTGTCACGTAGGTCGACACTTCCAGGAAATTAGTCAGGTCAAAATACATCCAGCGCTGAAAATATAACAAGAAGATAACTTTAAAATAATAGTAGACAAACAAACAGACAGACAAACAAATAAACAAACAAACAAACAAACAAACAAAGATACAAAAAAACCAAAGGGTAACCGTTTATAAGACGGGACGAAGGGGGGGGGGGGGGTGGGGAGCATGTATAGGCTCCGTTTTTGTGTAATTTCCTTCTCTGAATGTAAAACAAACAAAGATCTGGAAAAAAACCACAACCTCGAATTTGGGAATTGAACAGAGAAATCCTCACCAATTTCAGACCGCGTAACTCATCGAGCGGTACCTGCCCCACCCTGGAAGTGTAGGATAAGGGTAGGGTAGTAGCACCTTTACCCTAGAAATACCATACATGTACAATTTAGTAGGTTTACGGAAATAAAAATGTTTGTTCATGCCAACCTCAGTGTATAACTGATAAGCCTCCAACAGTAGATTAACACAGCAAAATAGAATCAGAATAACTTCTTGTGGATACAAAGAGCTTTCACTGCAAATCTAAAGGAAAATTTTGACGATTAGCCGGCCATACCGTTGAGTTCTGGGAGAACTGGATTGAGAAAACAAATGAATTTTGCCGTTGTTTTTTAATCTGAAATTAAGGAATACGTTTGCATTCCCGGAGAGAATTTCCAAACATCTCAGAGCCATTTGATCTCTTACTCAAAAATTTGGCTAAATAGCAAGGATCCAGTCTGGAGCGGGGCATTTTTTCCTCTTAGTTGATGTAGTGGAACAATTGGGAGTCACATGAAAGCGCGTGTTGCGGCTTGGAAAAAACACGCTCGTCCGCTGCCTTAGAATGGCGCTAACGTTAGGCACTTTGAGAGAATAGTGTTAATTAAGTTAAAGACTGCAATACTATTTCGAGAAAAATGCTTAGCCTTCATATTTAAAGGCAGAAATTGGCTTAGTTCCATTCCTCCCCTCCCCCTTCCTTGGTGCGGGATAGCGCCAGCAGATCCTGGGATTACTAAAAATTGGAAGAACCTGGCAATTGTTGCCGTTGTTTTTTCCTTTACACTCACCTCATACACGTCATAGTTATGTGTTATCTCGTTAAAAAAATTGCTGTTGTTTGCCATGAAATAATGACCACAATATAGATAGTGGGAGAATACAGCCAGGAAGAGTGCGTACAAAATAGCGCCCATGAAAAACACGGTCAGACCAACACGCCGCCTGTTGCAGAACAAGAGAGAAAAAAGAAATAATGATTCACTTAGCTTTCGGACAACCATCTGAAAATACTTGGTTGTCCGAAACCCAAAAGAGCTTGTCCACAATTTTACGGAAGTTCCATGCATGCACGCAAACAAAACATGAGTTTATTATTTTAAAACAAACAAAATATGCAAAATAAAACAAAACAAAAAACAAAGCATGTTGCGAAATGGTGAAATATTTTGTCAAGGATTACATTTTAATGTTGGCAATAACGTTATCTGTCGGTTTTCTTTTAACTTTAGTAATGTCTTCAGGCAACCAATGTGTGCTTGTCTCTCAAAATAGGTATGTCAAAGATTTATTTGTCCGAATAAAATTTCTACATGTCCGGGCAATCGGACAGAGCTTGTGGCGCATTCTGCGGCTGAAGACAACTGAAAACAATTGAATGAATGTTTCTGTGAACAAAAGTCAGCAGTTGTGAAGCCACTCAAATCACCTGAAGTGGTTATAAAAAGAACTAAACGATTAATTTATGTATAACTAGTGGATCTGCGATGACGGATTCAGCCAGTTGGCAGCCTGCGTATGTGAGCGAGCAATTGGGAGTGGTAGAGTGGGAGCCTGAAAACGAAGGAACATGGCAGCATAGCAGCACGGGATCGAGGGATAGAAAAGAGTAAACTTGGTGAAGCTAGTGTAAAAGAGAAAAAAAAAAACGAATAAACACATGTCTGTACAGACCACTTCATTCGCACCAGCTCTCGGGTCAGAGGATGAAACAGGAGTTCTTCACGGCCGCAATCCAGCATACGCTATGAAAAAACAAGGACATGAAGTAAATTAAACTTATAGACGAGGTAGGTTTTTGTAATATTCTAGAGCCAATAAACCAGCCAAGACTCGAGAATGCAACTCTATTTTAATTCAAGCGACTGAGAACGTGTTTCATCCAACTGAATTACTGGAAAACTACTGGAGGAGCGGTTACACAGCTCACAACATTCTACAGTTTTATTTTAAAGCAACTCTTGCTGCCTAAACATTTAAAACTAGTTAAATTTATTTATTCTCAACATACTGGATGGAAACAAATTTCAATTGTCATTAATTTAATGATTGTTCTCGAAGGAAAAGGTTAAGTTTGTATCCCCCGAATCGTCATTCGAATTTGAGGAGTTTTACTTTCAATGGGGTTAGAAATTTCTTCGTTGGAAGAGTTCACGAAACGAGCATGAATTTGCTTGAGAGAGAAGAAAGAAAAAAATTTAAAAATCGGCAGGCTTCGGTCACGCTCTGTTCACGCTACAACGTTGTCGAGTACCCTCTGACGTCACAGTTTTCGCAATGCTGAGCGTTTAAACCCACTCAAAGACATTTGCCCGGAAACATTTTCATTGAAGGATGTCATGTGACTATCTGAACTAGCCAGTGAATGAGCGAGCCTTGACTGCGGAAAAGAAGAGCAACAACATTCAATGTTTATCATACAAACCTACCTTTAACCCACAGTATCTTTGTTGATTGTCATCTATATCCTCTCCGGGTTTAGCATAAAGGAAACTGAAATCGTACGTGATCTAGTAAAACAAGACAAGAACTGATGACCTGAAAGAGCTGAAGAGGTGAAGAGGTGAAATATCCTTTCTAAGAAAGGTTATAATTATCACAGCTAGCGTTCTAATATTCGTCTAAGAACTTTTTAGACGGGTTTCTTTTGACTTTGAAACTGATAATTTTTACGGTTCTTCAACTACAACCTTCTTGATTATAAAATGACTTGATACGTTCTCTAACAATAAGAAACGAATATGCTGCTTTTTAACCAATAGAGAGGAGAAAAAGCAACGTTAACCTATAATTTTTAGGCGCGTGCTTGCCATGACTTGCATGTTTCTGAGTTCTATTATGAGGTACTTGTCAGCTATCAAATGGCTGGTTGCGGGTGATAAAAGACAGTTCATGCAGACGCTAAGTTCAGGCTTCCAGAAAGGGTCAAATTCGCAACAACCCAAATAGCCTAATGACCCCATAAAAACACGCCTCTTCTCTTCTCTTAATTCGTGCACGAAATTTATTAAGGTTGCCAGCCCTGGCCAATACCCCGAACTGCAATCCTGGCCAGAAGTCTTTGGGACACTAAGCTTATGTGGTGGGCTAAAACATAAGTGTCTTTCTACTCTTGCTAGGAGGTGACTTTCAAGAGTTTTGTTTAGTTATTACTACCTCCCCTTCTCCCCTCCAGACAATGTTGACCTGGGGATAGAATTGAAATATGGACAACATTGTAAGGAGCGGGGGGAAGGATATATGCATGCTTTTCTCTCTTAGATGAGCTGTACGACCACTAGAAAAGAAAGTAGTGTCCCAAGACTTTTGACCAGGATTGTCAGTTACATCAGAGACACAAGTAGGTCTCAGGTCCCAAGTCTACATTTAATTACGTTGACTGGTACTCACTGAATAATTAGGATCTGTGTCGAGGTGGGATGATGGCTCAATGCATTTGTCCAAGACAAGCTGAAAGAAACAATATAAAACAACAAACCTCTTAGAAACGGCCAAAAAAATCTACAAATTAAGACAAAAACAGGGAGAGCATAAATATCAAGGCTGTTTTCCAGTGCTGTAGTTAATCTTTTGTTCGCTGAAAGGGTACGATAGCAATACTTGAAGAAACTTCATATGCATAAAAAAAAATTAATCTTGAAACTTTTGGCCCAAATTTTTCAAGTTCGTCGTTTGTAATCCGTGTCAATCGTCTCCATCCTTCACCATCCTTGTTCCGTTATGGCTTATTGCTGTATCTTTGGTGCCTTTCTAACTTAGTAAACTACTATTTTCAGGTTTTCTTCAATTCAAAGGTAATTTTGTATGCGGCCAAAATAACTCAAAATATTGTGACTGAGCTCTTATAAGTAAATACAAACTCTGATTTAGATAAGATTTCAAAATTTTCTCTTAGTTAGGCTGAAGCAAGACTCTGTAAACAAATTAGCTCACAAACTTGGCTATTATTAACAGGTAAAACTTAAGTGATTGTTGTTGTTTGATGCCCGAAAATTAAGCGGATACCTAACTCATAACAAACCTACTTTGGCAACTTTTGGAAAACGTTCAATGAGTCTTCGCATGGGGGTCACACCCTCACATTTATTATTGTTCAAAAGTTCTCGCCATCTGAGAACAAAAAATACATACAATCAGGATCCAGGATAGCGTGTGTTAGGAAATCATGACATTATCCCACACCATTTGACCTAGCAGCTCGTGATGTCAGCCTGAAAAAAATTTCTAGACACTATGGAAGACCGCAGCCAAGAAAAAATTATAACTGATGAAGCAATGTCAATGAAAAGGTAAAGACTGAAGCCATATTCATAGTTAAATTCTCTGCCTAGATATTTAGAGTGTTTATAATGACTATAAACAACAAAACCGAAAAAAAAAAATGACTGAGACAAGTGCCTCTGTTTGCCTGTTACTTACTACGGTCCTGCTGTGCAAGGTTAATCGGAGGGTTGCGGAAGTTGAGAGGCGGAAAATTCCCAGAAGGTGCAAGGGTTTGTTTGTTTGTGAGAGAGTGGGATTTAATAGAATCTTCAGCAATTTTTGCGAGGCTTAAGCAAACCTTTGGACATGCAAAAATGTTTCTCAAACTCACTAATAATTCATCAAGTTTAAACAAAGGAAATCATGACCGTGACGGTGTTTGGATATCTGATCTTAGGTTTTTACGACTTTATTTCTCCGATTTTTCCTTGGTTTTAGTTCAGATTGAGAAGATATATCAAACACTCAAAACAGCGTTTAACCACATTTCCAAACACCTCGAGGTTATTCAAAAATACTACGCTGCGCGTCGTATTTTCAACTCTCCTCGCGATGTTTGGAAATGTGGTCAAACACGGCTTTTCTTGTTTGATATGTTACTTGAACGCTATCAAAAATTGATCAGAAACATTCTTTGATCAAACTTTCGTTGAGCGTGGAAAACTTCGTGCGAAGCTATCAGCATATAGCACATTCCTTTCTTGTCGCATAAAATAGCTATTAGTTTAAAGCAATCTACCCATTCTTACCTTTCGTGTTTGATAATCTCCAAACAATTCTCCAAATGCCCAGCTTTTATTGCTGCATCCAAGCAGTTGTATCCACTTGTTGAGACTATTGTTAGATCTGCTCCACATGAAATCAGCTTTCGAAGAGCGCATGTGTTTCCCAAATAAGCCGCCTTAACCGCAGCAGGTTTCTAAAAAGAAAAGCAGTTGAGGATGATATTATGAGTAATAAAAATATGCCAAAATTAAACATTTAAATGGCGTTAAACAATCAAATGTTTTTGTGTTTTAACCGTGGACTTGAAAGTACTCACAAACTAAAAAAAAGATGTTGAAATATAGCCTGAACTGTCCATCATCTCCCGCCCTCAGCCTAATTCCCGGGATATTTCAAGCTATTCAGAGGCATTTAATTGTTTGAAAATTTAAAGTGTCTCTGAAGTTACTCCATAACCTTTAACCAGAAATTGTGTATGGAATGCTAATTGCCGTCCGATGATAAGAAATAGAGATCACTGAACTATATTTTGAGTTATAAGCACTTAGAGTTAACAGGTCATAACGTTACCATCGCAATATTTAACGTCATAACTTGTTCACCAATGTTTGAGCAATTGCCATTTGATTCCAAATTAGACTAAGAATAGTCCCTCTTTCGCTTTGCTCTCGCGGTTTTCTTTCGCCTCATACACGACGGACTAAGCGAAAGAGGTTTTACTCGTAGTCTTTTGCAACATCAACTTAAAACAGAAGCATATCACCTATCTATGCTTCTGCTTAAAAGCAATGGCAGTGGTGATAACTGTTGCAATTCACCTTAATTAAAATATCGCCAAAGAAAATCGTCAACAAGCTGAGTGGATATTTTCTCCAAATTTTCAACTAACAGATCGAAAACTGATTATTGTACGGATAGATTAAATAAAGCATCGTTCCTCGAATACCCTTGTGCTTTAGTATTTTAATTAGTTATGGCTACGGCAGAACTCTACTCACTCGATTTTTGTCAAGACTATTGATATCCGCTCCGTAATGAAGCAGAGTGTCTATTGTCAAAGGACAACCACGAATTGCTGCGTGGAATAACGGTGTAAGGCGATCGTCATCTCTATGAAAGACAGGAAAAAGACGAACTCAAGTGGATGTAACTTCCCGAGAGAAGACACTTAATAATGCCCCATTCACACCAACTAAAATAGTTTAACTAAATCAGATTTAGGATTTTCCAATTTGTCGAGTAAGCTTTGCAGTCATTTTGAGAAGACAAGTGTAATTTCAAACCACCTTGCTAACATGTTTTAATCATAGAGATATTTACATAGTTAAGTTGTGGAGTCTGTACGGTATGAGCGACTGATTTTTAACCTTTTTTAGTTAAACCACTTTAAAACATGTTCAACATGTTGGTGTGAACGGGGTTTTAGTTTCAGACGTTTCAGAATGCTCGTGGAAAGCATGTCTGCTCCAGATGTACCAAGTAATGGAAAATAGGTGCCAAGAAAAAAAAGCAGGTCCCCAAATAAACCCAATAGGGTCAATGACACACTTTCTGGGAGGTTTATGTTGGTGCCAAATTAGTCAAAACGCTCCTCAAGGAAATCTAGCGCCTCTCGCCGTTTACGGAAGGTGAACAAAATGGCAAATTATGCAGACAATGGCCTCTTAAAAGCATTGACATCATGAATCGTGCAAGAAAGAAAAACAGAAAGACAGAGGAGAGGGTACTAAATACGGAAAATGCATCCTGAATTGATCATAAAGCCGGAACATGCGTGCGTGTGGGAGTAATTTCAAATATTTTAAGGGTTCAGTTACCTGTAGTCAACTTCAGCGCCATGCTGCAATAAATGTGTTGCCACTTCTACCCATCCGTTTGAGGCTGCGCAATGCAGAGGGGTGCGAGATCCATAATCAATGTCATTAACAGATTCTGGGCATGCGCTGAGAAGCGATCTCACCGCATCGACGAAGCCACCTCTGAAAAGTGGAAAAGAACACGTGTTATTCCATACTATGAGGCGCCGTCCACACTACGCCGTAGAAATTTGAAAACGCAGCTGAATTCCTACGATCAGGCCTACCGTCCACAATAATCCGTCACGAAAACGGAGCTTTTCGAAAACGCTCTTCAAACTGGAGGAATTTGAAAACGCCGTTTTACTGCACCCTCGAGATTTTAAGGATACAACGAAGAGAAAATAACACAAATTCTATAAAGGAAACTAAGAGCTTTGGAGCTACTTCAAAGTTTTATACTGTACTGGAAATATTTCGGACGCTGAAAAGTCGGTTTTATTTTCGGACACTAGTACTGTTTCTGTCCGAAATTAAAATCGTCCGCAATTTTTGGCAAGTAATGTGGTAACACTTAACAAGTTAACGTAAGCTGACCGCACAGTGCTGTTGCTAGCGTTGCGTATCTATGAATACAAATGAAAAGTATACAAACTCTGCGGCCAAGTGAAGCGGGATCCTCTCCTCGTTGTCTTTCGCCCTGACATTAGCTCCAACAAGAATTAGACGGTCTATAATCTATTGCAAGGGACAAAAATAAGAAAATAAGAAGCTTTTATCATATTCATATTATAGGATGATCTATTAACATTAAGATTGAAAAGAAAAGAATAGCCTAGGAGGTGGAGAGGGGTGGGGACGGAGGGTGGTGGGGAGGTGAGAATATGCCAAACGGCAAGAGATTAGAAGACGCTGTCGGTTTATATGGAGAAATCTTTAGCATTCCATTGATTACACGATCATGTCAAATTTCTGGAAATATAATTTGGTGCAACAAAGCGGTGAAAGACCATGAAAGAATTGTCTGTCCACCTTTCAGGTTATCAAAATGGCGGTTTGGTAATCATGAATCTAGAGAACTTGGGATTAGTGTTCACTGTAAATATATTTACCAGTTATTGAATTCCTGATTTATTTTTTTGTCACTTCGTAGTAGTATGACTAAATTAAAGGAAATGCAGGCCTATTGATTTAGTCTACAAGCCTGCGTGAATGACCTTTTATATATTTTTCATCTTTTCTATTTATCTATTTTTTTTTTTTTTTAAATAGACTCAACTTTACTAGTCCTGATCATCCCTTATTGGCAACATATTATTATTTCTTTTGGATGTCAATTCTCTTCATATTTTTCTCCCAATTCGCGTCAATTTATCTCCTAAAAACTGGAATGCTTAGCCAAGTAGGCAGAAAAACCGTAGCTCTAAAGTTAACTTACGTCCACGTTGTGTGTAGTTGCGGCGTAATGTGTTGCTGTTTTGCCATATTGATCTTTGCTCTCTAAGAGGCTATGACCGCCATTCTAAAATAATAATAATAATAATAATGATAATAATAATAATAATAATAATAATAATAATAATAATAATAATGAAACACTGATCTCAAAAGTTTTGCTTTATAACAGTCCCTACAAGTTGAGATCCGATTCAATTATCTTAACCTCAACAGAATAATCCATTATTTATGTTTTAAACTGTTCAAGTTTAACACTCGCTAATTTGAGATTAATTACATTTTCATTAAATGAATTGAATAGTTCATGAGTACATAGTTATAATAGTGGGAAATGGCTAGGAAGGTCGGTAAACATCAAAGAAGCAAACAAACAGGCTAAGATTTATGTTGGAAAGTCCTTGACCCTGCACATCTTTTGTTCTTTTGTGCTATGCTCATTGAAAACGGTTGAATTACATAATCGCAATGCTTGACTGAGCACACGTAATCACCTTTTGTATTTTGCCAGGTTTTGTGCAGGGTCAACCCCCAAAATAAGAAAACAAAAAACACACAAACAAACAAACAAACAAACAAAAACAAACAACGAAGAACTTTGCCAAGTTTCCTAACCATTTCCTGAATTAACTATCATGAGCGGAAATCAGAGAAACTAAAAACAGCTGAAAGCCATATTAATGGAAAAAGTTTCCTCCGTGAATTTCTCCTCCCTCCCCGCGTTGCGATATTTTCCATTTCAACTGTGAAGATAAATATACTTAATATCAGCATCTTACTTCAAGCTCAATTCTGTTTACCTCCAAGATCAAGTCTACAGTCTGGATGTCAGCGCACGCGACGGCTACATGAAGTACTGTTCTCCAGTTCATATCCTTGAACTTTAATGGAAAACCGCGTGCAAGGTAATATTTGACAGCGTAGTGCTGGCTCCTCTTGACAGCGCACATGAGTGGGCAGGGGGTGCAAGTGTCTGTAGTTGGATGGAGCATCGCTCCCTGGCAACAGTGACGATGTAAAGGTAAAAATGTAAATCTTATTTATAGTGTTCATGCACTTAGCTATACAAGCACTAAGCTTAGCTAGTTTACAGGCATGCCACTGAAACAAAGGAAACAAATATTTCAAATAAACGTAACATAGTTAAAAATCCCACCTGGCAGGAGGCAGACCAGTTGGCTATTTACAAAGAGTTACCGAGGATTTCAACTCGGGACTACCGAGAAACAAATCCTGTTATTGGCAGGGTGAAGGCCTTGAACTCGGGACCCCCGGATTACAACACCAGCCCCCTAAACCACTCTGTCACGCTGCCTCCACGTGACAACAAAAATAATATATTTGTAGATCGGATGTAAAATAACTAAATGATTATTATATTTATAATTTATATTTAATAATTACCTGCTCCAGGAGATAGTCAATGATAGGCACATGTCCTTCAAGTGAGGCTCTGTAGAAGAAGGTTTAGGCATTTTAATAAACCCGGATATGTAAACAGAAGGACCAGGAACGAAACAAAAATACTGTTGAATCACATTAGTCAAGAACTACCAGACTCGTGTAATAAGAAAAATTGAAAACAAAAAAACTAGCTGATTGTAGAATATGGGACACGAAACATGTCTTATAAATTAAAAAATGTCGTAATGTTCTTAAAATTACGATTTGCTTTCTGCTGTCTCTACCTTTTGGTTTAATTATAGTATCCTTTTAAAACTATATAACACAAATCCATTTTAATTCTGAACCTCATGTTTTGTATGCTAGTCAACACACGTTTTCAAAAGTGACCATTACAAATTTTTGAAAACTATTCATATCGTAATTATTAGAGGTCTGGAACCTAGACTGAGAAATATTATCTGCAGCAGTAATTTAACCCGACTACTGGTCATGAGAAGTAACAGCTAGTACAGCCTTTACTGAAGTTGACATTTGGCCTTTTAGTGTATCTACAGACCGGGCGGCCATGATGTGGATGCTAGTCACTACATGATCTCTTCGCCCATACCCAAACTTACTAGCTTTTGGCTGGAGAGAGACACTGTGAGAAAATGGCAAATTGTCCAAGAATACAACACGATTTAAACATCGATCAACTAGTGAATAAACGGCAGTTACCTTAATAACGGCGTCATTCCGTTACCATCTTCACTCTCGATCTTCGCACCGTGTTGCACCAACAGCTTTGCTATTTGCAAGTTGCCTTGACTACAAGCTAGGTGAATTGGCGTGGAAAAGTCCTCCTAAGACAGGCAGAATTGAATTTAATTCATACAAGTTCACCCTCACGTTCTTATAAGGCCCATTAAGTAGCACATAAGGCTTAACAGGGCATATAACTGAGGTAGCAATGTTAAAAAAAAAGCGCGTATTTCTTTTGGACAGAACAGTGAATATCTATTTACTGCTGACTTTCGAAAAAACGTAAATGAAAGCAAACAAGCAAAAACAGAGGACAATAATAGCTATAAAAATAAATTCACCCAAAAGCATATTGTTTTTTTAATTCTAATTAGACTACGAAATATCTTTCCAGGCTGGCCAAAGAAAGTTAGTTGTGTTTCTCGAGGAGTAAAGCGTAACGAAAATAAAACCATTTCAAACAAACATGTTATTTCAGATTCCTTGAAAAACACCCGCCCTAAACCTAATAGATATCTGTTTATAACGCGGGGTGATCTTACAGTGCTTAGTGCTTGCCCACTGTCTTGACAGTTGCAGTCCTAATAATCATTGATTACCTGTACAGTGCCTATGTCAGCTCCAGACTCCAGGCACAGCTCAACAATCTAAAAGCAGATGAATTTCACACCAATAATAATAAAAATAAGGAAATATTCTCAAAGAAGAATCAACTTCCGTTTCTTTGTCCAGCTTGGTATAACAAACGTGGTGTCACAAAAAGGATTTGGAGCGGGCTTGAAATTTTGAGTAAGATATCGTAGAGCGATTTCTCCCTCCCGCCAATTCGTTAACGGCGCATCGATCTATCTCGAGTTGATTCAATAGAAGTGAATTGTTTTGCAGTCTAATGAAATAACCCCTCGTGTTAATGGGTTCTGTTCCAGTATCACACACGGTAGTCGCTATCATAGCCATTTTTTTTACAGATGGAGAAAAGATAGTCCACGCGAGATTAAAGTAGATCATGATAAATGGGTTATCTTATAATAATGCATTCTAACCTCTTTGTGTCCATGTTTAATGGCCAAATGTAAGCAGACATTTCCATAATTATCAGGACTATTTAACAACGTGCGCGTTGATAAGCCTTCACTTTTGGCTGTGAAGAAAATGAAACAAACAATGACAAACGTTGAATACCCTGGAAATACTTCAAGATATAACTCCACATTTAAATTTTCTTCATCACTTCGTTATTTGGATTCATGTACTTTTGCGCGTATTTAAATCTTTTCGTCCTCAAGCTTGTTCACTCAACCAAAATGGAGCGTCATTTGAAGCCAAATATTTACAGTTCTCGGCACCTTTGCGCAGCATTTCTTTGAACGCGTCCACGTGACCTTCTCTTGCTGCCAAGTGCAGTGGCGTGTAACCGTCGTTATCTCGGAGAGCCATGTCTGCTCCATACAACACCTGAGAAGATATAGACAATACGGTCGTTAATTTCATAACTTTTCTCTATCACTTTATCGACTTCGAGCCTAATCGCTGGACTAAGGGTTGTGCCGCTTTTCTGTACACTTCGGTCGTTATCTTTTTCATGTAGTAATAAAGAGCTCTTTTGTCAAGCTACCATACCCGAAACAACTTACAAGTCAGTTACAAAACTGTCGTTAAACTAATTAAACTATTATAAAATTGTTCTTTTCTTGTTGTTATAATGTGAGAGTATATTGTATCAGCTCTTTCTCTGTATTTGTTATATTTCCAGCTAAAACAACATAAGTTTACTTCTCTTAGGTAGCGCAAAAGTGTTCTCCTCATTTAAATACTTGTCAACGGTAGAACATCAATTTGAATTGCTGAAAAGACGTTGAAGAAGAAACGTGACCGACAGTTTCTTGAAGCACGATCTGTTGTCAGCATGAAACATAATATAACATACTTAATTTCCTCAGAGTTATGGCTGGTTTGCAGTGTTACGCCATCAAAAATAAAATTCGTAACCATTCAGTAAATGAAGTCAAGAAGCTGGGATATGAAATATATAAACAACCTCGCCAAGATTTAGGTCTGTGCCGTTTTTCACTCGCGCGTTATTCGGTGAGGTGTTTCGCTCAAATTTATAAAGCTGAGTCGCCATGTTTGTGTCCCTCACAGGAACAGTAACATGGCGTCTGTAAAGTAACAGAAACGTTTGTCATTGAGTTTTACTAGTATTATTCTTGAGCTCCGACACATTGAAATTAATATTTCTTCTAGAGCAAGAACTGTTCAGTTAGCAAAAACTTGAGCAATAACTCATCTTTTGACCTTACTCGAGAGGCTTATCGGGCCGCCATTTTAATGTCACAAAACGCATAAACTTGGAAATTCAGACGTGCACTATTACATAATGAGGAAATCCTGTCGGGCTTAAACGTTACAAAACATCAAGTTATTAGAGGGTCTTACATCTGATGCAACTAAAACTTCAGCAGGATTGATAATTTCTTATTTTGGAAAATGATGACGTCACATCAAAACCGGCTTTTTTCTTACGTTTTCTTTTCTTATTCTTTTCTACTTGTTTATCCTGTTGCTAAGAGAATGCGTTATGTTACCTAGCAACGCCCGACTGCTGGGGACTGGATTAGGACTGGACGGAGTATATACGACTTCAGTAAAAAGCTTTCTTACCAACTTCCTAATAGCTTCTGTCTGTCCCGCCAGAGCTGCAGCGTGTAATGAAGTGGCTTTGTCGTTGTCTTCAAGGTTTATGGGAATTCCTCCTTCTTTTAGCAGAAGCTGGATAATTCAAATTAAAGTTGGCTTGAATGCATCTGGTCTGCATATATTAGAGGTGTTACTTGTTTATTGCGGCACTATGTGTTGGGCTGCCAGTTTATTTTATTACAGTTATTGAATATGTTTTCAACTTGGTGATCATCCTCGGAGACCCAGGGACAGTTAATTGGGGATAGTTAATAAATCCGGCAAAAACTGAAACACCAAAAGTTGACAAGTACGTAAAGATTAGGGTTAAGGCTTCGGGTTAAGGTTTCGTCTTAACGCTTGATTTCGGCCGGTCTCTCGAGTCCAACTCTACTTGCGCGGGCTCCCTTCCTGAACAGCGGCTGGTAATCGTACCTATTCTGTTTTAAGTGGTATCTTTTAGGGGTCAAATAAAGCTTGAGCCATGCTCAGATATATTGGTCTCCATCAGGGATTTAATTCAAATTTTTCGGCAAGTATCCCCAATCTTTTCATATGGGGGTCCCCCCCGACTTTTTTGTTATGACCTCATGTCATTTTCGATTTCAGGATTCAATAGCCCTTTAACGCGAAAATTACCTCATATCTTATCGTGTAAACCCTACCTCCAAGACCTTTGTATGTCCTTTACGTGCTGCATAATGCAGCGGTGATTGACCATTGCAGGATTTCTTGGTAATGTGAGCGCCATTTTGAATGAGCAGCCGGCACGCATCGAGCGAACCAAACTTACTGGCGCATATCAACGGTGTCATATAGGCACAGCCAGCGTTCAAAGCAGCAGGAAAATTGATATCTGTGTGAAATAATCAACAGACTCATCTCAGACATCTGCGTGGCGTTCAGATGGTAACTGGTTGGAAAGGAGACAATTCCTTTTGCTGCTGGTAAAGTATTTTGAACTAACGCTATGCCGGGTTTAACGACCAAGTTGAACACCAACCAGAAATTTCAATTAGAAATGCATAACGCGACCTTAGTTTTTAAAAATTTAAGGTGGCTCTGAACCCTATGTACTTATCATACAGTTTTTTGAACTTTTCCAAAAGTTGCGTCTTATCATGGTTATTAAAATTTGATAAAGTAAAAAAATTTCACCGTGCCCTTTTTGAATTATAAGTCTCTAAAGTTGTATTTAAGGGTGTTTATAGCAGGTCATACTATTGCCATGGTAACCTATGGTGTCACGAAAATGAAGAAGAAAGAAGACGAATAATTTTAGCATCAAGTGATAAAGAGTGGTAATAATGACCTAGTAAAATCTAACTGCTGGAAACTGCTTTGAGCCACCTTAATGAAAATTGTTTCAGTTTTGTTTTACAAAAAAAATGCAGGATAAGTGCAGTTCTACATTCTGTTACGGCCAATACTATTCACCGTAACAGAATGTAGAACTGCACTTATCCTGCACTTTTTTGTAAAACAAAACTGAAACAGTTTTCATTAAGGTGGCTTAAAGCAGTTTCCAGCAGTTAGATTTTGCTAGGTCATTATTACCACTCTTTATCACTTGATGCTACAATTACTATCATTTTCTGTTATTTTCTGACTTCCTGAAAAGAAATCCAACATCGGGCGGATTTTATGACGCCATATGACGTCATAACCAGCAAATGATAAAAGATTCTCGTAAATGTTTACCCACTTAAACGCCTTCCGGTCTTCACATTTCACGCTTCACGTTCCATGCCTCACGGCTCATAACCATACCTCAAACTTCATCGTTCATTTCCTCTTTTTACTTCCTAATTTAAGATTATTTGTTGGTGGTCTTATTAAACAACATATAAGGTAAAGTCTGCATACGAGCCAAGTGGCCTATCAGGCCGGCGTGTCTGTAGCATGAAACGACTCTAGTCCATCGCAGGGTTACCCCCAGAATTAAATTTGCCGGTACCCATTTATACTCTAC
Source organism: Orbicella franksi (assembly GCF_964199315.1). NCBI lineage: Eukaryota > Metazoa > Cnidaria > Anthozoa > Scleractinia > Merulinidae > Orbicella > Orbicella franksi. The sequence goes on along the minus strand of NC_138150.1, from coordinate 29,238,048 downwards.
AGTGGAGAGAAGCACTGTGAGAGTAAAGTGTCTTGCCCAAGAACACAACACAATGTCCCCCGCTAGGGCTCGAACCCGGACTGCCCGATCCGAAGTAGAGCTCTGTAACCATGACGCCAACGCGCCTTCACAAAAAACATATAATAGTGGACTAAATAAAAAATGTAAAGCAATCGATTGCATTCTACAACTCCTTACCGGCCCCAGCGTTAAGCAGCAGTTGAATGATTTGTACATGGTTTCCTCTCGCCGCATGGTGAAGTGGGGTAAGTCCATCTCCGTCGTATGCGTTACATTCTGAAGCGCTTACTCGAATCAACCGCTCTGCAACACATGGCAAGCCATCGCGACAAGCCTAGAAAGTAAGCAGTAAAACTGATTTGTTCACAGTTCACTGAAGAAAAGATAATGTGGGACGTTTACACAACCTAATCTGTTTTGGGGTTTGTCGCAATTATATAGCTATAGAGGAGTGAAATTTGAGGCTAAAAACCCTTGTTAAGGCTACTTCCTTCCTTCGAGGGCACAAAAAAATCGTTTTTTCTTTTATTTGACAAAATTTAAGTCAGTAATTTTATCTTAGGTTTACAAAAAAAAATGTTAAAAATTTCAAAAAGCGGCCGAGTTATTTAGAAGAAACGTACTTTCAAAGAAAGTTAATAAACCATGAAGGTGTCGTAATCGCTTAAATGGACGAAACCGCCAAGGGAATTTTCGCGGCAAACCAGTCATCTTGGAGCTCTTATTTCATGTTATTTGGTATGGTTTATCTCGCATTTGTTCTTCTGCCTTTGGCTACTTTGTCCGTTTTAGTGTCTTTTTCTTCAATGCGACAGAGCGATAGAAAACATGTTGCAATGCGATGCTTTTCTCGGGAAATCCTGATTCATTGTCATTGACGCTAGGAGGTCCTGTTGTTCCACTGATTTGCGTTTTCATAAGGCGAGATATTCTCCTGGCGTTGCGCGAGTTGTTTACGAACCTTTATGAGCTAAAATCTCGCAATTTGATTTTGGGAGAAATGCATCCACTTTGAGCGAATTTATAGGGTATGCAGATTTGACGGTTTTTCGTGAAATTTTGCCAGAACATTCCAGGGATAATGACAAACGAAAGTTTGTCGGCAAATTTTGATATTTAACAGATTTTCTTCTGGCGTCCATTTATACGCAACGCGTCTTGCATATTTTTAGCTACTCCAACTTTAGATGCGGATATCTAGACAACCAATCAGAATGTCGAAAAAGCCCGACACACTTTTGTTGATTGACGCCTTGTGAATAAGACTGTCCAGCCATTGAGCTATTGTGCTCGTGTGGCGGCATCCGATAGCCGATAATTTCAATGGAACAAACCTCGGGCGTTTTACGCCATACGGGCTCCTGAACCTTCCTAGAAGACAAAAATCGCTTAAATTTATTTTTATCGTAAACTACATTAAAGTGCCCATGAAGTAAAAAATAATTGCTGCTTATTTGAAAGGCTTTTCAAAGTAAAGAAGAATGGCGTTTCCCTTTTTGGAATATCCTTTTTCGTTCTAGAGATATTTACGTTTTTGCATTATGCAAATGAGGAAAGTGATGACGTCATAGGTGGTTCCACTTGAACAGTAAAACACTGAATCAAGAATATCTCTAGAAATATTGGAGCAGTGTTCTTCAAACTTGGCACCACAAATGTGCATCACAAAAGAAACAGAATGACACCTTCTGTGTTGTTGCCATGGCAACACTTTTGGCTCCAGTCTCTTTCTGTGAAAAACCAAATATGCCAATTTGCAACCCTTCGAAAAGGGACAGAGGGTCTTGCCCGGAACACACATGATTCCCATATTGTCTTAACTCTCCCCATTAGATTGTTGGGAGTGGATGATCCTTGCTTAAGATAAAATCTGGTTATGTTAGTTTTAATTAAAACAGGACCAGCGGCATAACTGTTGTCATGGCGACGGCAAGACGGATGCCATTTTGTTTCTTTTGAGATGTACTTTTCTGATGCCAAGTTTAAAGAACAATGCTTTAATATTGTTAGAGATATTCTTGATTGAGTGTTGAGCTGTTTTAGTGGAACCACCTATGACGTCATCACTTACAATACAAAAACGTGAGTATCTCTAGAACGAAAAAAGATATTCCAAAAACGAAAACGACATTCTTATTTACTTTGAAAAGCCTTTCAAATCAGCAGCAATTATTTTTTACTTCATAGGCACTTTAAGCTCTCTTCTGATATATAGTTTCTTGGGGCTTTATTGAAACTGGCCCACGTACGAATTGTTTTCCGAAGGACACCCGCGATGGTGGGAAGTAAACTTAAATAGACTTTATCGCGACATATTGAGAATTTTTGTGATGTGCAAAGTTATCTCTTATCGCAAAGAGAGCTAGAAACCTATAAATATAAATTTACAAAGGTGGGAAATGATTCAAGGTAACAATGAACAAACTTAAAAAAAACAAGGACAGACAAAATATATTTCGAGACGGATTGTAAAAGACTGACATGCTTGAAAAATTTAGGATTTAACATGTTATCTGATGTGACAACCGCTTGAATAGTGAAATTTTCATTTTGACTTTGTTTTCCTTAATTAAGGATATTTGACAATTATAAATTGTCCCTTCGAACCAAAATCTTTAAAACTATTGTATGAGGGAAGTCTAAGAAACTTGTGATAGCCGAAAGAACCAAAGTTTATATACGTTCCCTTCAGGTACCAGGTTGTACGTTGTAGTTGCATGCATGTTAGTAGAGAGAGGCACCGCGGGAGCATTCAGCAGTAAATAAACTTGCCAATATCACAGGACGGACTGTTTTTCCTTAATTAAGAATATTTGACAATAATAAATTGTCCCTTCGAACCAAAATCTTTAAAACTATTGTATGAGGGAAGTCTAAGAAACTTGTGATAGCCGAAAGAACCAAAGTTTATATACGTTCCCTTCAGGTACCAGGTTGTACGTTGTAGTTGCATGCATGTTAGTAGAGAGAGGCACCGCGGGAGCATTCAGCAGTAAATAAACTTGCCAATATCACAGCACGGACTGTTGAGACCCAAAACACGCTACAACACTGAACGCAACATTTTTCACTTGCCTTGTATCACACGGCAACATTTCCTGAATATGCGCTTATAATTACGTAATCAAAAACGTTTGGGTTGAAGAGAACAAATTAGGAACTATTAAACTCAAGTAAACTGGTTATTACGATCGCCTCGGTAGTTGTTGTGAGTTGATTTCTCAGCGACGTTAATGCACAGACGAAATCAAAGAGAGATGAAGCAGCTGTATGTTGGCTTTGATCATCAGACAATATTTTACCGGAAGAACTTGAATCACTAAAGGAAAACCATAACACTACTCCAGGGGCCAAGCCTCCTGTTGAGATTGTGAATATTCACACAGGTTAGAGTTCACTTTGATTACTTTTGTAGAAACAGAGATAGATGACTGATTTTCATAAATTTTCAAAAGATCAGAGATAAATTCTAACACAGTGTGTGATTCTTTTTTTAATTAAACAAACTAGACTAAACATAATAACGTGATGATGTTCGAACATCTGTGCACATGATGTCATGTTAGCAAAAATAAAACACAACATCACAATGACTCAGCAGTAATATGAAAATTGAAACTATTTTAATCTAAAAAAAAAACACAAAAACAAAAAAAAACATATTATACGACTCATCTGATTTCCATACAGTCAATTCCTTCGAATCGAATATGACACTTTGTTCTTTACCAGAGCGAAAGTGTCTCACTTCAAAAAATTAAATATATTTAAGTCAGCCATTTCAGATTCGATTGTTTGTTAATAGTTCTCTTCCCTTTCAAGTGCCGACGACAACTTGAGCAGAGAGCAATGTTTGATTTCGCCGCCTCTCCATCAATTAAAGTACTTAATACTCTTAGTAGATGAAAAAAAAACCTTAATAAATAAAAGAAATAATCCCTTGAAGTAATTCAGCTGAAGCATCGAACTTGATATAAAAACTTGTCCCATAAAAACAAATCTTCAACTGAATCTATGAAAAAAGGTTCTCGAAATCATTCTCTGGACAGGTGTCATTCTAATATCACTAGTTTTCCACGACAGATGATTTCATAAAAATCCAATTCGCGAGAGAGCTTTATAATACATACTAACCCTTTCCACGCTTGCTAGAGAAGTTGTTAGTACAGTCAAGCGTGCGTGCTCTGAATATCAAAGCTTATCTGCAACGCTCGTGCAATATGCAGATATTTTCGTGCCTGGAATTTCTGATATACGGCAAGCCATATCTGTTACTACAGTCAAGCGTGCGTGCCCTGAATATCAAAGCTTATCTGCAACGCTCGTGCAATATGCAGACATTTTCGTGCCTGGAATTTCTGATATACGGCAAGCCATATCTATTGATCCAAATTTGGAAGAAGCAGCTGAACTAACTCGAAAAGCTTTTATCGAAGAGAAATTGGAAAATGTCAAAATAAGAGCTGTTTTCTTTGCCAAATTATAATTAAACCTCTCTTTAAACACACAGTAATAAAGGGAACATAAAATTTCTGAAGGATTTCTTGCTGAGTGTTTACCTCCCTTTTAGCGATTACTTTTGCGGTAAATCATGTTTGTTCTGTGTGTAAACTTATTTAACGGACTACAAATCTCGGATACAACGACTAATTCTGTTCAAAAATTCGTTATATTTGAATTCAGTAGTTATATTAATGATTTATGTACAGTTTGATTCGATGTTAGCAGAATATAAACTTTGTTGTGTCCTTGATCTTTTTGACCTGGATGCACAAAAAAATGATTGTATGCATGAAATAATAAGTTGCAGTGAAACACATTTTAATAACACTTTCTCCCCCGAAAATCATATTTTTTGTGCGGATGAATTTCAACTTTGTGGTGTTAATAGCAGTTTTCCTTCATTTCTTGATCTTTCTCTTCGTTTTCATTGCAATTTTCGGGAGCAACAATTATACAGACAGTTTCTTGGCATGAAAAGGTCTTAAAAATCATAACAAGACGACGAGCAAACTGCTGTCGCGAAAAAAAGGGAAAGGGAATAAATATGAGAAGGATTTATTTCATATACTGACGACTTGTGTCACATACACTGCTAAACGTGCTATTTTGCTGTGGTCTTATTCTTAGGAATGTAAATTATTCTAACTTTTTTATAAATTGAGATTCATTTCACAACATTTCGTTTGGTTTGCATAAAAAAATGGTGCAAAACATGATCCATCCATTACGTTATGTTTTGACTTCTTTTTATCAGCTGAAAAAGACATTTCTTTATTTATACGTTAAACCCTAGCTTACCCATCACGATTATAACAAAGTTCATTTGTAATTTTGCACGTACATGAACCTGAATCTCAGACCTTTAATTTACTTCGAAGCTTAGTCCTTTCCCGATATTGATGTACTGCAGCTAACATGACGAAATATGAAATTTATCAACAATACATGTCGTAATCTCAGAGGTTTTTTTGCTGAGCTGTTTAGATTGGAAAACGAAATCGCCGACAACATTCGATCGACCGTATAGAGTTCCTAAATTTGAGAATGACGCCATGCATGAATTAATGTAACTTCTTAAATATGTCTGAGACCTTGGGAAAAAGAAGAGCAAAATTTTAATCTCAAACGCGTGATATCGGAGCGATTACTGTAACGTTAATGCTAATGATATTTAAATTAACTTTCGACTTTTTCTCTGTGAAAAAGATCATCTGTGCTGTCACTCTAAGTAAAAGCTATAATGACCACACATGTTGCAAACAGCCCCGATTGGAAATTTAAAAAAAAAAAAAAAAAAAACGTTCTAACTTAACGTACAGGATATGGATCTGTTAATAATAAATATAATTATGGGAGGTTTGCTCTTCTGAAGGCTTGTTACTGAAACTTGTACACTGCTACTTGGCTTGATATGTCAACCCTAGCTTTCCTATTTTCTTCTTCTTTACTAGTAAAGGGGACGTAACCAAATGAATGTACATGTCCGATTGCTTCTGGGTCTAAAGTTTTAAATACGAATTACTTGAACGTCAACATCTTTAGTCAGGCATGGTATTTGTTTCTTGCCCACATGCTTCGTTTCTTATTTTTGGCCGTCATGCCTGATTAGGTCTTTGAGCATTGGCTACAAACTGGATGCATGTAAGCGTAACGATATAGTACAGTAAACTGTCCTTCAGTTGTCCATTATTTCCTTGAACCTGAAGCTAAAGAAAGCTTTCTCACAACAGAGAATTTAATTTAATATTAAGTAACTGATAGGTTTTTCTTCGATTAAGAGAACTTTGGTCTTTCCTACCTGATGCAACCCAATCCGTTTGCACGGATTTCGCTCCACCGTTTCATTGATGCTTTTTTGAAGAGAGCTTTCCGCCACGGAATTGTGAGATATTCGTCGAGAATTCCTGGTATCGAGAAGGCTTAAGCGGAGTGACATTTCTTTGTCATCGATTCCCTCTAGCTTGATGTACTCTGAATCTTCTATCATCTTGCGCAGCTTTCTTTTCTTTAATTATCACGCAAGGTCTTGTTTGCAGACGTCACGATGATGTTCTCGCTGTGTGGTTGGTTCATAAACTGTGTCAATAGAATAGAACACAATGGTGTTGCTGTACAAAATTACTTTTGAAACTGTCTGCAGAAGTGGGGGTTCCCATAAATTACACGATAAGTGCAGGTCATTTCCATAACAATTAAACTCTAACTTAAAAATGACTTACTTTAATGGCAAAACAGTCATCAGTTTGTAATGAAGCTTCATAATTCTCAAAGTTGATTACTTCTTGCCATCGGAACAACGGTTTGTGAACATTTCTATCGAAAATGGCGTGTTCTTTGAGATTAACATGGCAAACCAACCACTAGCAAACACAGTCCTTACTCATAAATTTTTTCTGTTGACATTTGAATCAAAGAAATTGGAAAGGATGTCTAAGATATAAATCGTATTTCCGTCTTTAATACAAGTAATTTAGAAAATGCTAAGTACAGTTCATTAGGTTGCAAGGAGAATAAAACTTGAACTTAAGCAGGCAATAAATGCCATATCTTACTTTCGGTTTAGTTTAGAACATACACCTAGGAGGAAACTATACTTGTTAAAAAGTAACAATATGTTCGAGCAATACTTCGTCACGGAAGGTGCCTTCCACTTCGATTCTAAATGGCGTGTAAGGCACTTGCTTTTATCCTCTTTCACCTGTCCTTGTTCAGGGCTGATATGAAAATCATTAACACCAACATCTAATGATAAATATGGACATGCCTTAATTTTTTAAATCCTTAGGTGTTTCCTTTTTGTTGAGGAACAAAAACACATCCTTTACTTACAAGAAAGAAAAGGTTTCAGTTTTCCACTTCAGTCCACTAAGCGATGTTGAAACCCACCTCGGATCGAATTTAAACGCCGATGCGGCTTAATTAAATGTCGCGTTTTAAATAACTGATCGGCTTTTATATCAGAACGTTTTACTTATGTTGGCCAATGATATTTGGGGCTTTTTCATTTCATTAAATATAAAAACTTTTTGTGATCGACAAGTCACAAAGTAAACGCTTATAGTCATTCAATTTTCACCGAGATGGAGGTCCTTGTTTTTCAATAGTGCTGACTGTTTCAAGATTTAATCAAACTTTGTGACCAGGATTTTGGCAGTCTGTTAGTATTTATAAACGTCAATAATTAATAGCGGCTTGTGTTGGGTCGAACAAAAAAAGAAATGATTATGTTCTTTGACCACAGCGGCGAAAAACTAATTAAAGAACATTACACTTTTAAGGACATATATGTCGTGCTGAATGGACGACAAGGTAGAAAGTCATATTTCGCTAACACCAGGTTCTACCCTGAAAATCACCAAACGACGTTTACTCCAAATGCATTACAAAGATTATTAGCAGAAATAAAAGAAATGGTAAACACACGTAGTCGCACACGTAAACTTCAAATTAAATCCATTTTTCTTTTGTCCACTCCCCGATAAAAAAAAGGCTTTAGTATTATTCGTGCTTGAAACAGGGCAAGGTATAGCAAATTTGTGGATGAAATCGATGACATGACGTAAAGCCCTTTGGTGTTAGCATTTGCTTATTTTAGGAAAATCTGTTGCACTTCATATTAGTGAACTGACAATTATCAAACTTCTGAAATCATAAATAAAATCATTGAAATAAAATGTAAACAGGATCCGTCAAATATTACAGCCTAGGGGATATTTATAACTTTACTATTGTCATCTGTAATGCTTTCGAAAATAGGAAAAAATAAATATACACTTTTGAAACATTTAACTTGTTTGTGATTTGGCATATAATCAACTCGCCTTATTCGAAATTTCATGCGATATTTAAATTATGAAAGCTTTCAAGCTTGGAAAAATCGTCGCATATAATTTATTGTTACTAATCTTATTAAGGCAAAGCACTTAAGACTTCACCCTGCCAAATCGAGTTTCCCTTCGTTTTCTGCTCGCTGATAGAGGGGTATTTGTCTCGAAGGGTACAAAGTCTTTATTCCATGGCCTTTACTATGAAGCAATGCAAAAAGACTTCGCTTTTAAAGCCAGCGCGAACTATTTATAATTCTCCTTGCAAAACGTTGCTTGAAAAATTTATTTGAATGTTAGTTCGAAGTAGTTCGTGGTACAATATTTACTTAGTGGTTTTCTTTCTTTTCATCAGTTGTGGGGATAACAAACTGTTCAGATTGCAAGATTGCAGTTGATCATACCAGCTTGAAGCTTAGTTGTTCAGTTGCCTCCCGTAAATATCAACTATTTATTAATGCCAACATCACATTCTGAGCAGTAACCGAATTTTATTTTGTCGCGCTATAATTCGGAACAACTGTGAACCAAAATAAACTGATATTGATTAAAAAGAAAAGGGCAGCCTCCCTTTCAACCACTTGTATAACCGAATACCTCCAAATAGAAGCCAAACCATTATTTTATTCAAAAAAATTGCTTCCGATGATAAGTTCTCCAAGAAAATAAGCACAGCATGACTCCTGTAGAGAATAAATGGAATAATACAGGCAACATTTTCCTTCAACTTGTCTCTCAACAACCCAAAATACAACAAAATACAGTGTTGCAAGTCGACGCAACGTGCTGCCTAAATTAAACTCGAGTTCTACTTTCTGCAGCAAATTTTAGTTTTGTTGCCTCACAACAACAAGTTTGATAATCAACGCTTGTGATTGGCTGTCAGCGAAGTGCGTCTACGCGACAAACATATTATTAAAAAAAACATGGCGGACCGTGAAGACAAACCTGAATTTGAAGTAGACCAGAAACTTTTGGAAAGTCAGAAATTTGCCCTATTGAAAGACCTCGAGGGTTATCGTAGTCTTTGGGACACCTCGTTTATCCCTTCAAATAACACAATGCAAAACAAGCAGCAAAAGGACAAAAAGCTTGGAGACACTGCCTCAAACATAGAACTTATGGCTGGGCTATCTCCGGAAAATCCATCGTTGCATGAACTTTTTGATTTCGTTTGAAAGGTCTTTGCTCGTCTTCACCGAGCAAAGGCCCAAACAGAGACATGGTTAAGGCCAGATAACTGCAAATAAATTTCTGCGGCTTAAATGCTTAAGATTATGTTTGGTTATGAAGACAGGAAAAATGCTCTCCAAAACTTAACAATTTCTTACTGTATTCAAAACATATCTATGAAACAGAAAACAATACATTTTTGTAATCTCTTCTTAAATTTCTGACTAGTCTTCTTAAAATGTAAATGGAAAAGAAAGGAATAGAAACAAGGCACATGTATACAGACATGTCTTTCTCATCAGCTCAAATATTAACAATTCAATTTACTGACTAGAGTAAGCTTGGTTTTTTCACGTTGTGTAAGTAAATATGCTGTAGTAATCTATTTGCTGTGCAAGAATTGTAAGTAGCGTAGGTAATCGTATTATATTGTAATTAATAATTAGATTATGAGCTCGAGATTTCAATGAGGTGATAGTTGGTGAAGCCGAAGGCCGAATCAACTATATCGCCTCATAGTAATCGAGAGGGAATAATCTAATTGTTATGTAGAACTCTGACTGAATTTTCCTTCAAATAACGATTTCAGTTATTTCTGATCTTAGTATTAAACTTGACGCTTTAGAGAATTTACACGGACTGAATCGTCAACTTGACAGTTGCAGTTGTGTACGCGCGCTTAATAGTTTCTGTCCAAAAAGTTGGAGCTTTTTGATTCAAGAAACCGAAAATGCCCTTCTTTTAGTCTTCTAAGCTATTTGATTATCCATTTGTTTCTAAATGTTCTTTCAAAACTTCGGAGAAACGAGGAAATGTTGCAATTTTTTCGACCAAACCAAGCCACTGCACACTAATGGGTGATAGTGTGCAATGGCTCAGTCAATCACAGCATTTGCATCTATATACTAGTAGAATTCTACTAAGTAGTGTCAGTAATCGTATTAGTATTGTAATTGGTGTAAGTAACAGTATTACTTTTCCAAGACGAAACAAATTCTTATACTGTATGTAAAACATATCTGTGAAATATAAAACAATACAACTACAACAACTCTAAAAAAGGGAAGCTTCTGTTGTTCTTTTTGTAAGCTCTTTTTAGCTTTCTAACTAGTCCTCTTAAAACGAAAATAGAAATAAAAGGACAAGAAACAAGGCGCATGAATACAGACATGCCTATTTTTATCAGCTCATATTAACGACGCAAGTTACTGACAGGAGAAAGCTGTTTTTTTTTAATGCATTGTGAGTTGAAATGCTGTAGTAATCTATTTGCTGTGCGAGAATAAAGTAGCGCAAGTAATCGTATTATATTTTAAGTATTAAATGTGAGTAATCTCATCATATTGTAAGTAATTATTCATGTAAGTATTAGTATTGTAAGTAACGTAAGTAACTGTATTGTACTGAACAAGTTATTGTATTAGTATTGTAATTGGTGCAAGTAAAAGTATTAATTTTGCACAACTAAACAATTTCTTACTTTATTTTTTTCTCAAACATCTGAGCGGGCCGGATTCCTAAATCCTCGAATTTAATTGGCTAATCATACGCACGTGACCGGTCCAGCTTTTTACGATACGGCCCAAGGGCCGGATTTTTTTCTTCGCTACCTAAATTTCTCTTCTTGAAGTTATCGGTAATCGTCAATCTTTAGTCTTTTTTGCACATCCATCGACGACTAGCCAATGCAAGTTTATCAATTGAGTGTTTTGAAGTTGTGAGAGATTGCTTGGTTGTTTGTAGCTTGCCGCTGTAATGGCGCGTAATCCTGTGTTTCTCTCGCCGTAAAATTTGAGTCAATTTCGGTCGAGTTTATCTCTTTGATCGTTGCTGTATTTAGGAGAATTTCTGTGGAATACACTTAACGAATTTCCTCGCTTTCTTCTATTTCATTTACGGTAGAAAGGTCTGATTTCAAGTGATGTTTAAGCAACGACTGACAGAAATTGTTTTTGTAGTAAACTTCAAACTTCACACGAAATTTCACAGCGTAAAAACAATTTTGGAGAACTTAACTGGTGAAACAAATGCAACTAACATAAAGTAGTTTGAAAAAAATCTGTTCTTTAATACATCTTTCTTTGTCTACTATCTGAGTTACTCGCTCGTTGCCAAGATTTTTACAAATCGTTAGTAGACGGCGCGCAAGCCGATTCAATGACAAGAGTTACGTAAACAAACCCATTTGTAATCTGTAAGGGCAACAGAGGCTTCCCACTATACGGACCGACCCCTAAGCCGGCAAATAACATAAATGTATTTAAAACATATCAATGAAATATAAAACAATGTAACTACAATCGCTTGGAAAAAGTGGGAAGCCTCTGTTGCCCTTTTTAGTGCAGAGTGTACTATTTGAATGGTTTTGGGGGCAGCCTCCCGATAAGGCACTAAGGTGTAAACTTTAAAGTTTGTTTAATTAATTGATTTCAATCAATTAATTAGTCTAGAGGCAAGGACGTGGCGGGGGTGAGGTAGGACAGGTAAATGTGTACCTACGTAAAACATGTTCCATCTACGTCAGTTAGGTGTGAACATCGCAAAGCTCTATATTTGTTTCAAGTAACCTCTTGCTCTCCTTGTCGTACTATTCTCTTTAGAACAAAACCAATTCGCTCTAAACGCATGTGCTGATTAGTTAGCGTTCGTGTCATCTATATATTAGGAGGAGGATATATTGCAACACAAATGTTGAGTGGTTTTCCTTATGGTAGAACCCAACATGTAAGAGGCATGCGTTCTTGCTTCGTTAGTGATAAATACTATGTTTCTACGCGGTCTTTTATATGTCATGTGATGTCTGGTAGCGCCACCTGTCCCTTTTTAGTGTAAAAGTGAAACGTATCTTTTTGAATTACCCACAGGTCTGTTCAACAAATATCATCTGCTGTTTTCAAACTACAATAGTATGTTTGTCAGGGTTCAAATAAAGAAGGAAACGAAGTATAGCTTCTTCTTAACGGCTTGTTTATTTCTTGCCTTAATTGCGTCTATAAGAAAGACCAAAAAGTTCCCTAGTTATTAGTGGCTTCAATATTCTGCAAATTGTAAAAACCAGGAAAGTGCATAAATAATGCTACAGACTCCGTGGCACCTAATGAAAGCACAAATTGAATTAATCAGTCTTTGAGGAGACTAGCTCGTTCACCGATACAGGATAATATCGGCCAAGTAACGCTGTTTACCTTCAATACTTCTCGTTGAAACGCTTCTCAGTTGTATGAAACAATATTGTTGTGTGTTAATTTTGAATAGACCCTTTGCACGATCCGGTCACATGGTACGGAATTAATTGTGCTGGGACGCAAGTTACGCAGTGGGACTTCCAAAACAAAGGGACTCGTACCAGTCGAGCCGGACTTTCCTTTGTTTTGGAAGTCCCACTGTGTAACTTGCGTCCCAGCGTAATTAATTTCATACTATGTGACCGGATCCTGCAAAGGGCCTATTGTTTTATTGTGAACAACAAAGGTGGCAACAGAAAAAGAAACTGGTATTCCGTGATTATCTGATAATTATATTAGGTCTTGTTTATCGTGATAAGAAAATTTACATTTTGAGAAAAAACAAAATCATCTTTCTTTCATTTCTTCGTCAGATATTTAACTTTCTTTCATTTATCCCGCAAAAACAAGCACATCTTCCGTGTGTTTTGGAGAAAACAAGGGTTTCATGTCACATACATTTGCGAGGAAAACACAAGTATCAAGTTAGAAAGTTGGCACGAAGAGCTAAATTGTCACGTCTGTTTAACGTATTATTGAATTTAAAATGACAAAAATCATCGTAAAACACCAGAGTAAAATTTAAAAGCTGTCGTGACAAACAGTAATTGTACGTACCTTTAGGACCTTGAATGAAAATACAACCTTGAAACATATTCACTGCTAAGGGGAAAAGCCCTAGCAGACTGCCAAGGTAGATACAACCCAGAAGTGAACCGAGCAGGCGTGAGTACTTATGGGACTACCGTGCCAGAGCTATCAATTGCACTCTGCACTATCTGAGATTGTCTCACTGGTTGTAACCTCGTTTTGCTACTTAGAATTGTTACCTTTTCATTAAAAGTCACATTTCCAGTAAAACGATTACATGGGCTACGAATGTCTACGATCTCTGGCTGCTTACGGCTATGAAGTCAAAATGTAGGAAATTGAAGACTTCACGGTTTCCCCAAGCGCTTCGAAATGAAGTGACATCGTTTACATATCTTAGTGAGTAGGCATTGTTTTCTCAGTTGTTTATCTTTCTTTCTCATATAATCAGGCACAGCTTTCACCAAATGTAGGGGTATCGAATGGTCCCATTTTATTTAACAGTGCTTGCAAAATTTGGCCTTTGCTCGAATTACTCGCAAAAATTAGATGTGTGCTCGCTTGCTCGTGCTCGCAAAATTTTTGCAACTGCTCACACGCTCGGATTTTTGTTAAAATTCTCTGTCGTGTATAGCGGAAGCATAATTTGCATCTTGAAAACCAAGAAATGCATGCGCTATGTTAATGTTTCTGGAAACATGTTCCCTTGTTTTATTGAAACTGACAGGTGTAAGAAATATTCGTGAAAGGCACCCGCAAAGGGGAGAAAGTAATCTAGAGTTATGATGGCATGAAGAATATTACTATTACCATTTGACCTTCAGAGCCTGTCATAGTTGTATGGCTGCAATTGGTTAGATCATGGAAGCCTCCAAATGAAGCTTCACGGCGTTAAATCTTTTTTTTACCGATCATCGAGACCGAAGCTCGAAATGCTTGCCAGACTAAATGCCACGATGTGTACATTTCCTACGAATTATACAACCAAATAAACATATTGTCTATGTCACAACTTTTTAAAGTCTGGAAGCTTTTAACTTCTTCTCGTGGTGTGTTCACAACTTCAGGAGATAGGGTAACCCTAGTGCTAGCCAGGGTTACCCTACCCTAATCCTAAGTGCAAGGGTGACCCTAGCAAGAGGGTTACCCTAGCACTCTCACATTTCTCTTTTTCTCTTTTTTTGTGGACGTGTTTATAAGGCAGGTAGGGTTACCATGGCTCTAGGGTGGTCCTAGCTGAGAACTAGGGCTAGGGCTAGCTTAACCCCAGGGTAACCCGACCTGCCATGTAAACGTTGCAAGAAGCAAAATATGATAAAGTAGCAGCAAAACAAGCAAATTGTGACTCAAGAATAATCGTACGTATTAATGAACATTTTGTTTTAGTTTGGCTTTGGATTGAAAATGTCTCAAATAACGGCTTTTTGCAACCGCAATTTTTGTAATATTGTTTGTCGCTACTGTGTCCACTGTCGCTAAAATATTCATTGCAGAATTGTTTATAGTTTTGCTGTCAAATTAATCCGAAACTAAAGACAAATAACTGTCTGGGATTTGAGTTGAGCTTAGAAACTGAAACGATTTGAATGGAACTGAAAATGTGAAAATTGGTTTTGGCAGTACAGTTATTATCGGTTGCGTGTGCTATTTGTCCGTTTGCGTGTGTCAAATTTACCAAGCGTTCGCTGCTCGTCATCAGGTGTTTTCTAAAGTGTTCGCTGCTTGCAAGGCAAATTTGATCCCTGCTCGTGCTCGCAAAAATAAACGCACTTCTCGCATGCTCGCAAATGCTGGTAAAGACCATTCGATACCCCGAAATGTGCCAAAGTATTGTTTTAGAAGAATCTTGCAGGATTTTAAGCAGTTTCCGGAAGGTTTTGATTGAAAATAAAATTGTTACGTACCTATAAAGCATCCATCGAGCAAATAAAATGCACATTTGCAAATTAACGTTAATTTCATTTTTCATTCTATCCGGAACTTGATCTCGGTAAATGTTTGGGTTGTAATAAATACTTGCTTCGATTACAGATGGAGTTAAAAATATTCACCTAAAGTCAGGATTCCTCCACAGGATTCGAGGACAAGAAAGGCCAGGACGGGAAAGGCAGTGGACGCGGGAAACTTTCGCTGGTCCTTTGTGTCGCCAAAAACAAAATGCTTAAGATGTGTATTTTCGCAAAGGACGACGACGTCAATGATGCGAACTTCGTACAAGCTATTGACAGAAGCAATGAAATCCTTTAGACTATAAAAGAAATGGTAGAAATCTTATCCTGTTAAGTTTAAACGATAGTAAACAGCGATGCTGAATTTCGTTTTCTTTATAAGCGAAGCAAACATCTGTCAATATTTTAATAGAGAAACCAGAATTTCCGTATGAAAGAATTGAACGAACAATCTGATCGACCTGCTTCAGATGGCTTTGTATCATCAGAGCGTTTGAGAATTCTGTCGCCGAAGAATCCTGACTTTTGGTGAACATTTCAATTTCCATCTGTAATTGCTTTTGGAACAAGCATTATAGAAATAAAACGTTGCATCAAGTTCCGGGTAGCATAAAAAAACAACTAAACATCAGTTTGAAAATGTGTATTTTATTTGCGCGATGGATGCTTCCATGGCACTCATTCTTACTACATTTTATCGACTGTACTTACACTGATGTATTCTCAATGCATGCAGTTTGTATTTCGTTTTGAGCTGGTACACTCGTGACAGCGTCTGAGCAGTGACTGAAATACAAAAGAACAGACGAGGAATATTTTTATTTACATTTTGGTATTTCAGCGTAGTATTCTATACTACAATCACGAAAAATGTGAACCTTATAAACATTCTTATCAGGAAAATGAAAATAAGATCGATTGGAACATTTGTCGGGGCAAAACAAGAGCAAAATACTCACGTTTTCGATACGACGGCTAGTCCACAGGGAGCCCTCACATCCGTTTAGAATATGGATAAAAGGTTAACCTACCTGTAGCGCGTTTTTTTGTGTGTTTTGCGTTTTGTGGCGGCCATTTTGAATTTTTAATAACGCGCGGTCTGCTAGTGCGAGGTCTGGAACCTGAATTACGGAAGTCTGGGACTCGACGGGCGGGAAACTCGAGCCGATCGCTCACCGAGGATAATAGAGTGTCATTTTCTTAGAGCTCCGAGGAGGCTCCGAGCAATTTCCGTAATTTCAGCTCCAGACCTCGCACTAGCAGACCGCGCGCGTATTAAAAATTTAAAATGGCCGCCACAAAACCCAAAACACGCGCGATAAAGGTAGGTTAATATTTTATTCTAAACGGATGTGAGGGCTCCCTGTGGCTAGTCGGGCGAAATGGCGTCCTCGACGAGCCGAGGACGGCAGAGAGATGAGTCGAGAGCTCTCGTGCGCATGCTCGGTTGAGTAAATTTACTTCCGGTAGCCGTCCTAGCTCCTCCCGTCCTGGTATCTTAAGGTGCCTAGGTAAGTATTCAATTAAAATTGAACAATTACCGTGTTGGTCGGTTTGCTTTTCCAAGTTATGCAGATACTGCATATAAGTTTAATACGTGTCCACGAATTTTCCTTTTCAAACAACTGAAATGCTGTCTAATATTATGTTTAGCAAAGAAATCAACAGGTATTTTTTGTCAGTCTTAAATCCATCTTTTTGGCGACCAGTTAATTTTGGCTATTTGATTAATTAAATTATATAAGTTTTTCATTGAAACAGTCGGTCTTCCGTGACCGATTTTCGAGAACATAAAGAAGATGGATGTTTGCTGTTCATTTAAGGCCGCGTTCCTTTGGGGTTATATTGATCACGATCAGTGATCCAAAACACTCAGATCATGGTGCATCAAACGAAGAGCCGATAAATCCATGACCAGAGTGGATGCAACGGTTTCTTTGATGCACCATGATCTGAGTGATATTGGATCACTAATCCTGATCCAGATTATCCCTAAGGAAAAGTCACTAGTTGGTAGACAGTGCTCCTTTGATGGCAAGACCGAAGGCAGGTCTAGGCACAAAAACGTCAGAGGCAAAATGCCCAAAAGCCAAACGCGTCATAAACAAAACTTTCTCCAAATTCATCATGAAAAGGACGGGTTCACGTCGGATCAGAGAGCGTCTCACTCGTGTTAATACTTTTTACCTGTATGCAAACATTTTGACCAGCTTCTGATTGTTCTAGGCATGTGGATTAAATATACCAGCATTGTTCCAGGTATGTTTAATAAACTGCTTCCAGCTACTGCAAAATGGAACGTGACGCGATGAAATATGGCAAGTGATTAAAACTAGTACAGGCACAAATGAAGTTGGTCCATCAAATCACTTATCTGAGCACGATGTAGCCTACGTGTAACCCTACTCATATCCCTTTATACTCGGGGGTGGATACGGCTACACGCAGGCTAAGCAAGGTGACTAATCCTTTTCTTGCATTTTTCGAACATTCAAAAACGTTTAAAAAAACTTTTATTCCTAATGAATCACCTTAGGAGGCAAAAATTTTGTGATGTTTTCAGCAAAAGGGGCCAACGGAGCTGCACCCAGCGACTGGTACTCTACTTTAGATCGACCACTGTAATGTATATTTGGCTACCAATATTAACACCTGCAAATTTAAAAGACAGGTAACAAATAGGATAATACTATGTCTAAAAATGTTACTACATTGAACAGATAACTAAAGTAGAAAAAGTAGATATTTTAACAAACGTGTCCCAATATGATTGAAACGCAAACGCAATCTCTGTCTCGGCTAAATTCTAGAAATCCGGCCTTTTGCTGTTATTTTCTAGTTGAGGTTGAGCATATTGTAAGTGTACAAGTTTTCTACACAGCGTAGAAGTCGTAGAAGAGCTGAGATGGCGTCACGCAGTTAGAAGTTTTTATAATTTATCGTATTTCCAATTGTCAATGATCTAATCGCCATAAACGACAGAGAATTGGTTAAATGTATATAATTATCTCTGAAACGGACATTGGTAATCAGCGAAAGTATTAAGTGACGCATCTTCTGGAAAAGAACAAGCCATATGAAACATATACAATCATTACCCCGAGCAGCCTGCTGTCACGTTTTTTATCGGGGATGTTGTGGGTGTTGCAAGACAAATGAAAAGATATATATATATATTTATACGAACTTACACAAGAAGAAAACATTTTTCATTATTTTTTTCTACATACGAAGTTTCTGAAGATTTCTTTGAGCAGGTTGTCGGAAACGAATGACTATACCCGCGTTACGCAATTGTTTACATTCCAACAGTGGACTTTAGGCAAAATTGATGAAAAACACAAGCCAAGCCGGGCTTCTTAAAACCATTTGCCCAGATATATATATTTTTTTATTTTCAAACAGGTGGATGTATAGTTAACCCGTAGAAAGTGTTTTTAAGGCGTTTTAAGTTATAGCCCATAGCAAAATAAGGCGATGTTTTAATCCAATAATCCGCTTTTAACAGATTGTAAAGTTTTCCGTGTCTGTTTGATCTTGTTTCGGGCTCAAAACTAACTTCGATTTATTTTATTTTTCACTCAGTCATACCACGAAGACCTGAGCTGAATATAAGATCCATTGAAAGCGGATTCTCAAGTAGCTGTTGTACGGAGCGCGAAGCAATCAAACATTGAGAAAAATTAAGCAAAACCGGAAGTAGATTCTGAGCCCAATTGGGGCGAAATCGTTTTTGGCATATTTCTACCAAAGAAAGCTGTATTAGCAGAAACTAAGTATGGTCCATTTCTATTCTTACGAGGGCCTATCTATGGGCAAAACAGCAGCGAAATCAATTTTTTCGACTTGTGCCATTGATAGGCGATTTTGGTAGATTTTTAAAGGCATTCACTCATAAATACTGACAGATCAGAGTTGGGTGCTTCACATCTATTTAAAGAAAAATAATTTCGGCGTCGTCAGTTCACCATCGTTTAGGCTTAATAGAATAAGATTTCTACCATCTCTACTGAGAATGTCGGTGGTTTCGTGAAAAGCTTCTATGAAGCTCGAGTTATTGACGTCGCCGTCCTATACGGAAAATACACATCTTAATCCCGTCCTCGTATTGTCAGGTCCCTGCTGCAAATAAATGCAGCCATTTTTGTACTTATGTCTATTGTATATAGAGGCTTATCGTAAAGCAATAGACAGAGGAACATTGGAAACGTTTGCTTACTTAACTTACCTTCATAGACAGTGCAATTCCTTCCTTCCTTCAAGTCAGTTTTTATCAGTTCATTTTTAATTGTCTTATTAAAGTTTAAGGGAGCCTGTCATGACAGACACATTTGCCATTAGCTGTACAAGTCATTAGGGAGAACATTACCAGTAAAAACATTTTCCAAATTAGCCGAGTTAAAAAAAAGATGGTTTCAAACTCATCTTTTCCTAAACATTTATTGAATATTTTGCAGCGAAGAAACTGCTGAGAGTTTAGCCTACATTTACATTACAGCTGCTAGGCAATGGGAAGAACATCATGGAACTTGCTTAGCAAAAAGTACAATCTCTCAGGACATGAAATTAATATTTCTTCTCCTAAGAACTTAATGGTGGTTCCTAGAGCCTTAAGCTAACTTTTCCCAGTAGAATAATCACCAAAACATAACTTTCTGAAATAAATAATTCAACATTTAAATGGAAACCAAAGCCAGTTTAGGGAAGTAAGTTTAGCTAAGACAAATGCTTTCTATATTTTATTCAAAATATTTTGCCACTGTTTTTCAATGAAAGCCATGTGAAAGCAGCAAAGGAGAACAAGAAATATTAAAAGCTCTTGCTCTTTGTGTTGCATAAGTGTTTTGCCCATTTGGTAGTGTTAAATCCAAACTATTGTAAGGTTTTTTCATTCGAATCGCAGACTCCACATGAATACAGACGCAAATTACTCCTTGCTTCTTTAATAGGCCATTTCCGAGCTGTCCTTTGCCTCTGTATCAAAACGAGTCCATGCGAAACCATTCGAACGGAAATGAGTTCTGCCTACAGGTTCATTTTAATGCAAACCAAACTTATTTTTATATGAGAGGTTTTGCAAAAAGACTCACTTTGATACAGAGGCGTAAGGGAACTCGGAAATGGCCTATTTCAGAGAGAATCATTTGGTCGCTTCGTCCTACCCTGGAAAAAATGGTCCATATCCACAGCATCACCCTCGGGTGAATACAAATCCTCACATGCAGAAAACTGTCATCAGCCTTGACATTATTAGACTTCTTTAGGCCTTCAACAACTCTATTTGCAGCAAATCCAAAACTACCTGGATGTTTTTTCCAGTGATTTGCTTGTCTGTCATCCATCCGCCCAATCAAAAGATTTGAAGAGACATTACTTCATCATTTGGCGGTTGTCCCACTCAACGTTTTCCACGTACTACAGGCTAACCTGTACAGCCATGCTAACTTATTTGATACATACATTTCAGTTTTGGGGGGGACTGTTTAATTTTTTTTCATTTTTGTTTTCACGAAGGATTAAAAGAAGGCAAGGTTAGAACAATTTGTATATGAGGCATGGTTCTCGCTGTTATGTCATTTTTGCATTTTCGTCTCAATACCCTAAGTTTTTGTTGTAGGAACGTAGAAAATGGACGTTCGTGATGCAGAGATGATAATCTAAAAGTTTTGACTATTTCAGCCTAAAAATGTTCTTAATGTGTCTGAATAAGTTTCCCCTTGGGTGTGTCGGTTCATGAGATAAAAACAGAAACGTATCATTGACTCAGCAAGTTATGCCATTGAAACACAAAGCGAGCCACCTGCGAGCATTTTATAGAGCCAGGACCCAATGGCTGGCTGCCCACAGTACCAATGAGAAGCGTCAATCAATGTTCCGAAAAAGTAACGGTAGAGTTGCTATATTCGGCTCGATCAAAATCTTGAAAACCTACGCCATAAATTCAAAATACACCGGAGACTATAAATTTGCACGTCCGCGCTAGGTATCTCAGCCCCCTTCCTCAGCATGCAACCCTTCACAAATAGTAGACGCTGAATTAACTAATCAGAGCGCGCGCTTTACTAAGGTATGCTTCCTTATTAATACGCGCGTGCACGCAGAAAATGTGATGAGCTTGCTTGTTTATGACGCGTACACACACCACAGGCGCTCAAGTAAATCTTTTGTTTTTCTGAGATTGCACACTCATACAAACATGTCGCACGGAGCACGAAATAACTGCATATGCAGCAATTGTTTCGTGAGAAGCTATGATATTTATAATTTTGAGAATCGTTTTGTTGTGGGCAAAAAGAGGGGCAGCGTTAAACCTTTCAAACCACGAACAGCGGAAGAAGTCGAAAGAACATTTTGGACATTTTATCTACAAAAACTCAAGGACGAACGCAGAGCCAGAAAATTCATTTGTTCCCGCAAACCGACAGAAAAGGTGGAAGAATTGGAGGTTGTCCGCGACATTCGTGCCTCGGAAGTGTTTCTGGAGAGCCCCACCAATGCGGATGGCTGTCGGAAAATTATCGAAGTTGATCCAAAAAACTTTTGGGATTTTGTTTATCTGCAGGAGTGGAATGGAAGAATAAGGGTTTGCGAGGGAGAACTAATGTACAAAATAACCGAGATATTGAAAACCCTTGTTAGCAAAAAGAAAATTGCAAATTTCTCTGTGACAAGAATGTTTACAGCTCAAGGCACAGAGGAAGGAAATGATACTATTGGGAAGAAGGAGGTAACAATGTATTTAGAAACTTAGCTTGAAGTTAAAAGTGACTTGAATATATGTTTACATGCGTGTTGGATTACATGTACATCCCGCCAATTTCACAATAAGTCGATGGAAAAGTCCGGGGTCTGCCAAAGTTGTACAAGGCCGAAGTCACTCGTAAAATTATAATCGTAAAAAGATTACTTAAGACATATATCGGAAAATGACTACAAAAGATATTCCGCGTAGCAACAACAACAACCATAATAGTTTATTTGTGCCTAAAGACTGGTTAAAATAGAGTAAAGGACTGGTAAAGATATTGTAAAGGACCAGTTAAGACTTCGTAAAGGACTGGTAAAGATATCGTAGAGGACTGGTAAAGATATTGTAAAGGACTAGTAAAGACATCGTAAAGGACTGGTAAAGATATCGTAAAGGATTAGAAACGATATCGTAAAGGACTAGTAAAGATATCGTAAAGGACCGGTAAGACATGGTAACGAACTACTAAAAATATTGTTAAGGACTGTTAAAGATAATGTAAAGGACTAGGTGCTAAAATTCTCACAAGGAACTGGTAAAGCTGTAAATCATGCAGGAAACGTGAACATAAATCTGGTGATTCCTATGATATTAACATTCCAGTTTTGACTAATTTATTCCTAAATTGTAATCACATTTTAGCCGCAATCTTCAGCGCTAGTGGTAAGGGTGGACCAAACCTACTACGGAGGAGTTCCACGAAAGGCCAAGAAAATGGTCCAATTTAACTTGGTACCGAACAGTGTGTTCACACCACGTCTAACATCTTTATCACCAATCCTCAAACGGGACAAGAATGCAACACACGAAGCTGCACAGATGAAATGTCCGACGTTTTTTCCCCCTGTCAAAGACATCGCCAGCAGTGCCGACAAGCACGAGCCTGCGTTAAAACACAGTGCTCACAGCGGACAAAAAAGAGATCAAGTGCCATCCTTCAGAGCTTGTAATACCAAAGATGACTTCGCGAGTATGTGTTTTAAAGCGACACAGGATTTCATAGTTACCAAAGAACTGATCACAAACAGTACAACTCTGAAGTCGTTAACATTCTTTACTTTAAGAAGGAAAGATAATCTATTGGGAAATAATGAAATTGCCGAAACAATGAAAGATTTTTACACCTCTGCGAGCCTTTCTGATCACTCTAAAGAGTCTCCAGCGTTAACACCATTACTTGAGATGGAAATCTAGTTTCAGATTAATACAAGAACTGTTGCCGTCCTTAGACTAATGAGCAGATGTGTTATAACCACTCTGATCTCATTAAAATGATATGTATTTTTTTCTTCACGTTAGAAAAGCTTAACTGTATTAAGCTGAGGATTAAAATATAAATGACGAATAAAGATGCAGATTTCTTGTCTATAGTAATATTACTGCAACTTCTGTAGTGGAATTGAATAACACTCACATAATGTCGGTAAAGGTGTCCACATGCGCTTCAGAACCACAATAAGCGTTTAAATAAAGTGAGCGATCGTAGATTGGAATAGTTTTTCAAGTTATCAAGTCGTGCTTGTCAATGGGGTATTTCCATGGCAATGCATTCTGATCCACTGGAAAAAACAACAACAACAACAACAACAACAACAACGAAAGAGGCATTTCATAAATAGTCACATGAAATGAGAATTGTATCATATTACCGCCAGTGTGATACAAGTACAGCCGGAAACCAACTCGACAAATTTGAAAAATACCTTCAGCAGTACTCGATTCATTTCTAGAGAAATACTTACAACATCATATCTTTTACTCGCAGTACATTTCCAACTTAAGCCGCGTGGATTTAGCCAACCTTCGTTGGAAATTCAAACATTTATCTCTGGGTTTTCACTTTTAAACAGCACCTCATTAGCGCCAGCTGTTCTTCACCTCCGTTTTCTGAAGCATGATGTAATCATATGGAATGATCGATGGCTGCACACCCTCCCTTCCCTCCCCAGTTCAGTGTCTTCCATGGCAGGTTCGAATTCACTTGCAGCATACCGTAAACTGCCGTTTTAAACCCTCCTGCTTATACCCCCCCGGTTCAAGGCCCATCTACCTGTAAACAGTATATTACTTCCGATTATAAGCTCCCCTCTAGTTTAAAACGAAATGAATTCGATTAATTATGATGCCAGCTTAATCAAAAATAGGTCCACAATGCGAACTCGTGCGGGATTTCAGTCAAATAAAAGTTGATGCGCTATGAATAAATTAGAGAAATTGTAGCTTTACAGTGAATATTTATACATTTTGTCAGGTTGTTGTGATGAATATCGAGTAAAGATACCGTAGAGCCCTGGTTATAAGACCCTTGGACGGCTAGTGGAACCCAGTCTACACGCCAAGTACAAAACACGTGACAGGCACTTTGCTCTCGTACACAAGTAAAGAAGTACATACCACTGGCGCTGTCAAAGCGTGGGAAATCCCACACAAAAACCATTATCTGAAAAGCGTATTTCAGTCAACATTGCTGCGACTCATTTTATAAGCCCCCGCCACGCCGATATAACCCCCTCGTTTATAAGCCCATGCAAAACCCCTTATGAAGTTGAATAAGCTCAGGGCTTATAAACGGCAGTTTACTGTATTGTCTCAGCTTGTCGACACAACAGTTCCCCGTACCCAGCTCATTTCTTCTTCTGAGCAGAGAAAGGTCCTGGCCATGACAAGTTACGAGTTTTCAACCAAGACACCTGGATACGAAGTCCAACACGTTCACACTAGCTCTTTTGTTTTATCTTTTTATAAGCAAATTTCGGTCAATCGATCTGACCTGCTGGCGATCGACCTGGATCGACGCAACCACTGCGTTTACGATTCTTAAAAGCCTTGAATACGAGTTCTTGAAATGTTTTTGGTCCAAGGGCGACAGCAGTCATTTTGAAAATTCTCCATCCATTCAGATATCATGGACTTGGAGTGATGTCTTTCGAATATGTGAATATATATGAATTCCATTTGGCAACTGTCCGCCATATTTACTTGCCGGGATGGCAAAGATGGCGAGCTTAGTAACCAAGCTCTAGCGGAGTGAATATAGCGTCATATGATGAGCTTTTCGACAAATCAGAATGTCCAATTTTTATATTCGCTTCTGGAAATTATACCAATTACAGACATGATAGACTGCAGTGAACGATTTGATGACTTCATGTTTTCATAGTTTCCCGAAGTACCCGGCTTTTATTTTGGTTTCCATACAAAGTTTGATCTCTTACAACGCGGTAAGTTTTTAAAACCGAATCAGCATTTAGCACAACTAACTGACCTAACTTAGATCCCCTATCAAAAGGAAAAATACGCTGAGAGAAGTTTGGTGCGTATCCATCATGTTGTAGTCATATCAACATATGTTAGACGACCAAAATCAAGAAACCTCAGCGATTCCCTGTTATCTTGTAGAAATCTATCTACTAAAACTCATTAATAATTCATCAACTTCAAGTAAAGAAAACCATAACAATGACGATGTTTGGATATCTGATCTCAGTAATTAGTAAAGATCTCTACGACTTTCTTTCTCCGTTTTCTCTTTAAAACGCAATCCCTCTACCATCTAAGCTCATCTATTCTCGCGATGCAAAGCGCCTTTCCGTTGCAGGCAGAATAAACTGATTTTGCCCTTATATTTGGAAAACAATTTTTTGTGTTTATTTCTAAATGGTCGCAATCCTCATTTGCAAATGTTGTGTAAATTTTTAAGAGTAAAAGCAAACAATTTTCTAAGACAAATCTACCCCTTTTCTAGATCGATTTGACATAAAGGTCAAGCTCGCTGAATAAATTCCAATGTAAAGAATTTTCCTGGCAAAGAATATGATTATGAACTGTATTTTTTTGCTGATACTCAATACTAGCCAGTTGACTCTCAAGGCAGTGAATTAATTAAAGAAATATGCAAATTTAAACTGGAAAAATTATTATTAATAATAATGAATTCTAGGTAAACTTGACTGAAACGGAATGTTAAAAAAAACCCAGCTTATTATCATAAATTCACTCGTAGCACCAGTTTTAGGTTACTAAGTCCATTTTTCTCCGTTTCTACTGATATCATAAAAAGGTTAAGTGATTTGTCTGTTTACGCAGACAGTGGCAAAAACTGGCTGATTAAAAATCTTTATTTCCGAAGCAAGTACAACGATTAAACGCTCAAAGAAGGAAAATAATCATATTATCGACAATAGCAGGTGAATTTTTAGCTGTCCTGCCCCAGCGCATATTGTGTTTTATTATTCAAGAGATGAAAGAGCTTGTGATTTCATTGGACAGACATTTAAGCGATGTAGTGAGATTCATTGTACTCTCAGAGCAGGTGTAAATGATATGACTTCCTTAGGACGTGCTACAAATTAGACCTTTAATTAATACTTTTTAGAGCAGCCACTAAAACGAAAACTGCGGTCATTCGATGGACACGTAGTGCGAAACATTCATCGATAATACGCCGAAGATCGTCATGAAAACAGAGGTTTTGTTTGGCTCTGTTCAAAAACGAAAGAAGCATGGGCCTTTAACAGAGGAAGGGCTTAAAACTCTGGAATCTTTAATGGCGAGTGAACGAAAACTTCGGAGGAAAAATTCTTTGCAGAAATCCCAGCGAAAGGTCTCTCGAGTAAGCAGCTTTGCGAAAGACGAGGAATTGGACAAAATTTTGCAGGACATCGAGGTTGCCAATAAGTATAACCCTTCCTCCAAGAACGCTAAAAAGCGTCCGTCAGTTGGAGACGATGATGGTTTACCTCCAGACGAAGAACTAGACAAGTTCTTTGTGGATGTAGAAAAGCGGAATGCAGAATTGCAAGATTTGCTTCAAGCTGTAGAAAGCGAAAGAGACGAAAGCGACGGGCAATTGTCGAGGATCACCTCAGCTGGAGAGCGAGGCAGTACGGAATCATTAGTTGAGGAACTCATGAAAGAGTTAGACAGCGTTGATTGTGAGAAAAATAATTCAAATAGAACTAGAGAAATGCAAAAAAGCTCAAACAAGGTATCTAAAAAGATGGCGAACTGCAAGCTCGAGACAAGCGCTTCAGAACAAGAACTTGATCAAATGCTTGCAGAACTGTTGGAGCTGTGACTATATGGAAGGCACTCACGTCACTCAGTGTCAATCAATGGTGTAACTCTTATTCAGTTTGTAAATATATAGTTCCTTTTGATTATCTAGAGGAATTGAAAGGGAAGCAAACCGTCTATGACGAAGCTTGGTCGAATTTCAATCATTAAGAACTTAGCCCGTGTTTTTCTCAGTTCCTGTGCCTACATGTTATGGTGTGAAGTCGCTAAAAGTATTTTTGTTGTTGTTTGATATTGTGCGTATAATTTGTGTTACTTTAGCTGATTTATGATCGCTCTGCTTAGTTTGTTTCGCTGCTATTTATCTCGATTAAAAACCAAACCAAATCTCAATGTACAAATTTTACAAGTTACAAAATATATTTCCCGAATTTGTGTTTTTGAACAGTTTTGTTTGTGAATGGTTTTAGCGTACATGTGTTTGAAACAACGTTAAAACCTATACTGGATCAAACTTTTAAGTACTTAAATTTCTTCGTCCTTTGTTCGAAACCGAATATCAATAAAAAAAAAAAACTATTAGCTAATATATAATTTCTGTAAAACAACGAATTTAACACAAATAAACGAGATTTATGTTTTTATCTTAAAAATGAAATTATTATGCGATAGTATATTCTCAAACAAAAATATTTTTGTTAGTTACATATCTCGCTTACATACGCTTCTTTTGATGACTGAATTTAAAATTGATGTGTCAATCTCGGCTCATTTTACCATGGTTTCAATCCATGCTGCTGAAACATGTTTCTTGTGTTTTTAAACTCCATTTTAGAGTCATTATATTGGGGTGTTATATATGGTCTCTAGTTAGTTTCTTTTCTAACAATATACAAGATTTTCAAAATCTTCATCGCGTCATAAGCATTTTGGTTCCAGTTTTATTGAGCTTTTTTCCAACTCTTTACAGGATACTTTTGTTGAACTTTAGGTCAAAGGGTCGATACGGTGAATCTTTCCAGCAAGACCACGTATAATTTGCGTATCGACCAAAAAAAAATAGTAATGATATTGTGGCTGACTGCTTCATGCTGCCAAAATCAGTTTGGCGTCGACCTAGCGAGCCAACTCGTCTTGAAGGCGACCTGATCTCATGATCAGTAAATGCTCCTCAAAAATTTAACTGAATCATCTCACATACGATCACACGATACGATTACGTTCAAGCCAAGTATTTAGCCAAGTTTAAGTTGTAGTTGTCACAAAAACAGCGGCAAGTTTGCGTCTGTGATTTGCAGGACTGAATTAATTTGGCTCTCCATATTAATACCAACAAAATTCCCATTACAAATTTTTGAAAATATATATCGTATTGTTTTTATATACACGTTATGCAACGTTTTCGAGTGGTATATACCATGGAATATCCCACGAGCCACTTGTATTTTCTCGCTATTCGTCATTTCCACATCCCCCATAATACACTTTGTTTGCCCCCCCCCCCCCCCCAAAAAAAAAAAAAAAAAATTGCACTGATGGGCATTGTCTTCAGTTTCTCTTGGGACGACTGTAATACCCAGGAGAAATGGGAAACAAAGGTTATGCAGAATTTTGGGAGCAAACAAGGTGTATTATGCGGGATGTGTAAATGGCGAATTAATACACACATGACCATTTAGGCGAGTGTGGATAACAAGAAAATGCAAATGACAAGTGGGATTTTCCTAGTATACCACGAGAGAGCGTTGATAATTATAACTATTTCATACCACGCCATAGAAAATGATGTGGGCAACACAGTTAATACGACATACGCGTCCGCGGCTGGGAAGGTTTGGTGTAATGACGTCTTTCCTGTATTCTGATTGGCTGCATTTTCTATAGCATGGTACAAAGACAAGAGTAAGGCTAAAAAATATAAAATGTTAACGGATGTTTACGACAATGAACATAATTCAGAGAATAACAGAGTCGAAAACATTCGAGGTTCATTTGATTATCATAAACTTTCAGCCTTAATCTAATGAATATATGTGCACTTCATTTTGTCTTTTAAGGGGATATTATGTCATATATTCTACTGAAGAATATTTTGTTCCAAGGCTCCACGTCCCAAAAGTTGTTAATTAGAAGAAAAATATATTCACTTTGATCTGTTTAAAGTAACATGCAAAATGTAATCGAGATAGTCTAACCACCAATGACAAGCTAGTCTCTACATATTTGTTTTATTTCCCGTTGATGCAGTTCAAATATATGAAAACAGGTGTCTAAGGCCAGTTCTCGTCAACCTAGGTTGTTTTCAATATATTTGAATCAACTGAGCCATACGTGGTATTCTGTGACTACAACTCGCCGATTTTACGTGTCCCTATTGGCTTAAACAGGTCACGTGCACAGATCATGGGAGGCGGGAAAAGTCGTGTGGCAGACCCAAGTGAAAGATAAACGAAGATTTCCGAACAATGACTGAAACAGTTACGAAAACATTGTTGTTAGCCTTTCCTGTTGCTTGAATTACGACAACTAAAAACAGCAGATATCCCGTCGACGCTAATAATATATCATCTTTAGCCTGTCCTCAGCTTCGGCCAGCTTGTTGTTAATTTGCACAGCCTATATGCTGGGAAATCTTTTAACTCTCGATAAATCATCAGGTCAAATATCATTGCATCCCATTCAGCAGACCAATCTTGGGATAAACTCCTTTAAATCCATAACAATACCACAATTATATAGCTTGGTAATGTCTTTATATTAATTTGTTTTCCTCTGGGTACTCAGTTAACTTTCATGAACAGATGACTTGTTAAATTCATCCGGAATGTTCTGTTCATCATTGACATCCATACTGTAAACCCACGCAAAAATCTCTGTTATTGCATTTTCCTCAGAAAAAACTGAAATTTGCGAATCGCCAATAGAATCCTCATCTAGGTTTCCACTGCTAAGGAGATTGATTTCACTACGTTCTTGTCTTGCGGAAGCGAAAGGCATCAAAATTTCCGATGGAAAATTCTTTGTGATTTCAGTCACGTAAATTGGTTGCAATGCCTCCCTTGCCGTTGGTATACAGATTTCTTGGTCGCTCATTAAATGTTTGCCAGCTTTTGTAAACAATCTCCGTCCAGGTTGAAAGCACTTGACTTTACTCTGATCTCGCGATCGCAAGACACAAAAGGATTTCTTTCCGCATGCTCTCAGCTTGAAATTCCTGCACATGCCGCGGGCGAAAAGCTTGCAGAAGAACTTGACAATTCCTGTACATATGATATGAAAATAAAACTTCGTCAGCTGTGTGATACATTTTTAAATATCAGTCACAGCTGCGAGGGCCTGTGGTAGTTACGTTAGAGGCAATGATTGGGTGAGAGACGGGATTTGTTGATGAGTTTCAAATACAATTTGCTATTTTAAATTCTGATTCACATTTGTTTTGGAATGGAAACACTTGATCAATTCTGTATCTCTCACCCATTTATCACATTAAAAATCTGCGGCGTAACCCGCTTTTAATTTGCCCACGATTTCCGTCAGTGTACTTGTCGGCTTCAAGTCAGTAACGACCAAACGTCAGCTAGTTTTTCAGCGTTCACCCACTATTAAAAAGGCGACTCTCAAGGCTTGGAACATGAGATGAGTGAAAACATGAAAACTGCAAGTTAATGAAAATACTAACCCATTGTATTGCTCAAGGTATATTTCATGAAGTTCACTGTTGACGAAGACCTAAAAAAGTAAAATTTCTTTATACAGTGCTTTTGTCTTCATCCATGAAAAATGTCGAGACGCCTTCTCGGATATCTGTCAATAATTTGTTCTGTTACCGTGTCATTTGAACTGTAAAAGGTAAAACCAAGGGGAAAATTCAAAGTTGCTTTTCCACTCAAAGATACCTTTGCGTGGATCGACAGACCACTGAATGTAGGAATTAAAATAAAACTTGTCTTGAAATATGCGCGATTGTACTGCGGGAAAACTAGCAGCCAATGATAGTGGGAATTCGCTATCCTTGGCCTTTAGGTTATTGACCGCAAACCTCACGGAGAATCTTCCCGCTTTCATCTAAGCCGCTTTACGTCATTGCAGCTAAGTCGTTCACTTAACATAACTCAGCAAAAACTTCACATATCCATTGGAACGCTTATAAAAGGTCGACAAAATAAAGTCATTTAATCAGCTGAAGAGGAAATAATCTTTTTATGGTTTGAGTAACCATATCCGTAAAAGGGAAAAAAGAAGATAATTTGTTTTCCTGGGTTGCATTCATGACTGGCTTAAGCCAGGTTAGAAGCTGACAATTCAATTCGCAGCTTTAAATATATGTTGCTATTTTAATACAAAGTTTCCTTTCAGACATTTTTTCATTAACAATTTATGGAAAAGATCAAAATCACTGAGATTACGACAAGGTTCATTTTCAGTTACTATCGTTCCCGCCGAAACAATCGATAAACAAAACTGGGCAGTATATTTTCTTAACTTTCTGAAAATTACTCTTCAAGTAATTGTCTATAAACTATCATTTATTCCTTCTTGCGTATTCGAATTGTGAATCATATTCAAGGAATTTTGAAGTCGGTATTCTAATTTGATTATCGTGTACGCTGTCGAACGATTTTTGTTTTGTTTCTCATAATTTGTGGCTAAAGTTAACCTGTCACGCATCATTGAAAGCCTGGCGTTACTTTAACTCTTATTTGACCCGTCACGCAACGCCCACCTTAGAGAAAAGTTGCGTAACGACAGAAATGGGGACTGCGTTGGAGAGCACCGAAAAAGAAGCGGTATAGTTTGTAAATTCCAGGACTACGTGTGGTGGGTTCTGGAACAACCTTGAGAGAGGGTACCCTCGAAACGAGGTTGGTTCAGGAATAGGAGGCTTTAGAAACGTCATAGATCCTATGTCCGACATCTTGCTGAGTCCGCGGCACGGTTTGTTCAGCAGTTTAAGACGTTACGTTGCTTAGCAACGTCTCTGATTGAATTCTCAGATTCAGTCAATTCTTGAACACTGACCACTGCAGTGCACCAAAGGTCATAACTTATTCTTGAAGGTAATTTTCAGCTTCTTTTAGCATCAGTTGTTTTATTGGAATGTTCGCTACTGTTCAAAACTCACTGAGCTTTAAAAATTCCAAGAAAATTGTTTGATGATAGTTTCATTTGGTTTTATTAAATTCCATCGACATATCTTCAAATAAGATAATTTGTATGAAATATCAAATATAAAATGAAAGTCAAAATGCGGACGAGTCTATTTCTCGTTTCTGGTTGAAATTTCGTGTAGTTTGAACACAACGCTGTCATTTCATCAGTAGTGGAGTGATCCAATTCCAGTCACGGAAAGCCACAATAATTTTTCTTGTTTTCCTTTACTTGTCCTCAATAGCCTCCCAGGCCCATGTATTTCAAGGTTCTGTGTTTTTGGGGACGGGTCGTTATCGTCTCTTTTCAGAGAGACACTTCACTTCCCTTCAGGTTAATTGTCAGCTGTCAATCTTGAATAGAAACTGCTATGTAATTTTCAAAAAACAAATTCCCTTTTTGGCAGTCTTCACGGCTTTCTTTAGTTCGGGTGTGTTTTCTTTCATCTGTCTCTGAAGTCTGAAATTAACAAAGCAACGACAGTCAATTCACCGTTGCTATGATGTTATTTAGCTCTTGATTAATTTAGCAACATTTCCAAGAACGTTCTCAGCGCAGCTAAAACATTTTGAGAGCAGTTTTGCTGATGATCACGCCTCGCTCACACTACACTAACATTTCGACCAAGCGGAGTAGCCTGCAGAACAGGCGGTCTCTGCCCCGCTAATCCGCCTGTTTTGCAGGCTAACTAAATACATCCTTTTAAATCCAAGTTACAGTAAAAACTCGCGTGTATATAAGAACCTACATTTGGCAAAATAGGTTCTTGTATTTTGAGGTAGTTATTGCTAATTTGGGCTAAGCAGGTTCTTAACTAAGTTCTTAATTTCTTTGAAGGAGATTTAGTTGTTAATTACCAGAAGTATAGATACACTTGGGTTTGGTCCTTAAATATATAGTACGTATTTATTGACAAATGTATCATGATAAACCCAACAAAGTTGATTAAAGAAACTATACGTAGTAGGACACCGCGGAAATACGTTTTTTGACGTCACAGTAACTGGTCAGTGGTCATCACCATCGGGCTGTGCTGTCCTTCGATCGAGCAGTCTCTGAGGTCGGTATTTTGCTTCCTTTTTAGGTCGAAAATATCCTTGATACTTCTCGTTATTGGTGAGTTTGACGTCCTTAAATGGGTTTTTAATACTCAAGCAATGTTCGTAAAGAATAGCGGTACAGGGGAGTCATTTTGTGTGGAGTAATGTGTAGTTTGCTGACTCGAGCCAGCTCGAGCGGACGAAGCGTGGATCGTGTTGCTTCAGCCGCCCTCGCCTCAGAATTGTGAAAATCAACGATGGGTATCCAGCAAAGCAGGAAATTTGTCCTGTATGCAGCTTTTGCAAGGATTTTGAAGACTGGTTGGATTTAAAGTGTGATTTGCTCGAAATGGTTAAGGTACATGTAAGTCGGGACCGTTTTATTCACACTCACTTTGCGCCGACATGTGGTGCTTGTTCATTGAGATTATATTTCGCAACGCGTCAAAGAAACTTTGATAAGAATTTGTCTTTAAAGACTGGCGTTTTGGCGTTTCTATCACCTTTCTGACTTTCTGCGCCTTTTGGAACGGGTGAAATAATTTTTTTGTACCTGCCGTTTGCTGTAAGAATAAAACATTTGTTCATTTCATTCACAAGATATTTCTCTATCATTAAAGATTGTTTAAGCCTACATTTATATAATGGTGGCGTTTGCGAAGAGAGTAGAAATCGAAAATATTGTGATTTGTTGGCCGCAGCGAACGCTGGAAGTACTGAAAACATTTAAGACCACTCTATATCTTCGGTTCATTGACAATTTTTCCTTTTTTGAGGTCTTTTTTGTTTCCATCGATTAAATGTTGATAGTACATGGAAATTTTCAAGACCGTTTCCCTGTACATGTATGCACATGTAACTAAATATTTTAAAATGCCCAAACACCTGTATTTGTTTACACGAAACCGCTTCCACTTATGGGATGTGGTCAAGTTTCACTTCTTTTGATGCTGAAAAGGAAACATTCAACATTTCAGAGAGGCAGTAATCAACTCCTCAATGAAACCCACTAGTTTATTTCGTTTACTCAGTCATTTGAAGCTTTTCGATTTCTATTTCCCTATCTTAGATGTGCATTGTATCAACTTACATAAATAATTGACTGTTGTTGTTTTTCCTTTCATTTAATTTAATTCAGATGAGCTTTGCTCAATCACTACAAAATAATTTTTACATTGTAATCATACATGTACATATCATGTGCTTTGAATCAATATGAAATTAATTATGATCGCCTTAGTAATAGTATTGTATCATCCTCCCTTCTGTAAGATTCTTACTTAACTTGTAGCCACTTTATTACAACACATTATAGCACCTGATGGCAATAAATTATATATGTATAATATTATTATAGGTATTTATTTTTTTTCCTGTGATAAATTGGCTAACAAGTGGGTTTGTTTATGCCACTGTGTCTCTGAATTGGCTTACTGTCGTCTACAAACCATTGGTAATATATCTTGGCTACATCTAACTCAGATACTAGACACAAAAGCATGTATTAAAGAATAGATACATTTCTTACAAATTAATATTTATTGCATTTAGTTCATCACTTTAGTTCTACAACATTGCTTTTCTCCAGTGAGAAATTTTGTGCAAAGTCTGAAGTTGTAAGTTGCAAAAACAAGTTCCGTCAGTAGTTGCGAATCACTTAAAGTCAGGCTTTGGTGCTGTAAACTGAATGGCAAAGTGAGGAAATTAGAAATTGTCTCAAATACGCAAGTGATAAGAGGTAAACTTGACTGAAATCTACAGACTCCTTTTTTTTAGGTTTAGGGTTAAGGTTAGGCCTAAGGGACAAGGTGGGAGGTGCGGTGGCCATGTGGTTAGTGCGCTCAGCAATGGATCGAGCGGTCCGTGTTTGAGCCCTGGTCAAGGACATTGTGTTGTGTTTTTGGGCAAGACACTTTTACTCTCACGGTGCCTCTCTCCACAAAGGTGTATATATGGGTACTGGTGAATTTAATGCTGGGGGTAACCCTGTGATCGACTAGCATCCTATCCAGGGGGTAGTAGAAATACTCCTACTCAGTTCATGCTACAGAAACCGAGATAAGCCTGGCCTGATGGGCCACTTGGCTCTGTGCAGACTTTACCTTTTACTTAGGGACAAGGTACTGCATCAAGTGGGGGGAGGGACAGCGGAGTCAGAACCTCCCACTTCCCATACCCTGTTCTCCCACTTCCCATACCTCTATCTCTTGACTCCCACCCTTGTTCATCCTGCTCCTGTCCCCTGTAAATTAAGAGAATCAAAACACATCCTAGTCATTTAGCTGCACAGTCCTCAGGCATTTCCTTTTCCTTTTTTCCTTCGTTTTCAGCCTTGCTACTCTTACGTGTCTTTCAAGTGAATGACCTATGACGTAACCACTGTCAAAGGGTTTCATTTTGAGCCTCATTTTGAGCCCAAGGGTGAATTTTTCTTTGCCCGTCGGCCTAGAAGTCTCTAAAGACACTAAATGAAAGTCAAGTAACATTTTCAGTTCTTGTTTTTTAAAGTATTTGAAGCCTTAATGAATGACAAAAATTAGCATTTTGCATTTCTCTCCGGATTCCTACCCCCTATTCTCCCGGGCTCCCGCCCCCTGCCTCTCCCCACCATCAACAGATGGCTGAATGTTCAGGAGAGGAGTTGCCATATGGAGAGCATTGGTCAGTGTTCTCTCAGTTGGTGTTTTTACAACATTGATGTTGTGGAAATCATCCATGGACAGTATCTAAAAGGATTTTTGCTGAGCCAAAATAGAAAAAAATGTACAATAGAAGTTTTCTATTGGGAAATCCAGATAATAGTAATATGTAAACAAATATTAATGTTACAAAGTTATAGAGTCTCAGGCTCTAAGGTAATGTGGTCAGAAATTATCTGGGTGGCCTTATAATCAGAAGATTGTTGTGTGAATACAGGGGGGATAGCCTATTTATAACTAAAAATGAAATTCATTTATTGAGTTTTAACTGAAAGTTGTTATTACCCAGATTTTATGGTAATTTTATTGTCTGGTATGCATGTATTTTTAATTACACCTTTAACAGCTTTGTATTCCATGTCTTCTGCCATCTAAAGATAATCAGATGTCATGTACTTCTTGTGGTTTTTTCTAATAGCTAAATAGCTTTTTTTTCTAAACTCTAACAGCTATGCAACTAGTTAAAAATAATTTTCACACTTTAGAGGTGCTAAAAGCAAAATACAGAACTGCAACAATTCGAAATTATGACAAGAAACAAAGAAACAATAATAAACATGAAAATTTAAAATTTTATTTTCGCCAGCCTCAAGCTTCCTGAAGTACGGTATAATTAAAATTGGATATTTTATGAGAAAACATACCTCGGTGAATTCTTCCTCGAGTTGAGGCCAGATTTTGAACCCTTTTGGGGACTCAGTCCTACACTTGTTACACCAACGTGTCCAAGATTTATACGAAACACTGCTTCGATTTCGGCCAACTTGGTCTATAATTCGGTGATGCCGAGTGAGGACAGGATGACCGTGATTACTTACGTGAATGCCCCCAATCGAACAAGTGGACGAACACGAGCATGTCTTCCCGACGAATTTGATCGAAATGCCTTTGACATACCGATTCATACGGTTCAAGCCCATCAATTCAACAAACTTGAGAAGTTGATGTCCTCAGAACACCGCTACAGCAACACAAAAGCTGCCTAGTTTTAGCCTTAGCGCACATCGTAACGTAAATTGCCACTGGCTCGCCGCTTGCGAGCATGAACTCTCACGAAACAACAACAATTTCACACCGTGTGCAAGTTCAGTTTGGCTTTGGCATAATATATAATATTAACTGAGAACTATCCAACAAATGAGCGGAGTTTAAAAGCTAAGTTTACAGTGTGCGCTCTAAGTTTTGTATCTTTTTGACTGTCGACAAGACTCGCTGCGAAAACAATGTAAAAGTTGCAGGCATTTTGTAGTTTTGTTAAGGTGTACCGCTGACCAGCAAAATACTGTATCGCGCCCCAAAAAACGTATTTCCGCGGTGTCACGTAGTAGTGTTGTCTCTATAACATGAGTTCACATAATTTAAGTGTAAGCGACCTATAAGCACCTGCTTGATGTTGCTTGGCTAAACAGGTTCTTATATTTTTTGGAATTGTCTTAAACCATTAGGTCCTTACACGCGATTTTTTGCTGTATCACAGCCTACATCAGGATATCTCAAGTGTAGTTCAAAGCTGCAAAGCTAATCTCTCAGAAACCACAGTGAAACAAATTTCATATCACTTGCCTTTTAACGAGTGACAGATCACCACAACCAAGTATAACCAGCATCAAGCTTTGACTCGGTACTGCATCGTGGATTTGCTTGATTCTCCAGTCCACTGATAGAAGCACGTCCTTTAGAACAAAAAGGTTGCTATTTAAAGAAACTGTGTCAGAGATTTTAGTAAAATTTAGACGTACGAAAATGGTCACCAAATTGAATGAAATATAAAAACAATTACTCGAAACAGTGAAGGAGCATTTAAATACATGAGGTACAGATGGACAGAAATTGAAGAAGATTAAAACGAACTGCGATATGGGTTTTTGAAAACCTGCCAGGCTGAGCGGTTTTCAAAGTTAATTTCGTTTGTTTGTCCCTTTTAATTATAACACCCGGGAGACTTAGGCTCCCTCAACAATACGCCGGAGAAATTTGAAAACACAGTTTTATTTCCACGGTTAGGCCTACCCTCGACACTAACGCGTCACGAAAACGGAGCTTTTGAAAAACGCTCTTCAAACCGGAGGAATTTGAAAACGCCGGCTTTGCGTCTTAAAGGGGACGGAAAACATTTTGAAAACGGAGCTTTTCGAAAACGATGACGTCACGATAATCACGTGATTTCCATGACCGAGGATTCCTCAAACACAAATCCAAAATGACCGATGATTGTTGCGTTTTCAAACTTCTCCGACGTAGACTAGTGTGGACTTAAGACATTTGATGCGTTTTCAGAGTGAAACTCTGTTTTCAAAATTCTCTGGCGTGGTATAGACGGGGCCTTATTAATTTTGTTTGTAATGAAGCTATGGTTTTGGTATTTAGATCCATAGAAGCAACTTCTTCGGTACCATTGAGCTTCATAGCGAGTATTTGGCAAAACGTAATGAACTCCGCAGTGATACAGTTCCTCCTCTCTGTTGATTCCAAGTCCTTCACTATCTTAATCATATTTGTGATAAAAGCTGTCCTAATTATACAACTGCAACAAAAACTTCACAGTAAACGTTGAAGAAAGCTAAAGCATACCATGAAAGATCGCCGTTTATCTTCTTCAAGGCTAGACTGCCCCTCTAGATAAAGAAGATCACAATAAAAGTCAAGGCAAGGGCTAAATATATACAATTATAATATAGATAGGTTGATTTGTCAAAAACCCATGTTTTATCGAAGTATAAAACATGGAAAAAGCGTGATTTATTGTTTTGCGCGTGTGAAATCTATATCATAAAGCAAATAAAGAAGCCTAAGCCGTGTATTACACTGTCAAAAAACACTCTGGACATTTCAGAACACTCGAGAAATGTAGAAAACACTCGCCTGCGGCTCCCAAATCTCTTGAGAACATTTCAACTTCGTGAAGATGGGCCCACACAATATCTGAAGCTTCCATTAATCTTACTGCATGAGAAACAACCTGTAAGAAAAGGTAAAAAGAAAAAATCCCAATGTTTCTATGTAACAATTTTTCAATAAGTGTTCTTCTGCGGATCCACTCGGCTATCGTCTCGCGGATCCACAGCTACTTTGACAATGTTATGACGAAATTCATGATCAATGACAGCACAGACGCATAAAAAACTGACGTTGATTTGTTAATTTGACCACATTACAAACACCGAGAGGAGAGTTGCGTTGCGACGCGCGGCGAAGTATTTTTGACGAACTTCGAGGTGTTTGGATGTGTGGTCAAACACCGTCTTGAGTGTTAAGGAGAAATTGGAGATATAAAATCGTAAAATCTATGCTAATTAAGTTCCGATATCAAAACATCGTCACGGTCATGATTTCCTTAGTTTAAACTTGATGAGTTATTAATGAGTTTGAGAAGTTGGGATCCAATGCTCTAGGAAAATTAATTTTTAGTCAAGAGTAAACAACTTAGACATGCAGCGATCTTGAGGCGAAATAGCCTATATAACCTGTAAGTTTTAAGCCTTCAGCCGGAACGAAATTGAAACATGACATAAGATTTAGACACACAGAATTGGTCCAAACACTGAACAGCGAAAGAATTAACAGTATTATTATCAATCTTGGAAATATCGCCTACCTCTTGATCTGAATTGCAAGCGATGGCATGTGTTGCACCGGTACCAAATCTTCTTACCACTCCTGGGTAGTCCAGCATGGATGCTGTCGGAAAAGAAACCCGTAGAAGATTTCACTGTCTGTCGTTAAAGTAACAGAACAGTTCTGGATCGTATACTGTAGTGTGAATGTCTTGGTGAGTGTGCAAGTAGTTCTGTGAAGAACTGTTGTTGGTCACTGAAGATTCGACAGCCTGTACGGAAGTCAACTTCGCAATGTCTTCCACTCGGGTTGACGAAACGCCAGTCACCGAAAACAGTTCTTTTAAATAACATCACCCAGACGATCACACTATACAAACTACTCATACTTCTGAGTTCAATCCATTTAATAGGAGATTTCCAAAACGTTTCTGAACTTAACAAAAGCAGCGTCAAGCACACATGTGAAAACGCTGTGAAGTCGGGGCCAAGCGAGATGGATAGCAACTGAGTGTTGAAGGGTGCGAGCTGCACGAAGGTTTGCTTCAATTCTCAGAGGGCGTGGCCACTTTTTTGAGCAGCACCAAACTCTCTGAGAGAGTACTGGGGCCGAGAGAATTTGCCGAGAGTAAGTAAGAGTCAGTCAAGGCTAAGCGTGTACAGATAGCTGTCTTTCTCGTCTCACCCAAGCTTTACATTACTGCTCTTATTTTCACATTAAAAAAAACCCCAAATGATTACCTGTTTTTCCACTACGCCCAGTTCTCTCAAAAAATCTGTATAGAAAGTAAATCGAGGTCAAAAACACACAAGATGAGGTCAATTACAGTTTCATTAAAAAAGCGATTTCTCCCTCGTCATGCACTAAAATTGAACTAAAAACTTAAAGGAAAACTAACCTCTAAAACGAAAAAAAGTGTTAAAGTTCTCTAAGCTTTCATGACAGGTTTTATTATTTTCTTATGAGTGTTTCTGGAAGTTTTGGATAAAAGACACCTTCTTGAGTTGAAATTGAAACAGAATACTAAATCAAATATTGTGTTTCTCTGGATAATCCAGAAATGAGCGTTGGTTTCCGCAAATACTTGCGGACTACTCTCAGGTTTACAGACCTTCTATTTTCTCTTACGATCGTCGACGGCGTTTGCAACTAAGATGGTGTGGAAGCGGCGGGGCCGGGGGGGGGGGGGCGGCTTCGTAACTAAGAGAATGAACTGTGTACAGACTACATTACTTGCAAAACATTTCGGACGTTTAATTTTCGGACACTTTTTATCGAATTTCGGATAAATTTCGGACACGTTGTTGAGACAAGTAAATTCACGCCTGAAAACGCGAATTATGCTAAACCAACATGTTATGGATACACCATGAGAAAATAACACAGATTCTTCGGTATCTCAACCATGAATCAGTGTCTCAACAAGAGTTCGCCTCATAAAGGAAAATAAGAACTTTGGAGCTTCTTAAAAGTTTTTTACTGTACTGTAAATATTTCGGACACTTAAAAATTTCGGACGGTTGTATTTTCGGACACCTTTCCCGTCCGAACTTTTTTTGCCAGTAACGTATTTGCAGCTGTACCCTTAGGTTTCCGATTCCTCCTGACCAAACAAAGCAGCTCAAAAAATGCGTCGTGTTACTTGCTTTGCGTTGTAACATTAAAAAAACAAAACAAAACAAACAAACAAACAAAAAAAACACACACACAAGTTCTTACCCTTCCTTATCCGGGCCATTACATCCAAATTTGGGACCTGAAATAGTTAAGGAGTAATCGAGTGAAAAAAATTCAAAACAAAGACCTATAAAA
Source organism: Orbicella franksi (assembly GCF_964199315.1). Lineage (NCBI taxonomy): Eukaryota > Metazoa > Cnidaria > Anthozoa > Scleractinia > Merulinidae > Orbicella > Orbicella franksi. Next base: position 29,196,745 of record NC_138150.1, on the reverse strand, counting down.
TTCAGTGAAATTCCAGAATTGTACCATTTTTAATCTTCAACTGAACCAATTCCATGCAAGCTTTTGCATCTTCGATTGAACAATGACCATTCTCGCCGTTTTGAATCTTTCTCCTGTAAAAGGACAACATTTTACAAAAAGTTTGAAAATCCCCTTCAATGTTATCACACAACAATTCGACACAAATAGCGAAGGAAAAACTGTCAATAAATACAAACAAATGACATGTTGTTTAAATCCAGTTTTAAAACGCTCAAAAACACGGCAATCTTTCAGTTGTACTGATACAACGCTTTAGGAATTAAGAATATTTAGTTTAAAACTTACTTTAAATGTTGATTTGCTAGACTCCGTAAAGAGTATTTAAACACAGTTCCTCTGTTTTTTCCATAGATGACAGATGTGTCAATTACCCTACTGTGATACAGCTGAAAAAGAGAAAGATAACAACGATCATTACAGGACTAAACATATGACTGTAACAACTGACTGTAACATACACTTTTAATTGGCAATAGATTGATTCAGTGTGCATAAAACTCCTCATTGCTCTAATCTTTATTTCTCAACCAAACCTTTTGTTGTTATTCAGTTGTTGTTGTTCCTTTACACTGTGGGTGTCTGTTGTGTTGGTACAGAAAATATCAATACCCCTCGGACCACAGAGTGTCTTTCGGTTTGAACACCCCCCCCCCCCCCCAATCCCCATCTCTCTGGAAATTTAATTTAGTTATTTAAAGCACTTCCCTTTGAAATTCTTTTAGACCCCTTCTCCTGGGAATTTCCAGTGACCCTCCGTAGGATGGGCATGGATATTTTCTGGAACCACACATTGTACATTTCATTAACCCACCTTAAGTGCTCTCAGGTCAAATTCTAGAGAATGTCCTAACAAAATGGCATCTGAAGGAAGAAGATCAATCAAATGTTTCTGGACATCAGGTAGAGTTGTTGTTACATTCTCAAGCATTTCTGCTGTAATTCCACTAAATCTGTAAATTATACAGAAAACAAAGCAAACAAATGTCAATTCAAGCATTGCAGGAAAGTGTCATCATGCACAGTATTGTGTAGTTTTCTATTAACAGTTCATAAGCATTAAATGTAAATGTGTATCCCTGAAAAGAAAAAGGTTGAGGGTAGTGTTCATGACAAAAATACAATGCAATGATGCCAATCGGTGGTCCAACTTAAACCCCATTTCAAATAAATTTTGAAGGCAAGGCGTGCTTGACGTAATTTATATACATTCTAAGTGAAGCATTTTCAATCCTGTTACTTACTGTGTTAGATAATCCACTACTGGTCTTGGTGGTTTTACAAGTGTGTCGTAAACTACATCAAGTGATTCATCAACCAATGATATTCTTGTTAGTTCATTTCCTTGTGATGTCTTGCACTGATATAACACCAATGAAAATAAAGATCTTATTACTATTGCAAAATTGCTCCCATAGGCACACTGTAGGCTTAAAATGAAATCAAATGGGAAAAAATGTTCTAAATTTGCATTATTTGTAAACATACCATTTCACAATCAACAGCATACATAGGAGAGTCGGCAGATTGGACTGGTTTTTTAAATGGTTTGGTTGAGATAAAACCTAAAAAAGAGAAAACTGGGAATAACCTCAGAACAACAACAACAACAACTTTATAAGACCAAAAACTGTGCATGCCTTATCAAATACAAATTTCAAACATTAACATTAAGTACCGGTACATGTAACAATTAATATATTAATTAGAAATTAAGGACAATCATGATACATGCACTGTACATTCATTCCTGGTAGACCACAATGCGAAATTCAGTTAATTTACCATAAAAAAAGCTGTATTCATTAAAATTATGTTGAAATCATTTGTTTTATTTATTTGTTTAAATTTATTTGTTTGAAATTCATGATATAGGGCAGTTACATATATTTAAAGCATAGAAAAGGGTGGTACTGGTAAATGTGTTGTTTTTCTCTGACACATGTACTACCTCAGAAACATTAAATTTCATGTTTAAGTACATTAACAAAAAGATCAGTCGAAGTAGTCTTGCCAATGAATAAAATTCAGGAAAATACAAACCATTACACTCTGTTTGAGGAGTATCTTTGTCAACATCAGTTGGTGAAGGAAAATCATTGGCATACATTTCATCAAGGGTTAATATGTAATCCTCTCTGCCCCTTTTAGAATCTTCTTGGTCTAACAAGAGAAAAAATTCAAAATCGCTGCTTATACATTTACACATACTGCAGTTCATCATTGCACAGTAGTTTTCATACATGCAGTATAATTTATATATATACAAGGGAACTCTATATAAACCAACTAATTAACGCTGTCATCTAGATCCTGACGAGTGGGAATTACATTCCCACTAAACAGTTCTGTCAATCAAATAAAATGAACGAGAACTATTCCAGTCCACTTTCTTTAGACGAAGCTCCATTACTGTTGAGCACTCTTGAGGGCAAATCGAATCACATATTCAGTATATATATATATATCTGAAGCAGTTAAATTTGACTTACACGTATTGGAAATATTATTACCGGCATTAATGAAAAATATTCATTATCAGATCCAGTCATAAAAAAATAGTTTCCCAGCACAGAAAAATTGGAGAAAGTTAAATTGTACTTCAAAAGTTGTAAAATAAATTACACTAGATCTAGGGGTGGTGAATTGTAATTGCAAGACTTTGCATGAAGACAAGATTGGCACTTTTTGTTAGGAGCCCGAGAAATTTTGACTTTTTAAATTGTGAGACCGAGACTTCAAAGTGCTTTAAATGCGAGTGTGAGACGTTCAGATTCTGAGCTGTTCAGACATCAGTTATAAATACAAACATATGAATCAGGACTATGAGAATTTCTAAGTCTTGCAAAAATTGAGACTCTGAGTCAGCTTTGTGAAAAAAAAAAAAAAAAAAAAAGACTGGGAGACTTACATGAAAAACAAGACTGTGAAACCTGTGAAATTCATAGAAAATTTTGTGACTCAAGGATTATGAAGGACCATGTGCCACCCATAGATCTTTACATACCACATGTACTCTGAGAAGCTTGCAGCTCATTCTTCTGTTTTAACTCTTTATCTGTCAAGCTAATGGATAATAAACTCTCATGAGGAAGTTTGACATGAAGATCTGATCCTGAAGCTTTAGTCTGTACACACTGCAAAGCAAAACAAAACTTTTTTTGTGTGGATACAAACTGATAAACCATAGCTGAGTTGTTTGAGTCTAATATTCTTGTGCTATCATGATTATAGATGCTAAAAACAAGATAATATTAAACTAGTAAGAAAAAGTTGACAACAGTGGACCTTCCTAAGCCTAGTACTATGTATTAACTGATATTTTAAACCGGACACATCTCCAGTTAATGCAAAATCAACACATAGAGTCAAGTATTAAAAATTTAATATTAAAAATTTATTTTACTCAGGAACAAAACAGGTCCAAATCAATTAACAAGCGAAAATAGGTTTTTGATGGAGAGGATAGTGGAGCCCTAACCTAACACTTGACAGTTTTTGCTTAATTTATGTATCATTCAGTGATTATCCAAATGAATGCAGCTCTTAATTCACCTTTATAAATATTCTATTTTAAAAAAAAGGGATTAAGCAGTTGTTTTTACGGTCAGTGTTCCATTCTGTGAGAATGTTTATCCTTTTGTTTAATATGTGGAAAGCCCACGTTGGATAATCCTAAAAAAATTTTACAAAAAGTGCATGCATGTTAAGTGGCATGTTTCATGTTTCAAAAAAAAAAGTTATTAATAACAAATTACAATTTTTCATATATTATTTTCAAGTGTCCTCAGTATGAACAAGCTCCCTGCCTGTACTCAAAACATACATAACAGAGTTTTTCCACCAACTTATAGGTTATTCATTATCAAATCAAAGAAAAAGTGACAGAGGATTCATAACAAAACCTTATGGTACTGACTGATCATGAGAAAACATTAAATTAACAAACTTTTTATCGCACGTTTCCCTCTCCTTGAGGAAGAATTCAAGAATATACTTTAGGCCGCTACATGCATACATGTACATCTACATGTGTGTTACCTATGGCAACTGGGCTTGGAAAGTGGTCTAAAAAGTCTGCAAACAAACCAAGTAGCCCATCAGGCTGGAGCTTCTCCTGGTTTCCGTAGCATGAAGTGATTAGCAATATTTCTACTCCTCCCTGGATGGGATGCTAGTCCATCGCAGGGCTACCTGGCACAGCATTATTTAAATTCACCAGTACCCATTTACACACCGGGCTGGAAAGAGGCACTGTAAGAGTAAAGTGTCTTGCATGAGAACACAATGCAATGTCCCTGGCCAGGACTTGAACCTGCACCACTCTATCCAGTGTGGAGCACACTAACCGTGAGGCTACCATGCCTCTACGCTTAGAAAGTAGGCCATACTGTAAACCATGGCCCATACAGTTAGCCAATCACAGCATGCTTCTAAACTATCTGGAAGATATTTATTATCATTCAATAATTGATACACGTATATGTACAATACCCAGTGCTGCAATTATCTCACCTGTTCAAAAAGGTTGTTACATTGAGGAAATGCTGATTGATTTTCCATATACTCCTTTACTCCTACACAACTCACAAGAACAACAACAACTTTCTGGATTTTCCCAGCTTTAGTTATTTCACACCACTTCGGATGCCGGCCTCGATCTCCAACAAAAGATGCAAACAAAATCAGATCTTTAATGTTTGCAATCCCAAGTAGTGAGGTGGCACATCCTTTTTCAACTCTGAACACATGCTCGGCACGAGGAACAACCTTTAGCTGCAGTAAACAAATACACATGACAGGATAACGAAAATTGTAATTTACCTATTTGTTTATCTATTGCATTATGTACATGTTGAACTTTCCATAAAATATCCATACCTCCCAAACAGAAGGGATTTTTTCTAAGACCCCCCCACCCCTCCCCCCGTTACCCCTCTGGAAATTCCAGTTGGGCTTTGTACGTTTTGTATTTTTTGTTTGTATCTTTTGGTCTTACAGAACCCTCTCACCCCCAGGAAATTCCAATCCCTCCTGTGGGGGGAGAAGGGATATTTTCTGGAACTGCACATTTACTTAACATGTATGAGGCTGGGACAGACAGAGAATGGGAACTGAGGAATCAAAAGAAGTGAGATATGTTCTATAACAGTAAATGGGAAGTGAGAAATTCCAAGGAGCTACTTGGCTTGAATGGGACTGGGAATATAGAGTAAAGAAGTTACTTCATTTGGTACATGGAGCTCTTGCCACATATACATACACTGTACATGTACAAAATGTGCTAAAAAGACACTGACTATTGGGGACTGGCCTGTGAACGCAGACATACATGTATTTCTGGCTGTCGCTTGTCTCCGCCGAAAAATAACACCTGCGAACCCAAACCAAGAAAAAATTTCTGCGACGTAGGAATTCTAAGCCACTCACAGTTTGGCTCAAATAGCCCCAGAACTACTGCGTGAGGTATTCACTGCATGGAGCACTCGAGTTTCATTCTATCACGGAATCTGATTGTCCAAAGAGAAAACAAAAGTCATTATGTCACAGAAATCGTTTCCTGGCAGACATTGTTTTTTGGTGGAGTCAAGTGACAGCTGGAAATGCGTCAGTTTGTTCTCAAGCTAATTAGGGACAGTCTGAGGTGAGATTCTGTTGTTTGGTATTTGATAAAATAAAGGTAGGATCTCGAATATTTTGCTAACTTTCAATTGGTATGCTTGTGAATAAAAAAGAAGTACTTTTTAAAAGTTCTTTGGTTTGTGATACCAAGTTAGCAGGCACTCACTGTTGAATCACAAGGCATTTTGTTTGAAAAATACTGTTTCCTGTTTTGAGTTGGCACATGCACACAGTTGCATTTTTATTTATCAGTCACATTCATGATTTTCCATCTATCTAAATTCAGTATATTAAGGTATATTATGACTGTATTAACTCAATATCACATGTGATTTACTAACCTCTTTCGAATAATGTTTTGCTTTCTTGGCTTTCTTCTTTTTAATTTTCTTGTTCTTTATAATATGCTCTATCATCGCATCTACAGACAATTATACAATTACTATAGGCTAGCTTTAGTTTTTAAAACTTTATTTTATGACCAACTAAGTATATAAAAATGTAGCCCATGAAAACCTCATTCCCAGGCTCTCTCTTGCTCCTGTGCTCTTTCTTACTCCAGTGGGAGGGAGAGGGGAGGGGGGGGGGGGGGAGGGCAGTAAGAAGAGAGACACTGGGAACTAGGTTGAGCCCATGATTAATTGCATGTTGACATCAGACTTTGTAGTTTCACCAGCAGGCCTTGGCTTGAAAATAATTGCTGAATGACCAAATTTATTAATTCATGAAGTAATTTTAGTAAGCAAACTTTTAACAAAATATAATGATGATATATAAAATATCTTCATATATTTTGTTAATTATAGTGGCTATGTTTTTACCAGAGATAGGTAATTTGTCACTGTCTCCACTTGCAGGTCTCTTCCTTTTTCTTGACTTTCTTGACATCTGGAAAATGGAAAACTTAACATAACATAATTGAACCATCAGGTGATTGTGGCCATTCTAACTAGCTAATGAACTTTCCCCTATCCCAGGGAAACGATTTCCTGTATAAACCCCTCAATAGCATAGGGTATTCCGTAGGATATTCTAGGGTTCGGTTCGGGTGTCAGTGTATGACATTAAATTCACAGACTGCAGACGTCCGACAACATTTAGCCCTAAAAAGCGCTCTGCTTAGCCTGAATCACTAATCAAGGTTAGCCTGAATAGCGCTTACTGTTAACTCTCGGTGATGGAAATGGGAGTGTGATATTGGTTAAAACGTCTGCAGTCTGTGGACTTAGACTTAGTAGTAATAGGTCCACATCAGCTGTACAGTTGCTTATTTTAAACCCACTTATCAAATAAACGTATGTCTTTATGTATGTATGTAGTCTGCAAATTATGTTATACACCGGCAACAAAGTGCATCACAACGTCAACGTACATGATCAGCTGTTTGCAATGGGAAACACGTGCTTACAAATCCGAGCACAATGACTAACATTCATGAAATATACTCAATAAAGTTGGTTTTGGTTTCAGTTTCGTGTGTAACATGGATTTCAATGGGGACAAGAAATCGTTTGGAGCACTAGGGAACATTGAAAAGTAGCATACCGGTGATGTCCCAGCCACTCCGTCCTCCATCTTTAATTCGCGCGAGCAGCTGAGAAAACGGTGTGAGAGATAAGGTTTCCTCCTGTCATGTAAGCGTCATGTATTGTTCCAAAAAATGGGCCTTGTGGACTTCTCACTTACTCTTACATGACGCGATTGAAGAAGCGGATACTCAACATCATGACGTCTTGACGAAAATGAACAGACTTGAAGGTCAGAATTTAGATACAATTCGACCTGTGTTAGCCTCAGGAGCGGTCTTTGTGTTCATCTTTACCTTTCAGTTTTACAGGTACTGTAAATTCTCCACTTAAGTAATTCGTGATCTTCTTGTTCCTGTCAACGTGTCCAAGTAACCTAGTTGAGCGGAGCTTTGATTCCGGTACATTCGTTCAGTTTTTAATTTCAAGAGGGAGAAGCTTAGTGTCGGCTTTAATTTTATAACTTAGCGTAAAAATTTAAACTCTGTGATATGTGCAGTAAATTAATGTGCTAAACGTTGGGGAGGGGGAACGAGGGCATGAGAGGGGAGGCTCTGTGCAAAAAAGATAGATTTAAAACAGCTGTTCTCTGATATAATATTGGGACCTCAGAGTTTAGCATGTAATGTAGCTGAGATCAAATTATTAGCTGTCGAACTGTCGGGAACAACCTGCTAAATACAGTAGAGCTTTTAGTAGATGGAATAAATTATAGTGAAACCTGTATTGAGCAGACCTCATATTATAAAGGGGACACCCCCTATTAAGTGGACACCTGCTTGAGTCCCAAAATTTTCTTCTCGCAGTTACTGTAAAATAAACCTACATTCAGCTTTGTTAAGCGGATGCGGACATCAATATTAAGCCATTTTGTTGCAAGAAACTTGCAAATATAAGCTGACACTTCAAGGGCGTTTTACTTCTAAAAGCTCCACTCAGACTCCTCATTGTTCAGCGATATCATTTTAAAGCTACTGTAACTAGTAGATTATTCTAGATTGATGCATTGACTGCCTGGACACTTGTGCTATGAGCAGTCTTTGATCTTACACTGTTTTACAAAAGGGTTAATAATTAACTATTATTGCACAATGTATTAAAACCTGTTTTGAGCAGACACCCTGTATTAAGCGGACACTAGTGAGTGTCCCAAGGGTGTCAACTTAATACAGATTTCACTGTAAAAGAGCAAAATATAATATAAAAATATAAAAACTGGTGACTATCAGTAGAACTATTAGGCTTTTAGTTAATATAATTGTGGATAAGAGAAGTATGACTGAACTACTACAGACGAATAACAAGGAACTTGGAATTTCTGTACGTATGTAATTTCAGACTGGTTAAAGTTATTGAATTTCTTATTGATCATCGTCATCATGACTGATATGCTCATATTGTCATTGTCATCATTATGATCTGTCATGCCTTTCTTGGTGGAGAATGGAATTTGTAGCCCCTTAATTGATAACCACTGTTCTTTCTTTCTCTTATCTGTAGTTGTCCTCCATTACTTATTGGAATATGGGTTCTCGCATTTGGAATTGCAGTAGGGTTTCTCATTTTCAGGTAAATAAACATGACAGTGTTGTGCTGATTCATTTATTTTACATTAATTAGTAGAAGTTTTTAATAACTTTTGTTTCCATTTCATAAGTTACATGTCACTGTTCAATATCTTACAAGGTACATGTACAGTAATAAGTTTCTGAGCAGTGGTGTTTGAATTGGGATTTCTGAAAATGACCATGACATTGTCGCATTAATAATTTTAAAAATAAATGAGAATCTCTAATAAGAAACAGACTGAGTGAGCCTTTTTGTTCAAGTAAAGTATTAAAAACTGGGTGTCTGGAGGCTGGGTTTTCATTGTGATTCTCTAAATCCTAATTTGTATTTCAGTAAATACATGTATTTTGCATGTACTTTACACTTGCTGTTTCAGTTATTGTCCAGTATTACCAAGTCTATTATTGCACTGGGGTCAACGTAAAAAGGTATATAGCATATTCTGAACATTGCTTTTCATAATTATTTTTTAAACATGTTTCAAAGTAATGTTAACACCTTGTCTGGAGTACATGTCATACGTACCTCTTGTATCTCCACCTATTTGACCGATATACAAAGTCATGTAAGAGTGACTTAAAATGTACATCGATGTGGATGCATGCACAGGTGAGGATTGGATTAAGGACTTTGGATGTACTTATTAATATCAAAATTGTAGTGTAAGTTTTAATATTATACTAAACATATTTACTCAATTAAGCACGTACTATCCGATGAGCAGGAGCTGTATGTCAAAGAGCAAAAACATTAAAGAGCTGTGCTCTCAAAGAAGTGCTGCACACGTGTAATCATTCACATTACAATGCAGTTCTGTACATAATCGAAGTATGATCAGATGGAATTGTTTGTCAATTCATGAATGAGTACAACTGAAAAACAAGTATGGTTTACTGATCAGGTTATTTGTGCAAACAACATTTTATGTGCTGTTTAAAAATTTCTTGTCAATGGTTACTTCCTTTCTTATTATAATGTATTTTGCATAAATTTATATTTTGATCTCAAATGCTATTTTTAATAGAATTATGAGGAAAATGAAGAGCAGCAATCATCTGCATCCAAGCAATGCTCAATTTGTGGTAACAGTAAATGCCAACGTCATAGGTAAAGATTGGAAGAATTTTTAATGTCTTGCTGGTAATAAATTTGGCTGAGTGACTAACATCCAGCCCATAGTCAACTCAATGGTATTAATTAGATTATGAGCTTTCAAAGAGAGGTTTCTTTTGCATTACACTGTATGTAAGGTTGTAACCCAGAATCACCCATTACGCATAGAAACTGATAGTGAATAGTATTTTTAGTGTAAATCTACTAGTCAATCAAAACTTTATCTAAATCCTCTTCACAGACACTTCAAAAAATGCAAAGAAGTGGCTGTCATTTTGTTAGCAACCGCACATTGCTAGGCTACTCACTATCTACAACTGAATAGATAATGAGTAGGGTAGCCAATCAGTCAGAACAGCATTCATGATAGAATGCTAGCTTAGCTACTAACTAGAGGTGATTTTTACTGAGAGATGAAACTTAAGGATATTTTTGTCAAGTGTTTTTTCTTGTTATCAGTTTGTTGTGGTCATTATCTAAAAGGTAATTAATAATAATTTCGAAGACAAAAAGGAAGAACTTTGTGTTTCCTAAACCTGTGTTAGTAATTTTTTATTTGTTAGCAAATATGTAGCGAGCCAATTTATTATTTAATCATGTCACTCTTGATTTATGATCTGATTAATGAAATACATGTAATTTTATTTTAACAATAAATATAAGCTTCATTATATAAAATAATATAAATTAAAGTTTAACTATTAATTTTACTGTTTAATGTACAAGTATAAAATAAACTTGATAATTAAGAATGTCTAACTTGTCATTTTTGCATTTCAAAGACCAGAAATTTCAAGGGCTGAACTAAAGGTGAGCTAAGCAAAAGATTGTCTAATTTGTTCTTTCATGCATGTGAATTTTCAGATACCTTATGACCATTTTTAACTTACATTTGAGTGCACTTTTTTTTGTTTGTTTGTTTGTTTGTTTTTTCTTTATTTTAATTGATTTTTTAATTTGAGTTTTTAATCTTTTAATAACAAAAATAATGGGTCACCAATGCGACCAAATTTTTTTCACTGGTTTTTCACTGATTGAAATACTTTTGCTGGTAACTAAGTCTGAAAAATCAGGGACCAGCTCGCCCCAAGGTTTTTTCCTGAAAGTTGAGCCCTGCAGGATTTCCTCCAGTTCACTAGAAACACTGTCAGTAGTCATTTACATATTTATTAGTCTGTTAACTGTATTACTTTCTACTTGGTAATAGTCACAGTGGAAGTAAAGCAACTTGAAATCCCTTCTCCTCTTGTCATCCTGCCAGCTTCTCTGATAGTACTCCCTTAATTATGAAAAGTTATCTTGGTCCATATTTAATCTTTCTCTGACAGAATTTGTTTTCATATTTTAGCCATGGGAAGATCTTCTTATTCCTGAATCAGTAGATGCAGCTTTACAAGAGGTGTGTTAATTATTAAGTTCTTTGAAAATTTGCCGAGTGTTTCCATTTTAATTAACAATTAGATTATGAGCTTGAGATTTCTATTGCGCTATATAGTTGATGAGGGTGCAGCCTGAGTGAACTATCACTCATAGAAATCAAGAACAAATAATCTATTGTGTGTATTTTTTTTTTTTTTGAAGTGACTGTGAAGAGGATTTAGATAAAGTTTTGAACAACTGGTAGATTTATACTAAAACAGTTAGATTATTCGCTCTCGATTTCTATACATGATAGTTGACTCGGGCTGCACCCTCGTCAACTATCATGCAATAGAAATCTCAAGCTCATAATCTAATTCTTTAATACAAACATGATTTTAAACCAATCAGCACACATATTTTCTTAGGGCTTATTTTCTAAATACTGTACATGTATTCAATCATGTACAGTGTATCCTTTAAAATTCTGGTGAGATTTGAATTGTACTCAGTGATCTTTTTGTGAAATTTGCTATGGATTTTTCTTTTAGAGATGTAACTCCAGTAATCTAACATCTAGTATTTGTTTTCTCAATATTTTAGTTTCTAGGTCTTCTTCTTCAAAACTATGTCTACAGCTGGTACAGGTAATGACTAATTTGTGCTAAATCATGATATTACTTGATATGTACTTGTTGATATATAATCTCTCAGATGTTGTCCTTTCTTTCCAGTGAATTTTGAACCCTTCCTATTAAATCCTTAATGCACTTTGTTATGTTCCACATTGCAGAGAGTTGAGCTGCAGTGAAATATGTGTTGATGAAATCCGTACAAGCATCAGATATATGGCAGCAGTGTTATTAAAAAGAATACAGAAGGTTAGCGCTATTAATAAAAGTCTTATTTGATGGATGTTCAAGTTGCGTAGAATTTACAGTCATGCGCAAGTAATGTGCAAAATGTCTGTGTGTACAATGTATGTTAAACCATCAAATAAGAGATTATTTTAAATCCACCATTTTGCCTTGCTTTTCAGGTTGATATTCCAACTTTGATTACAGAAAATGTTGCAAAAGAAGGCTTGAAGCATTTAGAGATGTACCTTAGTATTAAAGAGAAAGGTATATATCAGTGTGTGACAGTGTAAAATAGTATTAACATCAATTGCCTACTGGAGATGTTAGTTGCAGACACTGTGTTTGATGATGAGAAAAAAATGTTTTTATAGTTGTAACAAAATTATTGACTTTTGGGTGTTTGTCTCTGAAACTGATATATTTATGAAGAAATGAAATAACATTAATTAGCATAATGAAAGTATAAATATTATATGTTTATTTAATATTATTTTTTCCTTGTTTTGGTAAACAATTTTGGAATACCCTGAAAACGTGAAGACAAGAATTTTCAAAACACCAACTTAAATGAGAATGTTTAAAAGCAATGTGTCTGTAATAATTTTCTATCATCATACGCCTGCAATGCATGCAAAGAGCTAGTTAAAAGCTCTCTGCATGAACTGCAGACCTATGATGATACAGAGTGTTGTTTTCCAGTCAAATTGTCACAGGCTACCAACACTCAGACAGCAATACTAGATCGCTTTGGACCTAGGATGCATTGTGCCATGCAGAACCGACAAATGGAGCTTCATTACCTTCGGAAGCTCTCAGAATCCATTATTCCTTTTATATTACCTCCAGAATCTCTGCAATGTAGGTAAGTGCAGCACGTACCTGCAGCTTGCTTGTAGCTTGAAATATTGCAAGTTTTGTCACACCTGTAGTATTTTTCAAAAATTCAATTCTTAATAGTCCATACTGTCTTCTTTTTAATCATGACAAGTGAATATTTTGCTTAAACTGGCTTGTGTCAATTTTAGGAGCCTGTTATCCTTGCTGCGAGAATTAATGGCCAGTGCAGTGTTTCTAACGGCAGTGGACAAACTGTCAGATCCTGTAAGTTTAACATATATGCATATGACTGATTAGATCTTACACGTAATTTCATAAATAAAAATTTTATATTATATTCCTAAATGACCATAAACTGTTGATAATATGACGTTTGATATGTACTTGATTTATTTTTGTATTTTGTTTTGGAAAGGATTTTGTTAATAACATACTTCTCCTACTGTTGGACAAAGAACCAGTAAGTATTTTAAAATCTTTTCTTTTCACTTGTTTGCTTTGTACACATTTTTAAATATGATAAAATACTGTCGTAGATGTACACGTATGTTTTGAGAAGTATAACTTTTATACAGTGTACAAATCAAAGATAAATTTGCCATTTTCTTGTAAGGGCAAATCTTCATCCCACTTATATGTGATCAAACTCTTTTCACAGATGGTTGCCTCTACAGAACCTTCAAGTCCTAAAGTCCCTTTACTTGCTAAGTTCGGAAAACCGAGAGCTCCACTAATAAACTCGGTAAGTTATTTATCTGTTAACAGTAATTGCATCAATCTGAGAAGTTAAAAATTTTCAAGATTTCTGTCCACCGGACATCGAATCCTGCTATCTTGCGGCTGCAAGGCCCGTGAAACTATGGGTGCTAAATGCGAACTTGTTCTTTAAGGAACCTCACCAGTTGACTAAATTCACTTAATAGGTCCACTTAAACAATATTTGGCAGAGAACATTTCACTTCAAAGATCTAATTGCACTATTTTTGGGCTTACAGACACTGTGGCCTTATTGGCTTACGAAGCCCGATTTTTTCAGATTTAGGGTGTTTTTCCGGGCATGTTCTCTGCAAAACGAAGTCCTTGACCGTCCATTTTTGTTTTTACATTTCTGACGTAACTAACTCATGATATTACAGTCACCGTGGTAAAAGTCTCAGAAAAAAATCAATGTTGGAAAATTTTTGCGCGAACGTCCTTAATTTTGCATTTTGATAATAATAACCATTGATGTTGTGTTTTTTTTTCTAGGCTCTTCATCTGTCCATAGCAGACATTCTTCACACCCAGTCTGCCCTGTTTCCATTCATGCAGTTTATGAAAAGCGAGGGAGCTTTAAATATTCTCCAGTTCTGCCTCACCGTCGGTATGTTACTACACACGCACAGTATAGCTTGCACTTGATATGCTTGTAAGATTTTTGCCGTACATATGTGGTATGATCATTTTGAGATCTCTTTGAACTTAGTTTTCCACTTCTTGTTCAATCAGAACCCAGGCTAAATTTACTAAATTGCACGTGCGGTGATTAAATTTAATTAGCTAACAAGTTTGGAAACCCACTAAGGATACAAAATGTTGCAAAGAAATTGTGATCCATCATCATTTTACTGTTTTTGTTGACTAGATGTTAACTGGAATAATGTTTAAAGTGCGCTTCTGTGAAACTAAGCGCCACTAAATACTTCAAGGGTAAATACTTCAAGGCGACACTGTAAATTGTAACACTCTTATTTTAATCACTGTCCAAATAATTTGCTGTGAACTAATATGTTGTTGTGTTGTTAACTTCTAAGAGGATTTCAACAAGCGCATTTTTGCCTCCGAAGAAACAAACGAGGAAAAAGAATTTCTCATTAGTGAGGTGAGATTTGTGCGAGGGTAGTTGATAAATTATTTTTACTGTGCTATAATATAACATTTTAATTTGTGTTTCCTTATATTTGCTGGTTTTACGCTTTCTTGACATGCAGGTTAAAGAAATCTTCAGTTCTTATTTTGATACTGGCGCTGTAGACAGAATAAATTTTGACCCAGAAATAGTAGAAGGACTACAAGCATGTAAGTATTTTTTTTTCATGGTAAAATAAAATCTTATCAACAAACGATATTAACAAACCTTCAGTTTTAGAATCATGTATTATTTTCTTAAAAGAAAAACTTAATTATTTCCCGTTTTGTTGTAGGTATTATTGGTCCCATGGATAAAACAGAAAGATTAAAAATGGCAACTTTGCTTTCTAAGTAAGTGTGATCTCCTTTGCTTCCTTCAGTTTAAGTGGCATGCCTGAGAACTAGCTGAATGGTGTAGCTAAGGTCTTTGACCACTATAAACATTGAACTGGTATTTTATTAGTTTTTTTAGTAACTATCTAGTAGCTAGTGTACGTCTTATTAGCAATTCTTAGTATGTTAAAGTATTCGATTAGAATTCTTATTAACTATCTAGTAGCTAGTGTAAGTTTGTTGTTATTTTAGTAATTAATAATTTGTATTCTATAACGTGTTCCCAATTAGCGCCTATCGCGCTAGATGCATTTGACACGAAAATAAAGTTACTTCCTTACTTTTTCAACATTCAACAACATTTTCTAACTCGGGGAAAATAATTACGAAACTTATTTAAAAAAGTAAACCTCACGGCTGTGGCTGGAAATCATAGTGTGTTTGGTTCAAGGGTATCCATGTAGTTTGGATGAATCTGCTTTGGGTAAAGATGCGTTTTTTTGTATTATGCAAGCCGAACAAGAATCATGTTAAGTGCATTGTTCGGCATCTGGACAGATAAGCGTGTTGCCCTTGCTTAAATGTCAGTAGAAATTTGTATTCAAGTTTGTGTACATGTAATAATCAATCGATGTATATTTCAGAGCCTGTGAATATGCGTACAATCTACTGGAGACAACATTTCTTCCTCTCTTTTACCAGAGTGATGATGTAAGTATTGTTATCTTGTTTCAAAGACTTCACGCACATTGGATGTTGTGAGTTACAGCCATGTTTATTAAAATATTTGTTCAAGTCGGTAAAGTTGATAATCAAGTTGAACGATTCGTGCAAGTTGTATGAGCCGTAAAATGCGCTTTACCATTCATAGGTATACGATTAGTTCCAGAGGTTTACATCTATGTGATACTTAACAATAAAATAAAAGGGAGTGTTATTTCACGTAACCAACGATCAATTCCACGGAAAGGAGGCTCTGCAACGAATTTTTTTTAATGCGTACGGTTCGTACGAGTCGCGAAACTACATCTCATTATAACATTACGGAAGGGACCAAGAACAGTAACCCGTGAGAAAGAAGATAGAGACCCCTTACAAACACTGAACCACTGTGGTAAAACAAAACGTTTTTTTCTATCTTGCAGTATTTCTCTTTGTTGTGTGGAAGTCGTTTACCAGCCAAGCCATTGTACAAACCAACGTCAAGGTAAATTGCTTTCTCAAACGCTTTATTTTATCATGATTAGGGCTTAATGAAGGAATAAAATTACTGTTTTTTGGCCACTATATCACAAAGTTCAGCCTCGTGTCAAAGGTCCGCTTGGAAACGGGCGACTTTTTGAAAAATCAACTTAAAGTTATATAAAAGTAAACCTAATTAAATTACTTATAATGTCGGTGAATTTAGCTTTGCCTGTTAGGGACGCACTCTTGTACTTATTGGAAACACTAAATAAACAAGCAAATATGATAAGTCAGTTAGAGCATCCCAGCTGGAGAGAGATTTACCAATTGGTCTGACGGTCATTTACAAATGAAGCGCGATCGAGTTGAACTCAGGACTACAGCTCTAGAATACATCTAAATTTTGGCAAGATTGAAGAACTGAACCAGGGACCTATAGATTTTTATAATACATAACTAGTTATGCAACGTTTTAAAGTGGTATACCATTGAATATCCCACGAGTCACTAGTATTTTGTCGGTATACAGACGAGCGTTAAGGCCATATACCATAATGCTACAGAAAATGTAGTGGGCAACACAATCAATCGGGCATACGCGTGGCGCACGATGGGAAGTTTGGATGTAATACCGTCGAATATACAACGGTTCGACGGCTTTCCTACATTCTGATTGGTTGTACTTTCTATGGCATGGTATAAAGCATCATAAACTACCCAACCATGCCGCGTGCCTTGTGTTATAACTATCTATTTTTTGTAGGGTTTCAAAGAAAAAATTTGATCCTCTGGCGGAGTTTTCAAGGCTAGCAGGAAAATTGAAAGATAAAGTGATGAATCCAAGCAAAGGTAGGAGGAGCTCAGTGCTATTCATGGCGCTGAAAACTGAAGTGTGGAGGGTTAGGTTGATAGGCAGAATTTGCGTCCGGATGATTATGGTTTATAGCCTGTAATGTCATTCATCTCCCGACCTCAGCCTAGTCCCCGAGCGAGGGACGCCTGCACAAGCTGAAAGCCAATCAGAAATTACTTTCCACATTAGAAACAGGAAGTGACGTCATTGGACGGAATTATAACGCTCAGACTTCAGGCGTCTCTCGGCCGGCAGGGATTGAGTTGAGGGCGGAAGATGACTGACATTTCTTTAATCTTTGATCTGTAATCTTTGTTGATACGTGTAAAAATAAAATAGGTTTTTATAAGTCACCCGTAAATAGCATGACTAGTCAGTCGGGAGGGAACAAATACATTAAAACACTAAAACTACGACCGTATTAAATAACTGTGTGAAAAGTAAAGATTAAACGAGACTTTAAGATGGATTCTGAGTAATCAGCCGGGAGTGCAAGAGTTGTAGAGTGTAGAGAGTAGCGCATGCGTCATTTCAAATACATGTGAACAAATAATAACCAGTGTCTGCCTCTTCTGATTTTTTTTTTTTTTTTCAGTTGGTAGAATATCCTTTGAACAACTTTTCTTCAAGTCTACTTTCTGTTCGTACAAACTGAATTGAACTTACACACTGCTTTGGCTTTTTCTGCACTTGCAATTACTGTATGTTGCCAGCGGAGTGAAGCCTAAGTAACGTCTTTTGATTTATTTTATACCACAGACGATTCACCGTTCGAAGAGGACCCGTTTGATATCCCGGATACACCTCCGGTAATACAGCACCTCACGAACATGGTCGCGTAAGGAAGTTTGGGATCGTTTGGCACGCCGTACTGTTGTCCATCTACGCGGGGGACTCGGTCTAGCGGTCCCAGCATCCTTGTGCGCGCTTAGCTAGTGCCCAGTGTCACCGACAATAGGCCATTTCCGAGTTACCTTGTGCCTCTGTGTCAAAACGAGTCTTTCATATGAAAATGTGTTCCGCCGTTCATTTTCATACAAATCAAACTCGTTTTCATATGAAAGGTTTTGCACGGAGACTCGTTTCGAAACAAAGACACAAGGGAACTCGGAAATGGCCTCGTCTTATGCTGTGTTTGTTGCTTTTTTACAATATAAAAGGAAAAGTTATTGCTATTTTTTTGGGATTTTAAGGATTTTGGGCTGGAAAATGATAATGAAGAAACAGAGGAGGCGGAAGAAGAAGAATCACGTGATCTCAGCAGGTGGAAAGTGACGATACCACACGTGATCATGGAAACTAGACAGGTGATTGTTAATTTCGCCCAAGTTGCTTATTTGCACTTTTCTAAATGCTTGAACAAAAGTCTTGTAGCTTCTGGTCGTTCACTCGACGCGAAAACTCACAGATATTTGTGCACAATGTTTCTTTTTTTGTGCGAGTAGGAAACTTGAGTTGTAATGTTCAGTTTATTTCCTCGACATCGCCTTACGCACTTTTGGCAGGCAAGTGAAACGTCAGGCATATATTCTGTGGTCTCTACCAACAAATTTCATCGAGTTTCGGTTGATTTATTTACAAACACTAGCATTTACTTACTAACACCATGTTAGTTTCAAATAGCAAAATAACAAGCTCGCCTCTACAGTAAAGTATGAAATTTCTATGCAGTACAGCAATTTAAAATGCTTTGTTTGTTCTTAGTGTGTTCTAAATTCTTGTTCGTAGTTCCCAAGTATAAGACAGGTTTTCAAACTTAATGTTCCATACAGGGAATCGACTTGTAAAATAGTTTCTCGATACCTTTCTCATTTGTTCCTTTTCTTTACAGAAATGCATGTTCATCATATCAGTTGAAAGAGCCGATGTCACTGAAGGTATGTTCGCCGAGATTTCTGTTACTTTGAGTTTTCCTTTGGTGCGTTGCCACTGAAATCGTTGCCGTCTTGAACCGATATTCTACATTTTATTGCTTTGGGATTCATGTTCGTTGTTCCTGGTAACAGAAGAGATCTCATACGCCATACCACAAGCTTATCACAACTAACCAAGGTCAAGTTGATTCACGTTTGATTCGCGTTTCGTTATTCACTCCACTTCGCTGCCAACGCGAATACCTTGTCTCTCATCTTGCCCTGATTTAAATGCTTGATCTCGCTCTTCAAGGCATTCTTTCTTATCCGTTGTGTTCTCTGTCAGTAACTGTTTGTATACGTTCTTCAAGCCTTCTTCTGCCTCGTCCAAATCTCTTGCTATTCTTCCGAACTTTTCTGTTAAGCTTTTTGCTCCTTGCTGAGTTATGTCAGCTCGTTCAAGGGAATCTTGGAGCCGTGATTCACTTTGCGACAGACTGTTCGCCAGATATGCCAATTGATACTTTAAGGTTTCGAGTCTGTCGCGTATTTCTTCGTATTCATCATTTTGGTAACAAAGCTCTCACCCGGTCTGTTGTCAACGTGCTGTTTTAAAAGCCAAGACAACGCGCGCTTGTAAATTTCGGACTTTTTTACAATCAGCTAATTTGCATCAGAACAAACCAAAATCGGCATCTTGAATGGTGGTTTTTGTTTGTCCCCAGAAAGCGGCAATTTCAATAGGGTAAAGAGTGTTTTACTCTAAGATAATTAGCTCATTGATTTTGATTTTGTCGTGGTCTACTCTTGATCTTAACGAAGCCAAGGACCTTTTCAGCTTCAACGTTTGGAAATGCCGTTGTTTTCATGTTGCCGTATATATCGGATCTTCTCGAGTACAAAAGCGTTAAATGTTTTCCACTCCTTCCTTTGTCGTGCAACAATATTTAAACAAACTGATGAGAATTTTTTTCCGGATTGAGAATTATTTAAGAAAAAAAAAAGTAAATGTCCGAAGGGCGATCAGTCGAGCGGCAGCGGCGACAAGAAAGTCGGTCAAGGCCCAAAATTTGTATCATGCAGCAATCCAAAAAAGTTTTGATGAGAACATGATGAGAAGAATTGTTTTTGGTTTTCACTAGCAAGCGAGCAGGTGCAGTGAGGTGCTGTTAAGTAACACCTTTTGTAAAGAAATTGTTCCAACAAAAGGTGCTAATTATCAGCATGTTTTACTGCGCCTGCGTATGGTGGCTTATGCTTTTGCTTATGCGCTGTTGAAAACCCGGCAGTCTTCACTTAACCTTCCAAGAGTAGGAAAAGGAAGTACGTCCTTGCTGAATTAAGCTCGCCATTAACTTGACGGTCATTTAGGGCGGAGGAATTTGAAAACGGAGGTTTCACTCTGAAGACGCATCAAATGTTTTCCGTCCTCACTACGCCAGAGAAATTTGAAACGCAGCAATCACCGGTCATTTTGGATTTGTGTTTGATTAAAACTCGGGCTGGGAAATATCACGATTATCGTGACGTCATCGTTTTTGAAAAGCTTCGTTTTCAAAATGTTTTCTGTCCACACTAAAACGCACAGCCAGCGTTTTCCAATTCCTCCGGCTTAGTGAGAACGGGGCCTAAAAGTGAAAAGTGCGGCATTCAAGCCGGGCCCTATTCTTTACTCTCGCCGATGCTTGTCTGTTGTTTTCGTGCTTTCCTCTCCTAGCGTGTATTTTAATAAGAATTTCAAAGGTGAAATAGTTTCTATTTTTTCTCACAGCTACAAGATGGGATGTTGCCAGGTAGGTTTCTCCGCATAGATTTCAACAATATTTCAAAATTTGTTTTTTTCCTTTAGTTTGTCGGTAATTTTTGGGCTCATTATTAGTTTATTATTCTACTACAGTTAACAACTAAATGAATTTACAAGATTATAATTATAAATAAATAAATAAATAAACAGTACAGTACATACAGTAGTGGGACACCCAAAATAACTAAAAAGCTAAACTAGTTGGGTGACCGTAATTATAATAATTAAAAATGTGAGAGTCAGGAAAGAGGCGCAACAAATACATTGGTACACATAAATATCATAAACTTGGTACAAGAGTAAATATACAAAACAAAACAAAATAAATAGATATAAACCATCAAAATATCAGTAAGGATTAATAGAGACTAATGAATGCGAAGTTAGTTCTTTATTAAATTGATTAGAAGTACAACACTTGAATCTTTCATCGAGTTCATTCCATAATTTAGGTCCATTAAATCGAATATTAAATTTGCCATAATTTGTTCGAATTTTTGGAAGATAGAAAGTAGATCTAGATTAGACGCGAAAACTGGTGGAAGATAGGAAGTAGATTAGATTGCACGCGAAAACTGGTGTTTTTCTTTCAAACTGATTCATCGTTCTGCAATCTCAAATTACAGAACTAAACAAGTGACAAAGGTATATTCTGCTGCTGTAGAATTTGCGGAAAAGGTTGTAGAATAGGCCGATTAAAATTTTCATCTAAAACATTTTACAGTGTGGTATGATTTGTGAAGGAAACTGAATCGAGATATTAAACTTTCCGTTTGTTTCATTTTCGACGATCTCAATGCCTGGTCTCGCGGAGGGCGACGGTGGACGACAATTTGGGGATAAGTCTGAACAACAGTTTTCTTCAACTATCGTTTACTATCTTCAGGGCAGTGAAACGAGAGCGTGAGACTGAACTTTCGTAACTAGCGTCGGCTAACGTTCTCGCAAAATTAACGAAAACAAACTGACCTATTTTAACAAAGGAACATAGTACTGTGTGCAGTAATGAAAACAAAATTACTTAAAAACAAGGTTATTTTTTCCCTAATAGTTCAGTTGTACCTTACTGTTATTCTCTTCGATTTTCAGGAGGTATAACGAGTTCTTTGTTCTCCAGAGCAAGCTTAAAGAATTTCATGGTAGGTTTAACATTCATAGTATTTATCTGTTTCCTCCTGGAGACCATGGTCCGGTCTGTGCTCGAACCAAAGTTTTTATGCCGGTTCTTGTAGCATGAAGGCTCTCTCTCCTCCGCAGCCCAAGAGGTTCCAGTGTCCGCTGTAGAATTCCACCATGCGAGGTGAAAGCAGGCGCAAAGTCGAAAGAATTAGGCGTTTTTTATGTCAGCAATTGCTTCGCTCAGCTGATTCTCCCCACGCGAAATACCTCCCTTGAGTCTCTGTGAAGGAGAAAACCATGATGCGGCCAGGAGTATTGCTCTTACTCCCCCCCTCCCCCCCCCCCCCTCCACCCCATCCCTGGATGGGATGCTAGGCCATCACAGGTTACTCCTGCAATTTTGATAGGCAGCCCTAAAAGATCGTTCATAATTAACAAGTAATGGTGAGGTTGAGCAAAATTTCCTAATTTGTCAGATACTCGCAGATCATTTATTTGACGAAGCCGGAGGTTGAGGCTAATAATTGATCTGCGAGACACTGACAAGTCACGAAATATTGCCATTACCGAGTTCAATAATTGTTTTTATCATGCGATCACCGAGTTTTTGTTCTTATTTTAATCACTCTCTGACAGCACGGGTGAGCAATCTGCCATTCTTCACACAGGCGCGTGGGTACAATAACGCATGAGTAGAATATTATTTGCAGCAAAACACATTCAGACGGTACTATGCATGAGCAGACCATTATTTGTAGGCAGTTATTTGCAGGTCACGTGGTGGGCTCTCCGCCAATGAAACGGAAGAGAAAACTGCATTGAATGATAAATTAAGTGACTTGGGCTAGAACCCAGGCCGCTTGATCCCGAATCAAACGTGCTGAAAACCATGAGGTCCATCATTTCACAGCTAATAACCTACGAGTGTTGTTGTTTGTTTGTTTGTTTTGTTTATAGGTGCCATTGATGACTCCCTTCTGCCATCCAAACGTAATTCCTCAAAAACTATCTCACAAAAGAGTACAGCTGCTTACTTCGAAGCTTGTCGGGTTCAGTTTGAGAAATATTTAAAGGTGAATTAGCCTGACTAACTTGAAAGTCTATTAGGATAACTTGCGATCAGGTGCCGGTTCTTTAAAAATTCAGATGGAGATAAAAAAAAATCGGCTCGAGAGCTTTTATATTTTAGTTTGCTTTCTTATTCCTTGGTCACTCTAAACCAAGATTACGGAAGAAAGCGCGAAAGCCATCTGAGGATGAATAACTTGTGTGAACATTAATTTGTAAATTGGCGGAGAAGATTCAAAGACGGCTTAAGTCACGATACATTTCGCTAAATTTTGCAATGTTTTTGTGTTTTCAGTATTTGTGTTCTAATCCCCTGCTCAAAGGAAGTGCCCTGTTGTTCAACTTCCTTTCTCCTGATAAAGAATTCAGCAACATGTTTGGTCCTGACAAAATGGGCGACAAAGCGGGTGAGACTGGTTGATATTATTCATTTACCTTACATACCTAGAGCGGTTTTCATTTGAATGTCGTAAAACCAAAACCAAAGTAATCACTCCAGCCAATCACAAAGGACACAGGCAATACAGTGAACCAATCAAACTCGAAATGATTTCATGTAGCTGACGCGAAGCGCGGGAAAACGCGTGCGAACAAGTCACGATTGGTGTTGGTTTTGCTACTGATTGGATGAAAAATTGGCGCGAGATCTTCGAGCCAATCGTGTAGTGTAGCAATGGAAAACCATTCACTTTTAGTATCACTCAACTAGTGGACGAATGCAAATCCTGCATTTTAATTGGCTACGCTACTAGAGGTCTATTAGTAATAGTCCTCGAGTAGCGAAATTGGCGCAATCGAGCGTGACGCTTTCTTTCGTTTTATTCCCAGATAAATATTTCTTCAACTTGCATTTGCTAACTTTATTATTGTCTTTTCTGTCCGACTAGTTGGGTGATACTAAAACAATTAGACTCTTCGCCCTCAAGGGCCACGGTTCAATAGCCCATTCGGCTTCGCCTCATGGGCTATTGACCCGTAGCCCTCAAGGGCTACGGGTCTAATTGTTAATTAGACACTCAAATGAAAACCACTTTATATCGTGTCTCGTTTATCCTAAAGCTTTTTCTAATCTGTCGTTTACTGTTGGGTACACAGGAAAAAAGTTCAAGTCCATGACAACGATACTCAAGAAGGAGGTAAGGAGAAACATCATTATAATGCTGAACTCTGAAACGTTTTCCGGGTAGCGTGAATAGATAATCCAATAAACTCCGCTATACAGAAGCATTTGTCCTCACAAACGTATACGGTAACTGAATAATAACTTTAAAAGCTTCAGTTGTTGTTTTTATTGTTATTTTGCTTGACCTTGTAAGTTCAGTGTTTAGTTTATGAGTAAATGAAAGCTACCCTTCAGTAGATTATTTGGCGTTTAAGTAGAATTCTTAGTGGCATTTTACGATCTTGCTTCACAGAAAGGCCAGAACCTTGATCCTTTTCTGCAAGCGTTTTTATCTTCTACCGTGGAACCAACAAAACGAAAACCACTACCAAAGTACGTAAATATTTGCATATATTAAATCAGTAATGTTCAAATACAAAATGTAACAATAATAAAATGACTTATATTTGGTAACAGCGCGGTTTCTTTGAACTATTGATGCAAGCATATTAGTATAAGTAAAGAACACACGCGTTGCTGTTGCTTTGAAACATTTCGTTAATTGTATTTTTGATGATTCCTATTTTCTCACTGCGCGCTCGACAATGTAAATGATATCCCAATAGCCCAATTTCGATATACTAAAACTCATCCTAAAACAATAGACCTCAATGCGAGGCTCTGTGGAATAACTACAGAGTTTGTGGGGTTTATTTCCCAGAGTCTTGTGCTGAGGTCTATTGCTTTAAGCTAAATTTTAATATATCGAAATTGGTCCATTAAAATGAGGTTTTTTACTACTTCTCCTGATCGTTTTATAAAGGAGCTGTGGTAAATAGGGACTTATGTTTGTTTTGTTTGTGTTTGTTTGTATGGTTTTGCAGAGGCCTTCTAGATCAGTCAAAACGAAGCGAGGTACCCATTCAGTTTCTTATTCACTCCTGATTTCTTTTCTTTCCTTGCTGCCTATGTTGTAGCCTTCACGCAAAACGCTACATGTATTAATGATTTCTCATAGTTAAGAGGCTCTTGTCGAGTGTTACTAATGCGGGAAATGTATATGATCTATTTTATTTCACTTAGGAGGGACTATTTCCAGGAAGAAGAAAAACCTTGTAAGTTTTGTTTGTAATTTCAGAGACTGAAAGTTCTACACTAGTGGCGCTACATAACTTATAAACATTACTGAAATTGTAAAAATAATTTTGTGGATAACTGTCGTAGTATCCCCCTCCCCCCCCCCCCCCCACCTCCCTCCGTTAAATAAGTTTGTTTTACCCCGCAATTTCGCTTTCCACGCATAACCCCTAGTGTGGCAGAATTTGGTTGCCTATTTAATTTTTTTCATTTGTTCTTAGGAGTAATTCAATGCGCTTAAAAGCGGAAGGTAGGTCAATTTTTGTATGGTAATTCGAGTCAAAATTTCCAAAATCGTCCACGTATTGTAAATGACGAAATGGTCAGCTTCTAACAAGTTGGGATTTTTAACAAGTTTTCTGTTCTATTAACACTTTTTTCCTAATTTATAATGTCCCTAATTAGTACAGTAGTGCTAATATCTATTTTTTTTATTTACTTGTTGATTATTAAAGAGGCTATCGCTCCGCGCAAGACTAAAAAAATAAATAAATAGATTGGTCGTCGTTGTCGTCCTCCTTGTACCTCAACGAGTTTCTTGTACTTATTTTAAGCTCATCCACTTTTTCAAACCATAATTTTGGGGAGCAGGGATGGTGCAGTGGTGAGAATGCTTGACTCGCACCAATGTGTGGCCCGGGTTTGATTCCGGCCCGTTGCCATATTTGGGTTGAGTTTGTTCTTAGTTCTCGACTTGCTCCGAGGGTTTTTCTCCAAGTTCTCCGGTTTTCCTACCTCCACAAAAACCAACATCTTCAAATTCCAATTCGACCAGGATAGAGGACCTGCATGAAAACCAGCTAAGGCTGATGTGGCTTCCTCTCTAAACATTGTAGTTTTGTTGTTTCATTCATCAGCATTACTCGACGAAATCACGCATGATTATTCCCAGTGATATCGACTTAACATTGGTTCGTATCCTCACTGATATCGACTTAACATGTCGTTCTTTCTGATACTCAGCGACAGGCAAGCCGCCGCTACAAGTCACCGGTGTTACTGATTACATCCTCTACCTTGGTTAGTAGTGTTGTACGTTTTGTTACTTAACTCAAGTACCTGTCGCCTGTGCCAGTGTTATGGACGTCATGTTAAAATTTGTGACCGTTTCCAGTCACTCCATAGCGTCACTCGCAACTTTATGAAGGAGAAGAAATCTGGGCCGAGTCTCACCTCGCAGTGGCTTGTGGAACCGTTGCTGATGACAAGACAAAAGAGGAGAAGTCAAACTGAAGAAGAAGACAAACGAAGAAGAAGACAAACGATTCCAAAAGAGAATGCGAGACGAGACTCGACCCAGATTTCTTCTGGTTTCTACAGTGGCTAAATTGTGCCTTAGACTTATTTTGTAGATAATTGTATCACTTTAGCAGAAGACATGGTAGCTGATGTAAATGTACGTTGGAGTGCTGTCGTCATAATTTTTTCTGGCTCTCAATTTTCCTAGCTCAGCGGCTGTTTAGTGTTCCAGCGTGGTTATACAGCTTGCTAGTTTGTGGAAAAGTCGCCTTTCAACAGACCCTTGATGTGTACGCCGACAGGTATGTTACGGTCACCTATTCTCCCGCCCCTTAATGAGTTTCCTTCGTAAAAATACCAGGTTAAGTTCATCCCGGTTATAAAGACATGTGCTTTTGTGTTTTAGATATTTAGCCGGTAAATTGGATCTATTAACAAACGAACATCGCTTGGTTATGATCATTCACTTACTAAGAGGTAAGTCTCCCGAATTGACCGGCTGGATGCATTTTGAAAGTGCATTCATTTGTCGCGTACTCCAAGGTTCGTTATGGTTCTTAACCCATGTCCTATGTCGTAAAGCCCTGGGCTTATATAAGTTCATAAGGGGTTTTGGGTGGGTATATACCCGGGGGGTAGGGTATATCCGGGAGGCATATAAGCGAAATAAAGAGAAAATGTTTCGGAACGACGAGATAAATCGTATCTAAGAAACGAATGAAAGCTAACATACCATTACATTTATAATACATTTATAAAACGCAAAAGGAACGCACTTATACATTAGATGGGCTTGTATCGGGGGGGGGGGCTTGTATCCGGGGGGGCTTATATCCGAAATAATATCTTTGTTAGCAAATAGAAGGGCTTATATCCAGGTGGACTTATAACCAGGGGGGCTTTAACGTGGGATTTTACGGTATCCTAGTTAAACCTGATGCCTTTTTTGTTTGTTTTCTCTATTTATAGATGCAATCTTCTTTGATCAAGATCCCCCGAGGTAATACTTTCCGCCTTTCTTTATTTGTAGTTTGCTGGCACTTTTATACATCGTTCTGTTTTTCTGTTTTTCTGATTTTACGATTTTTTGCTTGTTTTTCTCTTGTTGTACAGAACCGATACACAGAAGTTAGAAAGACGCGAACAGACTCTGAAAGAAATGCTGGATTTCATTCCAGGTTTGGTAGTTACATTTGCGTAGCTTTTTATACAAAGTACAAGTCTACCGCGGCCTAAACTCCGCCCAAATACTAGTTTGGTACAGTCTACTAGTTAGCATGTTAAAAACAAGAGTTAGATAGGAAAGCCTTTTTCTTGGAAGCTGTCGTCCAACCCGTTAAGAATGTAAGAATGCCGCCATATCCTTCCCGTCTACTGTAAGCTACTTGAACGGAAGTTCAGTTGGGGAAATCTCTCAAACTTTTACCCTTGTAATTATGTTGGCATTCCAGATCTCTACTCAACCTCTTACTACTTGGTTTCAGAGCTTAGGCAAATGGACAGATGTCATTAATTAACCCGGGAATGTGTCCACAAATGTATTTGTTCTTTTGCTGTATTTTATTGTGGTACATTTTACTATCACGTACTCAGTCAAACGTATGTTGTGATAATGCTTTGTGTTTCAGACATGGCTGTACGAGTGATAGGCACCGAAAGACATAAGTCCGGTATCACGTTACTATTTGAGCTGCTACAACAACCCAGGTTGAATAAACAGGTAGATATCTTGATTGGAGCTCCTACCTTCTGTTTATCAGGTTAACACGAAATTACGGAGGTCATAAAAAAGACTTTGGCTGATAACTTGAGGAAAATGATTTTACGTAGTGTTGCCAGAAAGTCGTAAATCATCAAAGCCAGTTATTTCAGTCTTTCATAGAATCAGCAATTTTTCTTTTCTTCTGTTTTATCCAGTTCGTTAATCAAGATTCTTGATGTGCGCAAAATTGAATAACATTGTGGTTGTTTGGTTAATGACGAACCTCTCTTGACATTTTTATGACCAAAATTCATAGCAGGTCACAGGAATGAAGAATTTGATCAGGACTATTTTAATTAAAAACCAAATTCATTGAAGGAGAAATTTTAAAAAAGTATGACCAGAAGCAAAGAGAATTATGTTTTAATCCCTGAACTTATGATGGAGTCGCGCGTTTTTTATCTCTCACAGCTGACCTATGTTCTTCTGGATTGTGTGATCGGAGAGATCTTTCCCGAACTAAAAGAGGTACGTATAATGTTATTTTTATTTCCGAAGAACTTGAACTACTAAAATGGTTGTTTGGGTGTGACTGAAATGTGAAACGACGAAAACGATCTCTTTTTTTGGCAGACTTCATTCCCTTGATTCACTATAAAGAGATATCAGAATTTATAGAGATGCCAAAATTTATAGTTACTTGCTGAGAATTGAGAAATGAGGGGCAGCCTAAACAACGAAAAAGACAAAATCATCAAGTTATTGATAACTTAAGACTTAAATTGCAAGAGCAATCTTGCAATCGGTTCTCTTGCTACTGAAATAATCTTGCTGATCCGATAGGTCCTGTTTTTAACAGCAAACAGTTATCAATAACATTGATATCTTTAATATTGTTGTCCTCAGAGCAAGTTATTCCCAGCGGACGAACTCCCGAGTCGCTGCTGAATGGTTGAGGTGAAGACTGGTCCAACGCCCCGTCCGCGCTACTCGGGAGGAATTTGAAAACGCAGCTTTATTTCTCCGGTTAGGCCATCCGTCCACACTAAACCGTCACGAAAACGGAACTTTGCGAAAACGCTCTTCAAACCGGAGGAATTTGAAAACGTCGGCTTAGCGCTTTAGTGTAGACGGAAAACATTTTAGAAATAAAGCTTTTCGAAAACGATAACGTTACGATAGTCATGATATTTTCCAGCCCGAGTTTTCCTCGACCACAAATCTAACATGACCGGTTATTGTTGCGTTTTAAAATTCCTTCGGCTAGTGTGAACGGGGCCTAAGCGGCGAGTGGAGCGAAGTGTTCATCGAAGATGCTACATTTTTTGCCAGCCAACGAAACTGTTGGAAAAGTGTGCGATAGAATAAACAAGGCCTAAGTGCTTAATTGGCACGAGAAAACAAATTTGTGAAACATTTTAAAAATGTTATTGAAGTCTAGTGTACATGTGGTTGCGAAAGTACTGTGTATAAACAAACCAAAACGTCACATATAAATCAAATGGTTGTAATTTATATTTTATATCAAAAAAAATTGTGAAATAAAATGATTTATAGAAACCTTGCTGTCTGTTTAGTGTGCATTCAAACATAAAAGTAACTAATACTTTGTCTGTTTTATTTTTCTTGCGTCATCTTGATTAACAGCACATTCTCAAACAATTAGATTATGAGCTCGAGGTTTCTTAGCGTTTTTTTTTTTTTTCTTATTTTTTTTCATCTTGAAGTGAACTAAATGTTCGTTATAATTTATTTGTTAATCAATTACTGTATTAGCAATGCGCTGCCGGACGAAAACATTCAAGGCTACAACAGGACCTCTGTAATAACAGGGTGTTACTCTACCAGCTTAGAAACTATGAAACCTGGAAACAATGCGAGCAGGTCCATTGTGGGTTCTGCCAATATCCCCATATGGAGAGATGCCATTATGAATACACAAAAGATGTAGTTATCAAATGCTTTTCTCAATAATTCAAGTTTAAACGAAGGAAATCATGACCGTGACAGTGTTTGGATATTAGCATAGATTTATGCGATTTCATTTCTCCGTTTTCTCCTTAGGTTTGGTTTTGATTGAGAAGAAGTATTAAGCACTCAAACGGTGTATGACAACATTTCCAAACACCTCGAAGTTCGTCAAAAATACGCCGCTGCGCGTCTCAACGTAACGGTTGTTCCTAAAACGAGGAATGGGGAATGGTGAATGGGGCATGGGGCATGGGGCATGGGGCATGGGGCATGGGGCATGGGGCATGGGGCATGGGGCATGGGGCATGGGGCATGGGGCATGGGGCATGGGGCATGGGGCATGGGGCATGGGGCATGGGGCATGGGGCATGGGGCATGGGGAATGGGAAATTCAATTTTTTTTTTACATTAACTTTTTATAATGTGGAACAAATTTTTCCAGCGGCTATTATCGATATCCAAGTTTTATTTTTTGCAATGTTCTGCGCCAGAATAAAAGGAAATGATAATGGGAGAAGTCACCCTGCCTTGTTTCTTTATTTCACTACCTGAAGCTATGTTTGTTATTGGCCGGCTGGTCGGTCCGTTTAGTGAAAAACTGTGACCGACGTCTTGAAAATGCTGCCCTCGCCCTGCGGCCTCGGGCAGCATTTTCAAGCCTGAGGTCACAGTTTTTCACTATACGGACCTTTTCTTCCTGCAGTGAAATGGCTTACAGGTGGGTTTGTTTACGCAACTTTGTCATTTAATCGGCTTACTCGGCGTCTACAGAACAGATTTTTTTCAAAGTACTTTATGTTAGTTGAATTTAGTACACCAGTTAAGTTCTCCAAAATTGTTTTTCCGGTGTGAAATTTCGTGCAAAGTTTGAAGTACTTTGTATTACGTACAAAAACAATTTCTGTCAGTCGTTGCGAATCACTCGAAATAAGAGTTTTTCGACCGCAAATTGAGTAGCACATAGCGAGGGAATCCGTTAAGTATATTCCACAGAAATTGTCTCAAATATACAGCAAGGATCAGAGAGGTAAACTCGAAATAATTTTTTACCAGGCGGCCAATAACAAATATAGCTTCAGGTAGTGAAATAAAGAAACAAGGCAGGGTGACTTCTCCCATTATCATATCCTTAAATTCTGGCGCAGAACGTTGCAAAAAATAAAACGTGGATTTTGATAATAGCCACACAAAAAATTCAATTTCTTATTTTCAATTTCCCATTCCCCATTCCCCCGTTTTAGTAACATCCTAAACGTAACTCTTTTCTCGGTGTTTGGAAATGTGGTCAAACACGGTCTTTCGTGCTTGATATATTACTTGAAACATTTCAAGAGTAAAATGAATTTCACAGAACTGAATCCGTCAACGTCAACAACAAGTCTACCAGAAAAAAAGCCATAACCTTAACATGTCAACAACGCACTCACAATTCCCGACCACGCAACAAGCAAATTTTTTACTACTTATCAACCGAGAGTGAGCTCTTTACGGGAAAATCTCAAACCGAGACCTTGCCGTATTGACCGAGCGATAGCGAGGTCAATACGGCAAGGCCGAGGTTTGAGATTTTCCCCTAAAGACCGAACGTTCGAGGTTAATAAGTTGTTTATTATATGGCTTTTTGCTTTGGTTTTGCGGGCCGTAATCGGCCCGTGGGCGTTATGGGAGACTAATGCCCTACAATTGGGCAATCAGAGTGCGCGTTATATCGGCTACAAACACAAGCCATATAATAATGATATATATTAAATTCTAATTGGTGCTTAGGAGAGGTTCTATTTGTTTTTTCGAAACCGCAGACCGCTTTCAATTTCTCCTAAAACCTAAACTACCCTACTATAGTAGGACGACTATCATCATAAACAAATTCTTTACGCTGTGTTAGCTCAATTTAACAAATTGACGTCAGTTTTTCCTCTTATTGATGATAAATTGCGTCATAACATTGTCAAAGTGGCTGTGGAACCACAAGCCGCCGGCGAGTGGTTCCGCATGCAGTAGACTTTGACAATTATGACGAAATTCATCATCATTAAGAGGACAGACGCATAAAAAACTGACGTCAATTTGTTTTTTGCAATAAGACCCCAAAATGGTCAAATGCCGGGAATAAATGAGGGGAAAAGACGCCGTAAAACAAAGATAAGTAAATTTTTTTCAAAATGACGCGAACATTGTCGATAGCTTTTAATTTCTCGCTTTTTTATTGGCTACTTTGAAAAGTCCATAAAATCCCATTGGTTTAAAAGTTGACAGTTTGACAGCTGAGAGTTGAACTTGAAAGCTTGCATAAATTAAAATTTTGTCCGCCTGTACTCTTATTGATGATAAAAATGAGCCAATCAGCGCGCAAGAAATTAGACAGTTATTGTAAAAAATCGTATTTCTCCTCACAAAGACCACAAAATATTAAGAAACTAAGAACTGAACGCCATTCAGCAACCTGTGAACAAAATGTTTTGACGTTTAATGGACTGTTCACAAATTAAACAAAAGGATTGCTCGAGATGTTTATAACGAAGCGAAAAAGTACAAGTTTTGAGCGCTCTGTTTGAATGATCGCTACAAAAACACGCACACCTGACGCACACCAAAAACCGCGAGCTAAATTAATGAATTCCCGCAGCCGCGCGATAATTTCTTAACCGTAAACCGCCAGATAAATGTGAATGTGCTCGCTAACCAGCACTCCAAATAGGCTTCAACCGCCAAACCACCAGACTACAATAGACCCTCTTAGGACACGAATAATGTTTGTGTTGTGTGTAAACAACTTTTCCACAACTATGCTCACACACCTACATGCTACTGAACAGGAAGGAGCGATATACACTGATTACATGGTTCTTTTTAATTGACTGAAACGGGACAGTAGGTAAACAACACAAACAATGCCCCTGTCCCTAAGAACAAAAGAGCAGATTAACAAGAACGAATCAAAATAGAGGTTTTAAAGAGATGCAAGGCAACTGAATGGGAAGTCCGAGCATGGATGAAGTTTTGGCTCGACACGGATGCGGAAAAGTCAATCGTTAACACATCAAAATTTACCCTTGCCGAAACTTCTTTTTGGTAGCTATAGGCGCACCATCTTCAAATAAACTGTGCAAAACGTTTTCCATCGTGCAAGTGGGCATTAACTCCTATGGCCTTTAAAATACGGTCCAAGGAGGAGCGCTACCTACCAAGTTTCTGTAGCGTAACGCTAAATTATTTAAATTTTGTTTACATCCATCGTTCGCCATCGGGCATTGTGACAGATGGGGTGTCATTTTAGTAGCCGTTGTCCTGGTGGAGAGAAGCGCGCTGCTGTACATGGCGAGGTTAAAGTAGAGATGGACTGTCCGTTTATATAGGTTCGACTGAGGATATATTAGGCCGGGTTTTATCCTCCGTCGTCTGTTGCATCGTACCACAAGTAACTAAATTTGACACGGAATATGAATTTTCACTGAACACTTCCAACTTACCAACAAAAGTTCAACGTCAAGCGAATGGGAAAATATTTGGTAAACTTTCTCGGTAGCAAAGCCCATGTAATCGAAACGGCCGAACTCAGTGTAAATATTCATGTGTGTTCTTATGTTATACAAATTAATATCCTCTACGTAGAGAGATTAGCATCTACAGGACAGATTTCGCTTCCACATCGAAACGAGTTCCTGTAATTAGGATCTTGAACTGTACTAAACAATATTTTGAAGCTCTTTGTACATTTAAGGCGGAAACACTTTTCTTTTTCTCTTTCGTTCGTCGCAATCCAGGTTAGTGTTTCTTGTAACGTAAAATACTAAATTTATTGTCTCACCTGAGCTTTTCCTGGAATAGCTCATTGCTACTGGCAGTTAATTCTTCTTATCAAATGGCACTGACTTCTTCCGAAGTGAGTACTTGACAGAATTTGCTGATTCCGTTGAGGTTTTTCTTAGCCGATTTTTCATCAACTTTATATAAGTTTTACCTCGCACTTCTCGCCAAAAGTGTTGGTACTGATTTTCAATAACACTTAACACCTTTTTTAAACATATCAAAACCTTTTTAGTCAATTTATGATAAATAGAGGACTTTCAGTTTGCTGCCAAAAATGAGATTGTCATCACCTCGAGATCGTGCAAGAGAAATGTCTAAGTTTGAAAAGAGGAAAGAGAGACCAAAAAAATATATATATATAAATATATATATATATATATATATATATATATATATATATATATATATACACCAGCTAATTGACCCATTTTTTTGCCCATTTCTAGTCCAACCTTTTATCTCTATTCAAACAAGATAAACTTTCAGATGGACAGCTGCCATACACCTATTCAGGTTGTCATAGAAACATCGACGAGGTCCTGTAAGACGACACAACTTTGCGGACCATTTTAGGGAAAATAGAAAAAATTAACTTTGATTTTCTTGTTTGTTAGAAAACTATCATTTAGTAATTTAATTTACGGCAACTTTTTTTTTCCAAGAGAAGACCAACAATGACCAGAATGTAAGCCGTAAGGTACTTTTTTTCACTGATATTGATTTTAAAAAGAAAGCAGGTGGTAGTTTGCAAATAAATCCCACAAAAAGGAACTAACAAAGCATTTAAACCAGATCGATCTACATTTTAAAAGATTAACATAATTATCTTTGGCATAGACGGCAGAGTTGTAAAAACGCCAGCTGCTTTTTTCTCAAGTTCCAGCTAAGAAATGAAACAAACCGAGGAACCCCTCCACTCATCGTTTATCGCTAATGCTGTGTTCAACGCCTTCTCGTCCTACACCGCCATCATGTTGAACAGTATTTCAATCTACGCGATAAGGAGAACTTCAGCGTTACCAAAGCCTTTGAAAACATTGCTTCTTAGTCTTGCTGTTTCTGATCTGGGTGTTGGTTTACTTGTTCAACCTTTTTTCATTGCTCAGCTGGTCAAGTTGTTGCTGAGAAATACGACTCTCCCTTATTCTACACTCACAGCGTTTTCTTTCCTTCAATGTGTATTTTTTACGCTTCGTTCTTTGGTTTTGTGGCCATTATTACGGACAGATTCTTGTCTATTCACCTTCATCTAAGATATATATCAGGAACTTGTGACTCACAAGCGAGTTGTTGCTGTGGTGATCTCAATATGGATCTTCAGTGCAGTTTTATCAATAAGCCAGATGTGCTTTCAGCCCAGGCGAAAAGAAATGCAAATTGACTCGCAAATCAACTAGCGCGCACTCAAACCTTTTTCTGTCATAATAAATGAATAATCGTAAACCGTCAAGAGTAATCAGCAATCAATAGCCCTTATGCATGATGACATCAGACTAGCAAATTTTACCACCAAGCCTCGCTTTTGACCTGCAAAGTACAAATTTTTACGTGGACAAATTCCCAAAGCAGCAAGGATGAAAAGAATACCCCCGTGGAAACAACACGAAGGTACCTGAGGTTTGAGAAAATTTCTCGCAAACGAGCTTTGGTGGTGAATTTTGAGTGTGTGACGTAATCATGCATGAGACCTATGGCTTTGGTTTTGGTTTTGGTTTTACTACAGTTTGAGACTGGCTAAGTCGACACTCAATTGAAAACAACTCTATGAAAGCTAGAAAAATTAAGGATTCACACTGCTTGTGATATTTGAAAATTATCTATGGCTCGTGCCATTTGGAGAGAATTTTTAGATGTCACTCGTACAAGCGTAAATCCTTAATTAATAGAATGTGTGCATTGTCACGCAATCAAAAATAAAATCAAAAACCATTCAGTGGATAAAGTCAAGAAATTGTGATATTATAGAAGAAAAAGAAGACAGTTCTCCAAGTTCAAGGTGTGTGCGTTGTCCTAAAGTTGAGATATTCGTCGAAATGTTCCCCGCAAAATTATAGAGCTTAGTCCTCCAATATGGCGGCCGGAAAATAGTGTAAACATCTGGAACTTACGTTGGCTATCTAGGCAACTGATTATATCTGAACCGAACCAAAAAAACTTACACAAGCACTTTTCCTAATACTTCAACTCCTAAAATGGCTAAAAATCACGAGATAAGTGTATATTATTCGACAAACGCGTTCTTAACTTCATATCACGCATCGCCATAACTCCGAAATTCAAAATGCGCCGGTTTCCAAACGAAGGACGCTATTGAGCTGGAAAGTTGTAAACAGATATAAATGAGGATGGGGATAAAACCTTTAGGGGCTCTTTGGTTTAGGATTTGAGAATTTGATGACGTCACGTGAGCACACTCTATTGCACTCACATTCATACGATCACCTAGACATACAGATCTGATTCCTAACATAATGCCTCTTAGGCATCAGTTAGTCCTTGCATATCAATCCCGGTTTAATCTCGATCGTAGATCCCTTAGGGTCAAACAGAGTGAGATCCGAGTACGAAAATGAACTCCCGGTCTCAGGAATCCCTGGGAGAGTATAGAAATACCTAGTCCTGTGACGCAGATTTTACTCACGTGAACAATCCAAGCGACTTTATACGCATTTTCATACTGTCCCGAAAACATCCATCCAACGCGCGTGAAAAAATTATCCACGATAGGTGTGGAAACCGGACGGCTAAAAATAACTTGAGAGGGACTACCTTGAGAACATAAGGCCTAAACGGGAGATTAAATCTCTTACCCCTCTTCTTCTCTTGGTTTCATTTTGCATTGGAAAGGTTATTTCTAGAGTGCTGAAGAAGGCGGGTTTGGCCAACCAAAAAATAGTACAACTTTTAAAAAAATAATCCCACGTTATATCGATCTCTCAATGCTTGCTTTTGTATTCTTCATTTTCTATGATAAGCCGATCAGATCACTCTTGATCTAACGTTATACTAGCAGGATCATCGTCCGCGGTTGCCTGCGCTTTAAATTTACACCTCGTAGTCGTTGGAATAAAGCATCTATTTCGCTTTTTCTCGCTCTTTAATTCTGCAATCACAGAGTAGAATTTGTGGAAGTAAAATGTTGTCAATAGATTTATGCCGAGTATTTTGAATTTAGCATTATTAAACATAAACGTCACTTTTAATATACAAGATGCGAAGGATGTATTCTAGCTGGCCGTAGCCAGGGAAAAATTATGACTGAAAAGCAATGTTCATGAAAAAAACATGAACGAGACAATGAAAATTAAAAATTATTACTGAGACAATGTCCATGGTTAAATTCTTTTCCTATATATTAGTTTAGGGGGCTTGAAATGACTATAAAAAACAAACGAGAAAAAGAAAAAATGACTGAGGCAATTGCCTCGGTTTGCCAGTTATCAGCTACGACCCTGCATGTGTACAAGTTATCTGCATTAACTTGGTGATCACGTGGTAACAACAAAAAACCCTCAAAATGGCTCGGTATAATCATTATTGCTATCTCTGAGCTATGATTCTAACAAAAGAATAGGATGTAGTCTTATTATCTGATATTTACATCAAAGAACTGTCCCAAAAAAAAGTTTGTTTCTTTAGAAACGGTTTATCAACCATCGAGAAAAAGAGAGTGAAAAAACAACAGAAAATTATCAACCGCATCTCGGTACCGATCAACCCCATCTTTTTTTTTTTTTTTTTAATAAATAGATTCAGCGTCTGGTGGTCTTGGCGGTGAAAATTTATCGTTGTCCTTAAAGGACATCATAATTGGCCTTCTTCATAGGATCAACCCCATCTTGGTACGTGAGTTTACATTTACTTACACGTTACTTGCCTGACTTCCTGCACGTCACTGATAGCCCTGGTGAGTTCTTTTCTACCGATACGAAAAGTTGTAAAGACAGTATTTTGCTCTCATGCGGAAAAATGAAACTTGCATCCCGGGTGAAAACACTGTTTTAATTAGATTGTTAAAATCATAACAGTTCAGTTCAAAGTTTTCAAATTCAGACTCTTTTATTAACGTCATTTTCCTATTGAAGCGACGTCAACAAACTTCATTTCTAAAAATTGAAATCAGAGATGCAAACAATACTGAAATTGTTATGTAAATTATAATTGTAATATCAGAACAGATGTTTTTTAATTCCAAATATTACTTTTGAAACACTTATTAACAGATTCAGATTAGGGAAAATTTTCGCTGTGTTTCATCGCTGGCTGTTCTTTTCTAAAGTCTTGAATACGTGATGAGCGAATATGCCAAATCTGCCGATTCGCTCAATGCATCGTACATCGTGAATTGCGTATTAAACGCTTTTTTAACCTACACCGCCATCATGTTGAACATTTTAACGATATACGGGATAAGAAAAACTTCTTCGTTACCAAAGCCTTTAAAAACATTGCTCCTGAGTCTTGCCGTTTCTGATCTTGGTATTGGTTTACTGGTTCAACCTTTCTACATCACACTGATGATCAAGCAGCTACAGAAAAACACTGAAAACAACAGCTTTTACTTCACGAGCATCGCTTTCGAAACAATAACGGTCATATTTGGTTATTCTTCGTTCTTTACTGTTGTGGCCATAAGTGTAGACAGATTCTTGGCTATTCATCTTCATCTCAGATATCAGGAACTTGTAACTCACAAGCGTGTTGTTGTTGTGGTGATTTCAATTTGGGTGTTAAGCATCTTTCTCTCGTCAATTGGATTGTGGATCACAGACACCAATTTGCCAAAGTTAAAAATGGCTATAAGTATTATATTGGGTCTTTGTTTCATTTCTACAACTATTATTTATTGCATAATTTATGTTACTGTGCGACGCCACACAGACCTCATTCAAGCCCTACAAGTACAACAAATGGCAGAGGGTGGCGAAATGGCAAATGTTGTCGCGAGGCATATAAAAACTGCCGTCAGCACATTCTATGTTTACGTCGTGTTTCTGGTGTGCTACCTTCCCGACTATTGCACTTCTGTAGTGCTTATGGTGCCAGATTCAAGTGAATCTCAATTCACAGATCATTTGTTACTATACACACTGACTCTGATGTTTCTTAATTCCTCTCTGAATCCTGTTATTTACTGCTGGAAGATGAAACACATTCGACAGTCAATCATTGCCATATTACTAAATATATTTCCAAATCGACACTGAACACGCACCAGGGCAGTAACAACGACAAGTGTAATTTGTACTATTTGTACAAAATTTGAGTTTCGTCCGCTGCCGTCACTATGACGTCACAAGCGCAGAGACGTTTGATAGTTGTAGTAAAGAGTTCGCAAAGACTTCTGGACAGTAATTGAAATCGTGGAAAAATAAAAAAAAAGTTGGTTATGTTGGATGCGAGAAAAAAAGTAAACTTTCGCAGTTTCCGAAAGGTCTTGTTCAGTCCTCAATCTTTAGAGTACCCTATCTTTGTATCCTGTTATTGAATTAGGTCTAACAAGCAAGCTAAGCAAAAGAAAAGAACTACTAAAATTTAGAGTGCGTTCTCTTGAGGTGATCTAGATCAGGTTCAGTGATCCAAGATCACTCAGATCATGGTGCATCAAAGGAACCGATGAATCCACTCTGGTCATGGATTCATCGGTTCCTTTGATGCACCATGATCCGAGTGATCTTGGATCACTCATCGTGATCCAGATCACCCCAAAGGAACGCACCCTTAGGATAGGCAATCACAAACCAAGGATTGAAACTGGTAGATATGATCAAATTCTATGGGTTAATAGACTCTGCCATATTCGTGAGTCTAATCACATTGAAGATGAATTGCACCTTCTTATATATTGCATTAAATACTCTATTCTAATAAGATATGAATCATCTAGAAATTAAAAAACATCGTTCGACTTTTAAACAATTATCTCCGTCACAAGCCATTGGCGAACTTGTGACTTCTACAAATCATTATGCTAATATTCAATTAACAAAATTCGTTTCATCTTGCTTTGACTGAAACGCACTATATTCTTCTTTCAAATCAAACCGATGTAACTTGATTGCTATATCATAACCTTATTACTTGTTCACGATAATCATGACTGTTTTAGTTTTACTTTACAAAAACTTTTGCAACACTGTATGTATTTATGGTCATGCAAATAAAGCTAATAGTAGTAGTAGTAGTAGTTGTTGTTGTTATTGTTTTGGAATGCCAAGCGATTCAGAAAACCATTTTGTTTTTGTCGTTGTTCAGATCTTGAGAATCCCATAAAATCGTTATTTCTCGGCACACAAAAAATTGTCAATGGTAATTTTAAATTTTATGCACTTTATAAAGTACTCCGAAGCTCGGAAAATTCGCTATTTCCACAACCTAAACAATTTTTGGATTCACTTGGCATTTTCAAACAAAGACAGTGTAATAATTAAATGATTTCTTTTCTCACGTTTTAGTCACTCGTATCAGCCATGACAGCGGTTATCAATGGCCGAATTTATACTAGAGACGAATTATCCGTCTAGACGGATTGCCTGTCAGACGGATAATTCGTCTAAGTATAAATCCGAAGACGAATTTTGACGCGGAATATTTTGTCTACATATACGTTACGCGTTCCGCGTGTTACACGACTGGTGTTTTGCTGTTGAGCCGAGTGGAAGCTCGGCGAGAGATCAAAAACAACATGGCGGCACTCGTAGCGTTGACCTTAACTGTTCAACTGTAAACTCTTTGACTTCCATCTCTCTTGCCTGAAATTCCTTCTTAAATGCTTTTTGAATTTCTTCAAATATCTGTACATCTGAGTACTTCTTCTGTCAGTACCAAACGTTCCAGTACTGTAGCCCACCCAACCTGTAACCACTTCCTCTGTATTGTGGATCAAATATAACTTCCGCGAAGAGGTCCGTGTCTTGATCTGTCCAAGTCAACTTTGTTTTCCTTTCTTTTTCGATGAAACAGTTGCTGCACTGGACGCCATCTTGAAATAGGCATCCCAGGAAATCGTGCGAAAATATAGAAACCAGTCCCTCTCATGTGGAAACTTCGTCAAAAGACCGTCTACGTTTCCGTCTAGATATAAATTTAGAAACGGATCATTCGTCTGAGACGATTTATCCGTCTGTTAGCACGTCTTGAAGACGTGCTAACAGACCAATCAGCCTTAGACGAATTTTGCTCCATAACTCGTCTTCGTACCGAATTTATACTTAGACGAATTAAGAGCAGCTTCGCCTAAATATCAACTAGACTTGGAAATAGCGAAAAAATCGAATTTCTTCAAACTCGCCCAGAATGAAGCCCTACGGGCACTAGTTACAAAAATATCGTTTTAAGTTCGATAAATCAAAAATTATTTTTTTCCGCAATTTTTTCGTTTCGATGCCCCAAATCGGCCAAAATCCATCGAAAATGAGCGGCATATTCAGAAGCTCGTAAACTCAAAAGCAAAAATCTTCATTACAAACTGATTGCACGTCGTATTTGTACTTCCTTTCTTGTCTATTTAGAGCTAAATAGATCGTGATTTGATTAGAACTTAAATATTTGACGAATTTTTTAAGTTAACGACCCAAGACAGCTTTACAAGAGGTCTACATTTAGCCTATTTTCAAATGCTAAAAAGGCGTTCTGGTACACGGCTTTTCCCGAAATGACTAGTTTGGTCTGAAAGAGCATTGTTTCTTCTTCAAATTACTGAAATAAAATTTTTGGGTAAATAAAATCGTGAGCGCTGAGATAGCGAACCAAATGCAGCACTTCGTCCTGAAAACGTGACCTTTGACCCAAGCGTAACGAAACCAATTACTGCAAGAAAACCCGAAAGAAAAGCAAACGTTCCGTTATTTTGAAACAATTTCTAGTGATATCTCTCCGAAACCATGATTGCAAGAAACTATTTCCAGATATGAAATCTTGCAGGGTCAAAGACGGAGCTAAAGGGCGCATTTTGACACAATAACTTTGTTTGCCGAGAATTGAATTGCAGTCAATTCCAGTGAAATTTGCAAACTTGACGTATGTTAGCCGATACTTACCTGAATATTTATATTAATAGAAGAGTCGTCTTCTTGGATTAACCTTCAAAAGAGGCTGGACCCAGATTTGGAAACCTCTAAAAGAAGAAATGTTTAATATTCCGTGACCTACCCTATGCTATAGATTCCATGCACATGCCAACCGCATGTTTGTCGTAAAACCAACTGAACTCCACTGACAGTTCCCATGGGCAACCGCAAAATAAACAATCCCCAAAAATGTAAAGTGAAATTGGCTGTCTTCATGAACAGTTAGAAGCTAGAGTCAAGTTCTAATGCCTTTAAAAAGTGCTTGATTTTATTTGTTTGCGTCGACTTTGTTCACTACTCTCACGTTCGAAAGCCGCGAATCGGTCACGCCAAAACAGTGGAGACCGTGCAGACTGCAGACACTTGTTTGGGCTTTTCATTGTGACTCCTTCTTTTGGGTCTAGTTACAAAATAGTGTTAAATATATCTGAAAGTTTGTCATTTATCCACAGGCTGCACAAGCGCAGTATTTGACTTTTGATTCAATAGGCAAACGCGTACAAGACTTTGTATGGGAAACTTACTCAGTCTGCACGGTCTGCAGTGTTTTGGCGTGACCGATACTACGCAGTATTCGAACGTGACAGTAACGACTGAGTGAACAAAGTAGAATCAAGCTTTTTTAAAAGGTAATGGAACTTGACTCTAGCTTCTAACTGTTCATGAAGACAGCCAATTCACTTTACATTTTTGGGGATTGTTTATTTTGGGGTTGCCCATGGAAACTGTCAGTGGAGTTCAGTGGGTTTTACGACAAACATGCGGTTGGCATGTGCATGGAATCTATAGCATAGGGTAGGTCACGGAATATTAAACATTTCTTCTTTTAGAGGTTTCCAAATCTGGGTCCAGCCTCTTTTGAAGGTTAATCCAAGAAGACGACTCTTCTATTAATATAAATATTCAGGTAAGTATCGGCTAACATACGTCAAGTTTGCAAATTTCACTGGAATTGACTGCAATTCAATTCTCGGCAAACAAAGTTATTGTGTCAAAATGCGCCCTTTAGCTCCGTCTTTGACCCTGCAAGATTTCATATCTGGAAATAGTTTCTTGCAATCATGGTTTCGGAGAGATATCACTAGAAATTGTTTTAAAATAACGGAACGTTTGCTTTTCTTTCGGGTTTTCTTGCAGTAATTGGTTTCGTTACGCTTGGGTCAAAGGTCACGTTTTCAGGACGAAGTGCGGCATTTAGTTCGCTATCTCAGCGCTCACGATTTTATTTACCCAAAAATTTTATTTCAGTAATTTGAAG
Source organism: Orbicella franksi (assembly GCF_964199315.1). Classification (NCBI taxonomy): domain Eukaryota; kingdom Metazoa; phylum Cnidaria; class Anthozoa; order Scleractinia; family Merulinidae; genus Orbicella; species Orbicella franksi. Next base: position 29,153,427 of record NC_138150.1, on the reverse strand, counting down.
AAGAAACAATGCTCTTTCAGACCAAACTAGTCATTTCGGGAAAAGCCGTGTACCAGAACGCCTTTTTAGCATTTGAAAATAGGCTAAATGTAGACCTCTTGTAAAGCTGTCTTGGGTCGTTAACTTAAAAAATTCGTCAAATATTTAAGTTCTAATCAAATCACGATCTATTTAGCTCTAAATAGACAAGAAAGGAAGTACAAATACGACGTGCAATCAGTTTGTAATGAAGATTTTTGCTTTTGAGTTTACGAGCCTCTGAATATGCCGCTCATTTTCGATGGATTTTGGCCGATTTGGGGCATCGAAACGAAAAAATTGCGGAAAAAAATAATTTTTGATTTATCGAACTTAAAACGATATTTTTGTAACTAGTGTCCGTAGGGCTTCATTCTGGGCGAGTTTGAAGAAATTCGATTTTTTCGCTATTTCCAAGTCTAGTTGATATTTAGGCGAAGCTGCTCTTAAGTGAGTGCATTGGCACCTTGAACATGTATCCACCGCCAGATAAACACACAAAAAATATTAAATCCTGTACCTTGATGACGAGCACACTTAAATACTGTTTGTCAGATTCACTAAGACGACAAACAGGCTTTGTTCCAATTATGCTGTTTACAATGGACAGCATGGTCTTCATGTTACCAATATCAATGTTCATTTTCCATCGACATGACTGTAGGTGACTGGTAATGACTTACAGTGAATGTTGACTGATCTGAGTGATGAGGGCTCTTGGGACAGGCAGATCAAGGGATGACTGTATCAGACTATAACAGAGAAACAATAAGGATCAATAAATCTATGCACACCTCTACAATTACCAGTAACAGTATTCTACAAAAAAAGATAAACTAGAAGATTTGGTCCCTGACTATAATTATTGCAAGATTATATGAGGTCTCATACAACTCTCTACTTTCAAAGCGTTTCTTTCCACCTTTTTTTAAGGTGTTAAACCCAAGGTGTGAGCAAGTTGTTGTGGCAATCATTCCAACTACATTACATTTTTTTTACATGTTCTGTACCAAATATGGGGCTTTCATCTTACTAGTTTCATCTTTGAAAGAGAAATATAATTTAACATTTTTGCATGTGTTACATAACAGACAAAACTTTCAATGTAGGTTAAAGACAATTCTATATTTATAGTACCAACTGCGCTTAGCCATAAACCTACCTCGCAGGAAGCCCACTCTTAAAGTAAGTAACATAAATATAAATTAATTGATAAACAAGTAAACAAAGAAAATACAACCTAGCTAAAATGTAAGTACATAAAATTAAAATGATTTTTTTACAATAAAAAATATAACAATATTACATTGTTGAAAATGGAAGTAAATTCATAAATTCAAGAATTTAATAATTGATATTATAAAAAATTATGTCATCGATAAATTTAAATTTAAAATCTTACGCGACAAATCTTTCTTTTAAAATTCCTTTGTACCAGTCATGGTGCGTGTTGTTGAAACGTTTGAAAAGTAAAACTGTGTGCTTAATTTGTTACGCTTCATGGATGGATGCAATGTGTTGTATGTGTTGATAGATGAAATGCAATTACATGTAGGTTAATAGGCACCTTAGTAAGAGAAGTGCTGTTCTCAAACCACCATCACTGTAGCCTTCAAGATGGCCCTTCACAGCAGATAGTATCAACCTTGGTATGGGGTGTGACAAGCCAGACAAGCTGTGAAGAATCTTGCCTGATGTTGATGTTACAGTCACATGACCACCAGAGGATGACTGGAAGAACTTCAACCTGAGTATCAGATGAGTATAAAGATGGGAAACTTCACATGCTTTCAAAATAAAGACAAATGTATTGTAGTGAAAAAGTATTGAATGAAATTATTGTTGTATCTGTACAGCTATTACTTTGTACAGTTTGACACTAGATTCCATTGCCACCTAGCTGGCAGAATGGATATTTATCTACCTTCAGTTATAAATTAACTGAGGCATAACAGAAAACAAACCCTTCCCTTCCAACAGTTGTCATGGGTTTTATTCCCAAGATGATCCAACAATTACATACGGTTAGGCTTCAAGCTCAGTACTCCTCTCACAAAGTCAAGCATCCCGACCCTCACGCCCGGACCCCACATGTACAAATGTCATGTATTTAAAATAATTGAAGGGGTGGGATGTGTGTAGTAGATGTCAAATTCTCACATATGGCCAGGGTCCCCTCTCCTGGGTTTGACATCAATGTACATTATCAAATCAGTCAAATACAGGTCATGAATCAGCAAACTTTATTTAGTGCTAGGTCTTTGGAGAAGATACCCTGATTCCAGAGGTTTTCTTGCTCTCTTCATATCCTAATGGTCGAATTTGTGCCCTGAAGTACATGTCTTTTTACACTCTTTTTGACCACCACAAAGATGGCTTTTTGTGATAGAAGAAGAAGAAAGAAAACCCCAGGGACCAGGGTATCTAGCAGACTAAACCCTTCATTACCTGGGATATTAACAAAATGGGATCATGTTACATTAGGTGGTGCAGGTTGATACTGTTGACCAATATATTGACTGATACTCGGTCGATACATCAGCCAGGTATCGACCTTGTATCAGCCTTGTATTGGCTGAGTGTCGGTCAATATATCGGTCAATATATCGGTCTATAGTGTCAGCCGACACTACAGTAAACATGATTGACAGCATGTTATTGGCTAAGCTACAATGCAAGTAACAAATTAAATACAATGACCACTAAAACGTGGGGAGGACCAATCAGAATTGAGTGTTTTATTTTATTACAATAAATTTACGCTTACATTGATATAGTTAGGGATTTTATATGTAAGAACTTAAAATTACCTTCCATTTGGTCCAAGCGCTGTCTGAACTAAATCCTTCAATGCGCGTAGCGAGCCCTTTAACTTAATATCATCCAACGGCTGCACTGCAATCTGCATATAATTCAAAACACTCATATTAGGAAAATACATACCATATATAAGCTTCAGCTACTAAGTAGTTTTTTTTTTTTTAAAAAAAAGCTGCTTATAACTGAAAATGTATCTTCCTGGCAGCCTACCTGAGATGTCCATTCGTCTTTCGTAGACAGCCTTGAAGAAACACTTTTACCCTCCATTCAGGTCATATGCAGTATAGCCATGTGTATTCTCCACAACTGTGTAAACTTTTGACAAGAAAATAGGAAATTTTGCCTACTCCTGCCTGCAACATGACGTTAATTACAGGAATGGCTCCGAGCCTTTTGATAATAAACCGCTGACCTAAACTATATACGCTGACATAGTTGCTTACAATCATATACTTTCGCCACCGGTTTGGATAATCAATTAACGCAAGATGTAGCTTAGATGTTGTTGTTTTTATCACCGGTTATCAGAGCAGCTCGTTTGTGTCTTTTCAGTTGATAAACTAATCACAGAGCACTTACCTCACATTCGTATTTTATTTTATTTTACTTTATTTTTTTTTTCACATGATCAGTTTCAACGAACCCAGATCAGTGCTGAACTAAAGCGGTGACTATTGACGACTATTCGCCACTATCCATGACTGTTCACCACTGCACTATTCGCTAATCGAGTTTTTTTAGACACCCTGCTAAAGGTCAGGAAATGGTCAGGAAAAAGACATTTTCCCTATAAAAAAGGATTTGTTAAAAACTTGTCAGTCATAATGAATGGGCGGAAAGGAGGGCTGCCCCTGAGGGCAGGCTAGAAACCGTTACTATGTCTGTTGTTTATTTGGTTAGAGAAATGTTATTTTTATCAAGGGAAAGTCAGAGAAAAGCATTGTTCTGGACCTCTAGTTTTGTCTCTAACTCAAATCCTTGCATTGTGGGTAACAAATCATGTTTGGAATTCAAGACAGAATTGATGTTAAATACATTTATCAGAATTATTTTTGATATGTTTATATTTTTTGCTTTCACAAAATTTTAGAGTCCCAGTGTTGTCACCGAATAGTCCGAGCACTGCCTTCCGTGCCTGTCATGGTAAACACTGACACCTTTAGTTTTCAGGGCTTGGCTCTGTAAAATGCCACCACAACTGAGAATAAGACACGTTGTGCATTTAAAACGCGGCGATGAATTTCAAGCTCCCGAAGACACATGTTCAGTCTTTCCTTGGGGTTTTAAGTGATATCACAAAGGACTTCAAGAGTCAACTTCTTGAAAACTATTCAACGAATTTCATTTGAAATACCTGTGCTTTTGTAGAAGAAAATAACTGGCGACTGAGTGCGTGCTTTATTCGATATTTTTTTATTGATATCATTGTATGCTGTATTGTTTGACGCACAGAAATCTCAATGAAATATTCTGATGCAGCAAACACTTTTCTAGTGGGTGGAATGAATTTTAATCAAGTATGTAAGGAAGTCTCAAAGGACATCCCGTTCATTTTAGTGTCAGAGAGCGTCGTGTGTTGTGAAGGTGGACCAGTATCTTCGTCGATGTGCTCCCCTTCGCAGATAAGTATACGCTTTCGTTTTTGCATTTCTTGACCTTGTTCGCTTTTCGCCTCGTTTCGCTACGCTTGCCCTTTTCCGCAGTTTAGTGGTTTAGTATAACCAGTTCGTTGAGCAATTTTTTACCTCCACACAGTGAAGAAATTGTTGAATACTGGGAGGGTGTGAAACTTTCGGAATAAAGAATTACCAAGTTCGTTTAGACAAGCACATCGGAATAGCAGGTTTGAAAGTTTCTTACTGAATACCACATTTCAGAAATACTAGCTCTCTTGTTCGTCGTATTTGTAACTGTTTAATGTTGTCCACGATGGGTCTGAACTGCAGGTCACATTCCACAAGTCAGAGTACAGAGTCACTGTGCTGCAGATAAATAAACAGCACCAAGATTCAGTCTCCTAGCCCTAATTAACCCTAGCACTCTGCGTAAATGTTGTTTTAGATCGAGGGGAAACTTTTGGCATAGTTATTCATCAGTAGAGTAAGGATTTCTACTCTTGACCTGTGGAATGTGACCTGTGGTTTAGACCCGGCTTGTTGTCCATTGTTCCGATGCTCTGAGTTGCTAAGGGTATGAAGATCTGACTGAACAGTTTTAAAGTTACGTCAATAATATTCCCTGAGAATTTAAATTCTCTTCTCATGCAGGAACAGTTTGTTTCCATACAATCGCTGAACTTACTGCTCGTGAATGTTTTAATTGGAGTTTAATTTAGTCGGTTTTACTTTGAGAGCGACTTTGTTGAGATGTTATACAGCCATCCTTGTCCTTCGCCACACGATTGATTTCTGATACATTTTCGGGTAAGTAATATCAAAATATTTAGTTAGAATTTTAGAAATAAAGGCAGATTTGAGTTATAATTGTATTGTGGCTTTTCTTCATTCATCCTCGTGTTTTCATAATTGTTCACATTTTCGTGAAATCAGAAATTACTTGACGAATGGAACCAATTTTGAGCAAACTTGCGTTGAATTCTGGCGAGAAAATAATCCTAAGAGAACATTAAGAAATTTGTTAATGCAGGCGATATTGTCCGATGTTATATGGCCGGTTTCTAACTACCAAACTGATTGACCGACTGATAAGACCTCAAACTCAAAGGTGATATATTTTTGACAGTTTCCTCTCTCCTTCTGGCATTAGACGAACAGAGGGGAACCCAAAGGAAATGTAACCATTATGAGCTAGACTACGAATAGTCCCTCTTTCGCTTAGTCCGTCGTGCGGGACGCGAAAGAAAACCGCGAGAAAAAAATGGCCGCGCGAAATCCTGGAGGCGAGGAGAGCGCGAAAGGAGGGACTACCGCCTAAGCCCAAGAGTTTGAATTATATGCGTTGCTCTCACAACGCAAAAATATGATTGGCTTATGTTAGGCGCGTTGACAACGTGTTGTCAACATTCGAGATACCTGTGACGTCTTGCAGGAATGTTTTGGAACCGGAGCAAATCGAAGCGGTACCAGAGCAAATCGAAGCGTTGGAATCGCGCTTCGCAAGCCGTGATGTTCTTGCGAATCTGCCAACAGGCTTTGGAAAGATTTAAATTCATCCAGTGTTTTGTTTGGCAAAGCTTTCTGCCTCCAACCCGACTGCGAGCGTGTTAGTGATTTCGCCGCTCAACAGCATCGTCTAAGTCAGCGAATATCAATTCACTGAACTTGGCCTTTCTGCCGCCCATTTGAAAGATTGATCCGGACTCTCACTTGAAACCGGACATTCACCTGAAATTTTCCGCTGCTATCGGCAAACATTTCACCGCAGTTGGATGATCTCCTATGTATAATGTATAATGTATAATGTAAATTCTCGGTTGAAACTCTGTTGAAATTTTCGCAATAACTTTTAGACGCAGCGAAAATCCTTACAAGAGGCCTCATTCGCCGTCTTCTGTTTAAAACTTCTTTGGCAGTTTCGCTGAACGAACACTGAACGAAGATATACTTCTCACGGCATATGTTTTTGCCTGGCTACTTAAAGAGTAGAGTAGAGCAATTTTATTCAGATCTCCCTGGGCTATTGATAACAGGCGATAATAAGAGGACGTCAAGATGAGAAATCCTACACCGAAAAATCACTCGGCCGTGAAAGGGCAAACCCTTGGGCTTAGGCGGTAGTCCCTCCTTTCGCGCGCTCCTAGCCCCTAGGATATCGTGCGGCCATTTTTCTCTCGCGAATTTCTTTCGCGTCACGCACGACGGACTAAGTGAAAGAGGGACTACTCGTAGTCTATTATGAGCAGCCGTGTTCAGCTTTGAAGCTACGTTCTCTCTTTATCAGTCTCTTCATTTTGCGATCAACTCCAATTTCAGGTAAATTCTAGGTTTTACTTTATCTTTATTTTACAAGTATGATCTGACCTTGTTGCAAAGTCTGATTTAAAAATTCTGACTAAGATAGCTATCACGATAAATTGATTGCTATGGTTCAGTTTGACCCTTGCTGCAATTTTATGATTTTTTTGTTCTAGTGTATTGTAATTTAAATTAAAATGCACCAGAAACCTTTTTGGATTGCAGGTTGTAGTTCTTGGGCTCTAGCGCAACCTGGTAGTTGACTACAGGAAATGACTGATTCCAGATAAGTACATCGTAGTTTTGTCATTTGTTCGTCGTTTTCCTGGTAAACGATTTAATTCAGAGCAAGATTGATCGAAATACAATATACCACCAGAATCCCAGACCTAACACGTTTGTACTCAGTAAATTTTCTGAGCGAAAAGAAAGCCAGTCACCACTATAAAATGCATCTCTCTAGTCTCTTGATTTCAGGCTAGCGAATACAATGTAATATGCCTGAAAATAGCAACATCGTACAACTACAAGACTGTTCTATTGAATAAAGGAGATTTACTTCATTTATTGACATTTGCTCTCTTTTTTCCAAGGTTGAACACACAGTGCACGTGCATTGAAAGAAAATGCAGCCATTTTGGATTGTAGTGTTTTACCCTACGCTTCGATGCAAGTAGACGACATCTGAAAGATTTTATAGTCAGATAAGTTCGTTCTCATTTTCTTAACTCTTCTGTCTTATACCATTTACAGTATCAGTCCAAGGAAGAAAATAATTGATTTTCTTTTATTATGTAGAGTACATCCCGAGGGAAATAACCAAATAAACTGTCTTCATGTAGCAAAAAAATAATAAGTTTATACTGCTTTGTGCGTTTAAACGCTGTCTGAATAGTATTTATGCTTTAAATGTCTCTGTGAACCGCTAGCTCTGCATTTTTTTGACCAAATTCCTAAGCCTAACGCAGTTTTTAAAAGTCAGTGTATCAAAGCTTCCTTTTTTCTTTTTCATGCAGGTTTTAAAAAAGATATGCTGAGAGAAAACAAGTCCATTTTGTACGACAGTGCGTGGCTCTAATGTTCTTTGGTACAATGTAAGTATTGCAAACATCTTGGTTCAGATAGACCAGATATTATCTTCGCAGTTTTCTATTCATTAACTGAGAAATGTTGTCTAAATGTACCACCAAAGCTCAGCAGTAACGTTCATAAAATATTTTTTGCCGGTGTTAGAAATTTATTTGCACCTTGCCTCACTTGGTTTCTGGAAAATTTATGAAACGAAGGACTGAAAATTCGCCAATGCAAGAAAAACAACTTCGTTAGCTCTTGGACTCGGTGGTTTCAATCAGTAGTTCACTGCTTGCTAATGGCTTGAAACGCTTTTTCTCTACAATAAGTCCAGCACCTCAAATTTTGCTTTTTTTTCGGTTTCAGTCTAAAGTTAATAAAATCTCCTTCCATGTCAATACATTTTAAAGTATCTTGCAGAGAAAATCTTTAACTATTTTAATGTCCTCGGCAGAACCAGGAAGTTTGTTTGAGATTTGCCAGCCAACAAAAATTTAGTGTTTTCTTAAATAATTTTACCGTACAGTATTGATACCTGCTTTAAGAAGTCACTGCAGAATTGCCTGTTATTAAATTTATAAACACGTCTCGAATTTGTTGATGAAAAAAATAGTTCGTTTTATGTTTAATCTCCCTTTTTGCCAGGTGAACTCGGATATTGAAGAGAAAGTGAGGCCATTTTGGATTGCAGTGTGTAATTCTTGAACGCTGGTGCACTATATATGACATATTGGAAAAATCTTAATTCAGATAAGTTCACCCTTTCCTTATTTTACTTGAATTTGTCGTCGACCACTTTAATAACTGTGTCATTCCAAGTATCCTGTAGAGAAATCTAATCGGGAGTAGTGAAAGATGAAATTTTGATCGTGTGGTGAGTTTGGGACAAAGAATTGAACATCTCCGTCCGTGACGGGATTCGAACCCATAAACTCTTACATACCGGTTGGGCAACGAGGAATTGTTCTGATGTCCGAACGAATTCTTAAAAGTACACGATTGCGAGAGATTTGTTCATCAATTTCAATAAAGTAAAGCTTTAGAAAAGCACTGTAAATGTGTATTTAGGGGCAAATATTCGAAATTAACACAACTGGAGATCCGATAATCGTTGAAAAGTAATTTAATTTGTTGTTTTCTGCTCTTTTTATCACCAGGTTGAATGCAAACATCGTTTCAATCGAAAGTGTAGCCATGCTGGATCAAAGCGTGTAAGCTCTCGAAGCCTGGTTCAAGTTGACAGCCAGAAAAACACCTTTTTTCAGGTAAGTCGTTTTCTTCTCTGTTTACCATTGAACGGTTTCAGTCCAAAGAGTGATCAGAGTCTGACCATATAAATGCCTTCCTGACCCTTGTTATAAGCATTTCAGTTGGAGAGAAAATATTGGAATCAGGATATATTGTAACTAGTAAGAAGAATTTTACTTGAAGATTGGACACTTGTCCAGTAACATAATGGAATCAAAGTTACAGAATAAAACATGCTGGTGTTAATTATTATAACCTTCGTAAGAACATTGTGAAAACAGTAAGTGTTAAGTGATACAATCAATATTAACCAGCTATTTTGTTGATGTTTCCTTTCTTTCTAGGTTTAATGCCCTTTCAAAGAAATGTGTAGTCATTTTGGATAGCAGTGTACTGGCTCTTGGACCCTGGCCTGGAAATATCTTACTTCAGATAAGTCGTTTTCTTGTTTCTCTAGTCGTTTACCATTAACGGATTCAGTCCAAGAGTGATCAAAATATAACATCGTACCTCGTTGCGTTGTCAAGTATGTTACAAAGGCAATGTTACCAAATTCATAAACTAACAACAAAAGAAATGTATGACAATCAATTGGGAAAATTAATATTTTGAGTACGAGACTGAAGTGGAAGGTTGAACATCGCAATTTATTATTTTAAAGGACAACTTGAAACGGCCGAATATTCTCCGCAATGCAAAATTGAAGTGCTTTTTCCTAACATTTTGAATTCAAATTTAACAGAATAAAAACGTGGTGGTGGTACTAGAAATTGTTACAAATTTATTTTGATATAAACATTGTGAAAAACAAAGATTCTAACGTAGCATTTCAGCTTACTCTCGGCTTGGCTTTGCGAACGAAGATTTAAGGAAGTGATCCACTTACGCTGCAGACAGAGAAGCATGTACGACAATTTACGAGAACAATTCCAGTTTAATAGTACAATGATAATTTGCAGTGCGAACAATGCTTTCCTTATACGAGGTCGCAAATGAACTTTAAAGGCGATTCATTTAGAGAAGGAATTACTCAAAATCAAATGTGTTTTAAAATAGTATTGTCAGGCATTCAAGAACGAACAGCAACTTAATTTATAACGACTGATAGAGCTCATGACTTTATCGGCATGACAATTCTAATTGCGCTTTGCCAAACACGATCATTTTTCGGTCATCAATGTTCGAAGCTTGACCAATCTATATAAACATGCACTACTTTTTCGTCTGTGTAACTGATATAAGTACAGTGTTAAACATGGAGGTGAATGAAAAAATATCATCGCCTAGGGCAAATTAGTGTCTTGCTACACCATTTAACATGGAAAATTAACGTTTAGAACAGAGAACAGGTGGCTGAAAATATTTACGAGCGTTGTTTGGTTTCGATACGTACTTGCATGTGTCCGGGCACAAGTGGGCTCAAGCCTTTAGAGAAATGTCATGTTTTCGATGTAGCGATGTTTCACTGACATAGATTTCAAAGTGTAGTTTGAGTATTTTCTTTTTCTCAAGAAAACAACAGTTTGTTGCATGTGAATAAAGTTTTTGTGTCAGTATTCAAGCAAACAGCAAACAAATAACATTCCAGCTAGAATAAATATGTGACGCTAGTCTCTCAGGGTAGCTGTAATGATAAACTGAAGTAATGGTCGAAACATTTTGAAACAAACAGCAAAAAAATAAATAAATAAATAAAAATAAATAAATAAATAAATAAATAAATAAATAAAAATGGACCCAGAGAAAAATAGATAAATAAAACAAGTACACAGGTCAAAAGGTATCAAAACTACTGTTTACACTTATGAAATGTAATAGTGAAATAGAAAATAGATAAAATAGAATCGAAAACTTTAGAAAGCTTTGAATTTACATAGTATGTTAATTGCTGCACGCGCAGTCTCCCGCTTCCTTGGAATGTCGATTTCCGTAAAAAATAAACAATCTTCAATCTAAGCAAGAGCCATAACCGGGGACAGAGACCGTAAGTCTCGGGATCTGCGCGCACCTAATGATATGGGGCACTTTTGCTATTTTTAGAACAAATTGCGCCACCCTGACTCGGACATACATCCGCGCGGATCCACGCACATGTCATGGGTTCTCGCGTGGATGTTGTCTAAAGAATAAAGTTTATGTAAGAAATCTCTCTACTCTGGTATCGAGGTAATTTGTGAATTTCTCAAACAGTGCTTAATCATAACCAAAACCTGTTTTTGATAGTTTCTTATTATTTCTGCTCGTTTGGCAAGTTTTGGAAGGAACGTCTGACGCGTACAAGTAGCTCCAGGACGTGCACTTTAAAGTCCGAGTCTGTGTTTTCAATTGTAGCTAATTGGCAACAAATCTTGACAAAGATTTCTTTCGTTATCTTTTGTGCTGAGATTCTGCAACAATTTTCACTAACGCCAAAAGGCTACTATCATGTGTGTTTCTTCAACGTAGTGAAATTTTACACAGCTAGGGGCCAAACCACCCCCCAAATGTTTCATCAGTTCTTGGATATTTCACATTATTTCGCATTACTTAAAAAATATAAACTCTTTCTACACCAAACTTGGCAGAAGAGCAGGAGACCTATTGCCAATTATATTTATGTGAAAAATGTCAGTAAATGTCAAAGTTGTGACGTCACAGTGATGACGTCATGTTTCTTGCCACTTTTGAAGTTTTTAATATGCATATTTTGTACAATGTGTTGGAAAGAGGACATCAAGGGGAGTTGAAACCTGAAAAAAATTTGTCCATATCACAAAAATTACATGAAATATGGCATTTTTAAATATGAAAAATAACTCTGCAAAATATGGAGTCCTCCCCTTGAGAAAAATCACCAAATTGGAGCCGTAATTTTGTTCCAGCAAATGCAGCTATGTTGCACATGTGATGTGCCAGACGACTAAAGCAAAAATAAAGAAGAAAATCGGAATAAAAAATTATCCCTCTAGTGTTATTGCGTTAAAATACGTTTTGTTACGTCATAACCTGTGACGTCACCCGTTTTTTTACTGTTAATACTATCCTAACAAAGCCGAAAATCAAATTTCTAAAACCATACGATTTTTGACAGCATCAAGCTTTCTATTTTTCTAGATTATTAGCCTTCCTAGAAAAAGACTGAAAAAAATAAACCAGAGAGACTGACTTAAGAAGGACAGTATGGTTAAGCAAATTCCGGGGGGGAAAGCAAACAAAATTTAATTTACCATATCTCAAAAAATAATCATCATAGCAAAAAACGGTTTCCGGCATTTTACTCCTCAAGGCAAGGCCTTTCCAATGATATAATCTTTCTGAACCAAGCAAATATAGCCTTCATGAAACATTAGGGGGGTGGTTTGGCCCCTACGTGAGCTGCGAAAATAAAATAGACAAGGAGTTTTGATAACTCAGCCAACAAAATCGAAATCGTTATTCGAGTTGATTAAAGAAAACGTCATCGTAACTTTGGTGATTATTCCTGCCGTATTCACATATTTTCAGCTAAGCAGTTTAATATGTTCTCAAACATTTATCAACCTTGAACATATTTAAAAACTAGAGATATTATTGCGGAAGTCCAATTTGTCATGTTTACTGACTGCAAAAAACACGGATCGGCGGGCGCTCTTATTCATCGACAACAGACAATTTATTGAATGTTTACACAAACAAAGCCTAGCCGTGTCTACAGACGTAAACTTATCGGGCCTTGATGAAATATCAAGTGTTACTTACAATTCGGGCGAAATGCAAACTTGCAATTGCTTACTACTTTTCGGTGGCGATAGACTCTGGCGAAATCCCCCAAGCGTGTGGCAAGAGGAGGGAAACTTTGAAGTCCTAAAACGCTGCAATATCCAAATGTTTCCAACCAGTTTTTTTGCTGTGTTACGGAAAAGCTGTTAATCTTCAGCATATGTGAAATTTATAGTGGAGTAATGTGGAACTCTTGTAAAAGAAGCAGCGGAACACAACTTGGTCTGAGTGATATAAAACGGGACATACCTAAATTCGACACTGCCTTACTTCAGTCGAATTGGAGCAGCTTACGACGAAAATATTTGAGCAAAATTCCAACAGACATAAACGTATTGAGTTGTGGGCCAAAAGCATAAAACATGTCTGGAATTTCGGATGCCATTGCCCCCGCGCTACAACCGCAAAAATCCTCGCAGCGTGTACGCGCGCTTTCCGCACACGATGGCGCAATTTGTTCTAAAAATAGAAAAATTGTCCCATATCATAGGGACAGCCCCAATACTAGAAATGGCGCGTGCTTACGGCCTCCGTCCCCGATTATGGCTCCTGATCTAAGCTCATTTTAGCAACTCAGTGTAAAAGTTTTACATCGATTCGACATAAGGAAGATTAGTACAAAGTTATTGCATTGGAAAACGTTATTATCAGAAGTTAGAAACTAGTCTCACTTAGTGCAGGAACCGTGATTTTACAAGAAGTATTTACAAGCAGTATTCCTGAGGAAAGGTTTCAAGACATAATTATCATTAAGGTTTAATTTTTGCTTTGGAACTTTTGAACAAACCTTTTGAATTTTAATCATATTCGTCTATCCTTTTTATCTCTTATATGGAGTTCTTAAAAATGAAACAAATTTTAGAACCTGCAAAGGGTGAAGGTTAACTGAGAGCGTCTCTTTCCATGTTCATCAAATTATAAATGCGGTATAGTAATAAAACATATATGCAGTATGTGGTGATAAATCATCTAGAAATGTTAAGTTTCGTGCAATAACTTGTCAGGTAAAACTGATATCGTGCTTTTAAAAAGGACCTCCATCTTGGATTTCAAAATTTGCAAATATGTCAAAAAGTTTGAAAATACTAAAAAATATGGCGATTCAATTTTTTTTCTTAATTAAGACTTTGTAAAAACCATAAAAATGTCTAAAACATGGACTTGAGCTTAGAAAAGTACACTAAAATTCATAAAACACCTTTGAGTGTGCTTGTTTGCCACAGGAGCGTCAAGAAAAGCAGTGAACTAATTGACACAACAAAACGTTCCCTGATTGTTTTAACAAGGAGTTACCAAGTTTAGTTATTTATATTGATCTGCGTCAGTTTCCAATGTTTTCACTTTATCAAGATACTGGAAAGAGCATTGACCTAAATACTGTTTCGAGACGCATTGGCAATTAATAATTAAAGTGAGATAAGAAAGTACTTAAACACGATACATTTGAACATGGTTAATAGAGGGAAATGATTATGAATCATGGCAAATTTCTTTGTTGTATGTTTTTGTTGGCTGTTTGGGGCGGGGGAGGGAGGTTGACCCTGCCCAAAATCTGGAAAAATACAAAAAGTTGTTATGTGTGCTCATACAGCTAACCAATAGGAATATTGCGATTACGTAATTCATGCACAGTCTAGGAGCATAAAACAAAAAGATGTACAGGGTCAAAGACCTTCCAACATAACTCTTAGCCTGTTTGTTTGCTTTTTTGATGTTTGCTGGGATCCTTAACCATTCCCTCTGTTAACTATGATTTGAACAAATGCAACTGTCTTAAGGATATGCTTGAAATTGTATCGATGACCTATAAGAAACTGGAACCGAGAATCAAACACGTAACCGTGAGGAAATTTAGTCGTGGACATGTTAACAGGTCGTTAATAATTTGCAGCAGGAAATCATTTCATATCATTGCTGATAAAGGTTGTATTTTTACCCCGCATTTGTCAGTCTATTTCTTAGCTGGTCGGTAATAGCAGATCGAGTTTTGATGTTGTTTCCGAAGCAATATTTGTTTTTCAACTCCTTGGCAGACAAGTGTACTATGGTTTCTGATAGTTAAATAAGCCACGCTTTGGTAAGCAGTGAAAACACAAGGTCAATTTACAAGGACCGACGTAACCTAATAAAAAAAGAAGTACCGGATCCTGTCCCTGTAAAGGATGTAATTGGACTTGGTGATGTCGGACTACTGACAAAAACGCTAGGCTGATAAAAAGGTTTGAGAACGACATAATCAGTTCACATATTTCGAAAAGCTTAAAAAAACGTCCAGTACCTTGAAAAGACTGGAGAGGCTTTGTTTTTGATTTTTCGGTTTTACGTTCTTTTATCAATAATATGAATACTTTTGAAGCATGAATCAGTGGTACCCTATTAAAAGTTAAAGGGACACAGTCAGCTGGAGCACATGCGCATTAGATACCATCTGATTTCATAGTTAATTTGCATATCACAGAGACACGATCCATACTGTTTTTAACCAAATATGATACAAAACATAGGATGAGCAAAAGCCCACTCAAAAACAGGTTTTTCAGTAAACGATTGAAAATCAAGCAAAACACTGCGAAGATTGAAGCGGATTTCTAGATGTACTCGACGAGTATCTTTGATTTCAGGTTGAGGTGAACTTTTTCAAAGTGAGAAAACTAGTGTCCAGGTCAGCGCGGTCCCAAAGCCGACTGTGTCCCTTTAAGGATACCAAAAACATAAAAAACTATCTTTGACAAGAGGTGCTGTTTTCTGTAAGCGATAATCCAACCAAGTATTAACACAGTGGAGCAGGGCTTAAGTTTTGTATCACTCGACTTCAGTTTGCAGAGAAATATTGAGCCACGGCCCATCCAAGGATGCGAATAAGACAAGTGGAAATGAATATGTCAGTTTCTTTCTTAAGATTTGTTAAGTACAGTTCAGAAAACCTGAGAAAAGACATTAAATGCAAGTCATTTCTTCCCTACTGGTTCAGATGGAGGCAAAGCGTGTTGTTGATCATAAGTAAGGAAACAAGGTCGTGTCAACATGCCAGCAGAAGTAAACAGTTGCTGCAAAGTTAAAGTTTTAACTTTGAAAATGAAATTTTCAATTTTAACTTTAAAATTTCTAGGTCCAAAAATGTTTTCTAACAAAAGAATTCACAAAGTCAATCAGTCTTCATAATGATTTCATGAAAACGTTTTATTGTGATCACTCTTGATCATTATGTAAGAATTAATAACCAACAGTTATTGTGCTTGACAACGGTACAGTAATCTGTTTATCATTAGTACAAATCTACCGGATTATACTAATGCAATACTGCATTTTGATTGGCTAAGGTATACCTTGTACGATCATCCATTACTATTCAGTGGTTGAAGATAGTCTGCAAAATAGGGACATTTTTTCTCGTCTCGCCGAAGTTTCGGAAGAGGATTTAGAAATATTGAATGGATAATCAAATTCTCCAGAAGGCTCAGTGAAACAAGGCCATTTGCTGTCACAGCACTCGAAATTTTAGAAAAAAAACTGATAATCGCTCGGACAACGCTGAAAGATGGACTCAAAAGACAGTTCATTCTGCGCTCGATAACACTATGGTGACGTTTTAAAGTGTAGAGATTTAATTGGCAATCATTTAGTAAGAGTTCTATATTTAAACGACTAGTTTATTTTGCTTAGTATTTGTTTATTTTTTTCTGAAGCCAAAAGCTAACGTTACCTTGTGAACATTTCATTATGTATGTAAGCACAGTAAGCTTTAGTTGGAAAGAAAATATAGAACGAGTAGAAGGGTATCGCAGCAGCACCCTCACTCCGACAGTTCAGCGCATAATAATACATGTTGATTCTGCGTGACACATTCTGATGAACTGTTAATATTTGATTCGATCAACAGGTAGCCTGAGGAATAGTAAAGAAAGTGAACAATGATACACCACAGCGAACAACTGGCTAAAAGACAAATGCAGAAACACTTTCAAATAAATTCTCTTTGAACTTGGAAATAAACTTTAAGAAAAGCACCTGTACTCCGTTTATCGTTAATCTGTCGATCCTCATAGTAAGTTACGATGGAATAGTTGATTAACAAAATGAAGCGGACGTGAATATATATAATATCAAGTCTGTATGAGGGAAGAATAAAAAGATAGAGATTTTCGCAAATAACGAAAGTAAACTTAGCTGATGTAAGGAAGGTGCAAAGAGCAAATTAAAGACTAGAATCCAATAAGCTCTTACACCTTCCTGTGATAAAATATTATTTAGAAAATAGCTGTAGAAAAAAATATGCCGCAGAACCAGAAAGGTGAGTGCGGTTAAACCTGTGTCGTTGTCCTTTACTTTGCATTTAAATTCAGTTTAATCCAATGAACATTGCTCATTCCTAAAGAAGAGGGCAATGCCAGAAAAAAATCGTCAGATAATAAAAAAATCGGGAGATACCCCTACACGAGCCATTGTGCACAGTAGTTTATCTTCGGCCAAAAATCCCCCACCATCTTACAGGGGAAGATTGTTCGAAGAGTCTTAATTCCTGTCCCCCAAAACCCCCACTCCCCTGAATGAAACAATCGCGAAGGAGGACTAAATCTCGTCCATAATCCTTTACTTTCCTGGAGAGAATATTTGGAGAGGAAGTTTAACTCTCATCCATAATCCTCCACTCGCCCTTTAAAGTTCAAAACGGGGTTGTAATATGAGGTAGACTTCCTCCCAAAGTACTTTTCTCTGAGAGGGTTAAAGGTTAAGAAGTAGCGGTAAGACTAAACTACACTGTGTCGACACTATGGGCATAAATAAGCAGTCTAGTCTTTCAGCCGTTTCCTAAACCTTGACCATCTTAAAGAAAATTACTTTGGGAGGAAGTTTTACTGAAAATGTAACCACTTTTGACTTTAAAAGGAAAGATTAAGAGATTATGGTTAAGACATATACTTCCCTCCAAATCTCCTTCCTAAAAAAGTAAAGGATTATAAAAGAAATTTATTCCTCGCGCGTGATTGTTTCATTCAGTGGAGTGGAGGTTTGAGGAACAGAAATTAATGCTCTTCTAACAATATTCCCCTGTAAGATAGTGGGGAATTTTGGACAAAAGATGAACCACTGTGCCCGAAATATCGTTTAGGGGTATCTCTCACTGACGATTTTCTTGAGAAAATGCGCTCCGCTTAAGGAATAAAAACTGTATCTTGGATTCAACTAAATTTAAATGCACAGTAATTCTCCTTCCAAGCAAAGTAAAGGAAAATAATAAAAGCATTTCTACCTTGTTTATTACGATTTCTGGAGTCATTACCTAAATTGAATATATGAATAAATTAACCATGGAAAGAGTCATCTTGATCCCTACTACCTCCTCTGGGGAGGAGCAAGGAGGGAAAAAGAGTCATCTTGATCCCTACTACCTCCTCTGGGGAGGAGCAAGGAGGGAAAAAGAGTCATCTTGATCCCTACTACCTCCTCTGGGGAGGAGCAAGGAGGGAAAAAGAGTCATCTTGATCCCTACTACCTCCTCTGGGGAGGAGCAAGGAGGGAAAAAGAGTCATCTTGATCCCTACTACCTCCTCTGGGGAGGAGCAAGGAGGGAAAAAGAGTCATCTTGATCCCTACTACCTCCTCTGGGGAGGAGCAAGGAGGGAAAAAGAGTCATCTTGATCCCTACTACCTCCTCTGGGGAGGAGCAAGGAGGGAAAAAGAGTCATCTTGATCCCTACTACCTCCTCTGGGGAGGAGCAAGGAGGGAAAAAGAGTCATCTTGATCCCTACTACCTCCTCTGGGGAGGAGCAAGGAGGGAAAAAGAGTCATCTTGATCCCTACTACCTCCTCTGGGGAGGAGCAAGGAGGGAAAAAGAGTCATCTTGATCCCTACTACCTCCTCTGGGGAGGAGCAAGGAGGGAAAAAGAGTCATCTTGATCCCTACTACCTCCTCTGGGGAGGAGCAAGGAGGGAAAAAGAGTCATCTTGATCCCTACTACCTCCTCTGGGGAGGAGCAAGGAGGGAAAAAGAGTCATCTTGATCCCTACTACCTCCTCTGGGGAGGAGCAAGGAGGGAAAAAGAGTCATCTTGATCCCTACTACCTCCTCTGGGGAGGAGCAAGGAGGGAAAAAGAGTCATCTTGATCCCTACTACCTCCTCTGGGGAGGAGCAAGGAGGGAAAAAGAGTCATCTTGATCCCTACTACCTCCTCTGGGGAGGAGCAAGGAGGGAAAAAGAGTCATCTTGATCCCTACTACCTCCTCTGGGGAGGAGCAAGGAGGGAAAAAGAGTCATCTTGATCCCTACTACCTCCTCTGGGGAGGAGCAAGGAGGGAAAAAGAGTCATCTTGATCCCTACTACCTCCTCTGGGGAGGAGCAAGGAGGGAAAAAGAGTCATCTTGATCCCTACTACCTCCTCTGGGGAGGAGCAAGGAGGGAAAAAGAGTCATCTTGATCCCTACTACCTCCTCTGGGGAGGAGCAAGGAGGGAAAAAGAGTCATCTTGATCCCTACTACCTCCTCTGGGGAGGAGCAAGGAGGGAAAAAGAGTCATCTTGATCCCTACTACCTCCTCTGGGGAGGAGCAAGGAGGGAAAAAGAGTCATCTTGATCCCTACTACCTCCTCTGGGGAGGAGCAAGGAGGGAAAAAGAGTCATCTTGATCCCTACTACCTCCTCTGGGGAGGAGCAAGGAGGGAAAAAGAGTCATCTTGATCCCTACTACCTCCTCTGGGGAGGAGCAAGGAGGGAAAAAGAGTCATCTTGATCCCTACTACCTCCTCTGGGGAGGAGCAAGGAGGGAAAAAGAGTCATCTTGATCCCTACTACCTCCTCTGGGGAGGAGCAAGGAGGGAAAAAGAGTCATCTTGATCCCTACTACCTCCTCTGGGGAGGAGCAAGGAGGGAAAAAGAGTCATCTTGATCCCTACTACCTCCTCTGGGGAGGAGCAAGGAGGGAAAAAGAGTCATCTTGATCCCTACTACCTCCTCTGGGGAGGAGCAAGGAGGGAAAAAGAGTCATCTTGATCCCTACTACCTCCTCTGGGGAGGAGCAAGGAGGGAAAAAGAGTCATCTTGATCCCTACTACCTCCTCTGGGGAGGAGCAAGGAGGGAAAAAGAGTCATCTTGATCCCTACTACCTCCTCTGGGGAGGAGCAAGGAGGGAAAAAGAGTCATCTTGATCCCTACTACCTCCTCTGGGGAGGAGCAAGGAGGGAAAAAGAGTCATCTTGATCCCTACTACCTCCTCTGGGGAGGAGCAAGGAGGGAAAAAGAGTCATCTTGATCCCTACTACCTCCTCTGGGGAGGAGCAAGGAGGGAAAAAGAGTCATCTTGATCCCTACTACCTCCTCTGGGGAGGAGCAAGGAGGGAAAAAGAGTCATCTTGATCCCTACTACCTCCTCTGGGGAGGAGCAAGGAGGGAAAAAGAGTCATCTTGATCCCTACTACCTCCTCTGGGGAGGAGCAAGGAGGGAAAAAGAGTCATCTTGATCCCTACTACCTCCTCTGGGGAGGAGCAAGGAGGGAAAAAGAGTCATCTTGATCCCTACTACCTCCTCTGGGGAGGAGCAAGGAGGGAAAAAGAGTCATCTTGATCCCTACTACCTCCTCTGGGGAGGAGCAAGGAGGGAAAAAGAGTCATCTTGATCCCTACTACCTCCTCTGGGGAGGAGCAAGGAGGGAAAAAGAGTCATCTTGATCCCTACTACCTCCTCTGGGGAGGAGCAAGGAGGGAAAAAGAGTCATCTTGATCCCTACTACCTCCTCTGGGGAGGAGCAAGGAGGGAAAAAGAGTCATCTTGATCCCTACTACCTCCTCTGGGGAGGAGCAAGGAGGGAAAAAGAGTCATCTTGATCCCTACTACCTCCTCTGGGGAGGAGCAAGGAGGGAAAAAGAGTCATCTTGATCCCTACTACCTCCTCTGGGGAGGAGCAAGGAGGGAAAAAGAGTCATCTTGATCCCTACTACCTCCTCTGGGGAGGAGCAAGGAGGGAAAAAGAGTCATCTTGATCCCTACTACCTCCTCTGGGGAGGAGCAAGGAGGGAAAAAGAGTCATCTTGATCCCTACTACCTCCTCTGGGGAGGAGCAAGGAGGGAAAAAGAGTCATCTTGATCCCTACTACCTCCTCTGGGGAGGAGCAAGGAGGGAAAAAGAGTCATCTTGCTCCCTACTACCTCCTTACTACGTACCTACATGTTGGGAGGAGGTAGTAGGGAGCAGGATGACTCTTTTTCCCTCCTTCATCCTCCCCAGAGGAGGTAGTAGGGAGCAAGATGACTCTTTCTCCCTACTACCTCCTCTGGGGAGGAGGAAGGAGGGAAAAAGAGTTATTGTTCTCCCTACTACCTCCTCCCAACATGTTGTGGGCGTTTGTCTACCCTGTTGCGACATGTTTGGTGTTTTGGTTAAGTATTAGCCATCAGCACGTAATATGATTGAACATGTCTCAAGAGGGTGGCCAAGCGCGTGCAACATGTTACGCACAAAATGTTATGATATGTTGGATTGACATGTTGCGATCATTGGGGGGGGGGGGGAAGGTTAGATCTTTATTTATTAACACACCTTTTAAGTTTTAAAGTAATGGACAAGGACACAAGATTTGGCCGGAAACTTAGTTTGCGGCTTGTTTATATATCTTGTTTTCGTTATTTAATGATCTAATGTTGTAGAAGGTTTCAAGAGCTCTTTTTTGTGAGTCCTTTAATTAGCCCTTACACCTTCTTAAGAGAAGAAAATGCTGATGAAAGCTACCTTGCAAGTCTTGTTTATTGATGAAATAGCTTTCAAAAAGTCAGTAATGTTTAACTCTTTTCGAAGACTTGCTGACCTCCTTTTTTAACACTATTTTAAGGTGGTTGAATGTAATATTGATAAGTGCTGCAGTCCATTTTCTTAACGGATCCGTCTAATATCTGTGATCCTGTTGACAAGAATTATCATTATTGATCAGTCAGAAGGCAAGTGTAAGTGCTATCTAGACAATTGAAAATACGTGCACTGAGACGTTATATGCTAATTTGCCAACTGTACTGGTTTAACAAGAATGAGCGCAAAAATTTCAAATCTCTATGTCAAGTTTTTTCTTTCTTTAATTTCTTTTCATATACACAAGCTATTCGTATCGTTTGGGTTTGATAGGATGCCATCAATATTTGGGTTCTTCTTTATCACAAAATCCGTTAACCAGGATTCTATTATCATTCTATAGAAAGTCAAGTTAACAACGTGTTCTGCTAAAATGAATAAGAACTGTAGATCTACTTCAGCTACCTTAAAAACAGCTAGGAGAAATTGTATGTTGATTTCTAGTTCTTGAGAATTGAAAAGTTCATTCAGTTCTACCTTGCCGCTATTTTATACGTGACGAACACGTTGCTCTTCCCCTGTCAATTTTAAACCCTTTTTATCCGTAAGACAAAGCATTTGACTCGACTCATTTACTATTTTATAAAGTGCCCATGAAATGATCTTTCGAGCTAAATCAAGCCATTCTTTAAGTGAGCCTCAAATTACTGTTTATTTGTGTAACTGAAGTGTGAAGAAACATATTTTAAACTCAAAATTGGTAGACGAAAAGCTCTATTTCGTTTTGGAGACTGATGGCAAAATCAGATTTGTAAACTATCTCGCTTGTCAGTTTCCCACTGTCGGAAATGTTAAACAGAGTGCTTTTATTTTCTCACTGAACTTGTCGTGTATAGTAAGTCATTTTATACAGAGAACGGGTTTGTTGGGGAATTTGATGCCTTGCCGACACCTCTCTCAAGACCGTAGCTAGAAACGCTCCAAACATGTAGAGTTACCACTTTTTATCGGTACTAACTGGAAAATTTAATATCCGTTCACGACAAACAGAAATATTTTATTACTCTAGGCTATATTCCTTCCAGGAATCTTAAAGGTACTGAATAATTTTAAAATGCCTTAAGCTATCCCGCAGCATTTCTAACAGAGTGTTGCCAAATTATTTCTGGTTACAATAAAATAATGGAAAATCGAAAACTAATCATCATCATGGAATAATATAACTTTACTTCTTGTTTACTTTTGCAACAAAGTGGGCAGCACTATTGAACGTTGGAAATGGATAATTATAACTTAACTCACGTGTCTGCGTATTGACCATCTTATTTTTTAATTGAAATTCTCATCATCTGGTGAAAGGAGAAATGAGCTGTTGATCACTATTTCTTAGAAATAATAGAGTCCATTTCTATAATCGACATAACACGTTTCAGTGATGAACGACTTTTTAACTTGAATTTGTTACCGCTTTCTAGGAACAATACGTGAAAACTGGAGCGGAGCGTATGCTGGAAAATCACATCTTCGTTTGCACCGAAATGGCAAAGATATCTTTCTCTTGAATTTATAAACAATCCACCTCTGAATTACAGTTCAGCAAGTTTCTCACTTTTTCTTCTACAAATCACTGGTTAAGAACTTCACAACCTTAACCTTTTTTGTACAGGACGCTTAAAACAAAAGTACTGTTTTTCCTTATCATTTTTCATGTGACTGTACCATGTAAGGAATTAAATTCGCACTCCTGGTATTACTTTGGAATTTTTTTCCTATTTTGTCGTTGAACATCTTAGTCGTCACTGATTTAGTTTTTTAAAAAAACATGCTAAGTCGAGCTGCCACAAATTGCCGCCGCTTCATTTAATGCTCTTTAATGCGACTGTATCGAGATGAAATCTACACAATATGCCACAGGAACAGTTCTTACAACCTGTCTGTGGGTAATTTATAAAGCCAGAATTCCTAAATCAAAGGTAATGGTTATTCTGGGGGCATCGATTTCCCTTCTTGAATATGTACTGCAATTTTGGTGTCAAGAGTGAACTTAAACAAAGTTTTCAAACACGTAAATTCAATTCTTTTCTCTGACCTTTTCCAATAAGAACGCCGCAAAGAGATGGTAAATTGTACATTTCTTCTACCTAGCCTCCTCTTTAACAATGCATAGAGTCAGCTTTCGTCACGACACACGACTGAAAACAATCTGTTGCTGGTGTTTTGTGGCGCTATTTCAGCCCACAATGCGAGCGATTTGGCAAAATAAATCTTACGTTTGATATTTTTTCCACTTAAAAGTATGAAACATTCAATACTTAGTTGCTACATTCTTTCTCGTAGATTTTTGTATGCGAAAGATGAAAATTTGGCAATAAATATTGTAAATTTTGACATCAAGACAATATGTCATAGTTGATTTACTATTTATTCTAATCACCTGACTCGTTGGCAATGTCTTAATTCAGTCAAGAGATTTAATTGCTGATCCACTGTCAATTTTATAACTTTATTATCCGTTGGCTCATTTGCAATATTTAAAGCGGTGCCCTTGAAATGAGCTTTCGAGCTGAGTCAAGTCACTTTTTTGTGCAAGTGATATACGAAGAGTCAGTTTTTAATTTGAAATTGACAAGAAAGCCGTCTATTTATTTCCCTTTGGGCTGGTATATACATAGCCAAACAGTTTTGTAAACTCTCTCGCCTGTCACAATTTCCCTTTGTCAAACATAACCATAATACATTTTTTTAGTCATGTGATGCAGTGAACAACCGGGTTTGGTTTAGAATTGATGCCTCGCTGACATCTGTCTTCAGACCCTGTTAACGCCCAAACATTGAATTCACCACTCATGGAACACTTACTTTTCGTATCAGTTCTAGCTGGAAATTATCCACTCACGAATATCAGAAACACTTATTGTCTGATGTCACCAAAGAAAAATAAACACAGGAAAATTGCGTTAACTACTCTCGGAATTACGCTAAAAGAGGCGGAGAAACAAATCATTTACAAGCAGTTATCCCACAAAGGTAATATGATTATAAATTTGAATTTACGGAAATGTCTTACGAAACACCGCCTTACGCTCCCAGTTACCCGTGTGTTCTAACTTTCCGGACATTAAGGAGCTCAAGCAAACCACGACGGCAACGGCAACGAAAATTTTTTGGACGGAAGGGCAGTCTCAGTCACGTAGAAATTTATTAATCTTAATATTGTGTTGATAAACAAACGATAATGTGACTTTGACTATTGTTTTCCTATAATACAAAAATTGGAAAACCAAGTAAATGGGTCAAGCTAAAGAAAGAATTTAGCCTTGATGACAAGCAAGTTTCAGAGGCATTTCTTCTGCCAGTGAGGGCTGCTAATGAACCGTATCTACGCTCCTTTCGGTACAAAGTGTTGAATTCTGTTCTGTTTACTAATGACCGCCTGTGTAAAATAGGATACGTTTCTAATCCCAACTGCATCTGTAATCAGCAAACGGAAACAATATCCCATATTTTGTTCGGTTGTTCTTTTTCATGTTCTTTTTGGCATGAGGTTAATGAAAAAGGTTTTGAGCACAATCAAGAGTTGCACAAGCCTCTCGCTTACATATTGCAATGTTATTGTTGGGTCTTTTGAGGAGGAGATGGATCTATTTAATTAGATAGTAATTTTAGGAAAATCTCTCTTGTGGACTTGTCGGTGTAGAGAAACATTACCTTCTTTGAGCCACTTCATAAGAATTTAGGTAATTAAATATGAAACTGAAAAACACATTTCAAATCGAATAAAACTAAATTGTTTAAAGAATAATAGAAGATCTTTGAGGAAGCAATTTTAACTAATAATTATAGTAGACAACGCTATCATTAAGGAAAATCGTTAAGTTAAATAAGTATGAAGATAAGAATTGACAAAATCTTTTTTCTTAATTCAATATGGTGTCATTGTTAACTTCTGTAAACCAAACTTTATTCGTTCTTCTGTAAATTAATTGTTAAAAAAAGGATTGTAATTGATGTAATTGTGGAAATAAAAAATCCCAAATGAAGAAAAAAAAAACATAAAACAGCAACGAAAACGTCACCAAGCAAAAAGTTTATTGAGTAGAACAATGGCTGTGCGCGTGCGTTTTAAGTCTTTGTGCATTTTGTAGCCGTAATGTGACATGAACAGGTTCTGTGCATTTTGAAGAACGTAGGTCGGGATGGCAAATTTTTTGTATTTCTTTTTGGAATGGATCGCTGGCATTACATATTTAGTTTGAGCAAGTTTTAAGTACTGATTGGGGTACGGAGCAGATATCCAGATTGTTAGGAGATTAGAAATATCATTTTTCTTTCTAGGAGTCGTCCCTGGCGTAGGTATCGTCGTTGCTGGAGCTAACTATTTCATTTCTTATCCACAACTCAAAATTCATTCTTTCATGTATAAAAAACAGAGGTTTTCGCATGCAGTTTCCAATGAAATTGAAAACAAAGTAGTGAGTTTAAAACCAGTCAAGAAGTAGAATCTTTCAAGTCGATTTAAATAAGCGACAGAAATTCCATTTATTAATTATATCATCCGCGTTTTTTTTTTCAAGGATTTCCAGTTCGAAGTCTAGCTGACCTTGTATCATGTCTTTAATATTGTTGTGTTAACACAGTTTCAATTTACGTTTTATGATCAGTTATAATAATTCATTAGTCTTCTTTAAAATTTGTATTTTCTGAATATTTTAGCACAAAGTTTCGTCCAATAGATAATACGGCCAGTCAACAATGCTCCTTTCCCCCATTGGAATGTCATTCAAAACGTTTTTTCACATGAAACACTCTAATAAGTACAATTTTGCTTTGTTAAATTTTTAAATGAACTTCAGTTTTCGGTTAACATGGTATCACGAACATTTGATGAGAGAAAATTTGATGAAAGAGAACTCATCGCAAATTGCGAAAAAACGTTTTCTCCGTGAAATTTAACCCATAGACCTAAATTAATTCATAGCAATTTTTTTTTAAAAACATTTTCTCTTTCTGATCTATCTACGAGTCCGTGAAAGATTTAACCCCCCAAAGAAGACATTGCACAGATTTTGAATGGTCAATGTGCAAATATATTCTGAAATCACCTAAATATATTCTGAAAGTACCTATATATTTTGGCCGTTTTTCATTCTTTTGGAGGGGTGGGTCGGTTAAAATATTCAAAAAAGTATCCTTACGTGCTTCCATAAGCATGCCGTGATGAAAAAAGAAACTACTCAGGGCTCCATTAATGTAAACATTATGCAAGTAAAAAAACAAGTTGAAAATTAATTGCAAAGGCACTTCAATAGGCTTGTATACTCTGGTACTGGTAGAAGTCATATTGCCAAATCCTGTGTTAACAAATTCCAGTAACGGTATGAAAGTTGTTTCATGGTCTCCTTTTACAATTGCTCACCAAGTTCATTCAATAATCTTCCTCCGAGCAATTAAGAAGGAATCTACAAGACGTTTGAGTAACAAGTGGAAAAAAACTTTGTACCGAGATTATTCACATCGTATTGCAAACGGCTGTGCGACTGTTCTAAACATCTTCTCAAAGGAAATTATTTCTAACGACACCAAATGTCGACTGAAACAGATTTTGAAGTTCATATGAAATACTTGAAATTACTGGTGAAATGAAACTGATGATGAAGGTTTACCTTTGCTTGCACAATTTCTCTAAACTTTGAAACTTATTTTCCCACATTTCCATGGGAAATGGTTTTCGGTGTTATTTCAAGCCACTATTTATATCGTAACCTTTTAGAAAATGCAGAAAGGACTGCAAGATACTTAGAATTACTCTGGATGGAGCTTTTTGTCCAATAAAAACTGAAATTGCTCGATTTCCTCTCGGATTTTGTCTTAATTATTATTGTAGAACTAATTAATGATTAGATCTGAATAAGGCAACTTTAATTATTCTATGCTCAATTCAGTAGAACGTTTTCATGTGACGTCATCAAGCGTTTAAATCCAAACGTAAAGAACCACCAGAGTTTCTATCCTCATCAGGCATAAGAGGTGCGAAAATTATACATCTTGACAGCATTTCAGCGCAATGGTGTCCTTCGTTTGGTAACAAGTGCATTTTGAATTTTAGAGTTATGGCAGTGCGGAACATCGCGTTTGTCGAAAAATATATACTTATCTCATGATTTTTAGCCCTTCGTGAAATAAAAGTAGCAGTTAAGTGTTAATATGTTGGTTTGTGCAGAATAGTCAATCAATGGCCTAGATAAGCAAGAAGATCCAGATTGTCACACTATTTTCCGGCTGCCATATTGGCGAATCTTTGCTGAGGTCATTTTTTACATTTTTCCTCATTGACATACTACTATGCACGGAGAAAGTATCACGCTAGACACGAATTGACTACAACAATTTAAAGAGCTTGTGAAACTTAGTAATTAGTGAAACTTTTGGCTCTTTGGCTGTAATATTCGAGGAGAAATTGGCCTTAAAAAACCGCCAAATTTCTGGGTGGCAAACGCCCTAATGAGCATTTACATTCTTTGTTAAATTTTGAGCAGGAGCCATAATCGGGGACGGAGACCGTAAGTCTTGGGATCCGCGCGCACCTATGATATGGGACAATTTTTCTATTTTTAGAGCAAATTGCGCCATCCTGACGTCATATATCCGCGCGGATCCACGCACATGTCGAGGGCTCTTGCGTGGATGTTGTCACGTTGCGTGATCAAATGGTGGGAGTTGAAACACCTTTGGGGATTATCTTGCGTATTTTTTACAGCGTAGGTAGGGAATAAGGCAGGGAATACGAACCAGGGCGCTTATATGTAGTTTTACGCTCTGAGCTAACGGAAAAGGTGGGCTTTTCAGGGTCGAAAACAAGACTTCAATCTCCCGCTGAGAATGGATAATAAGATCTGCTCGCGCTAGTTGAAAGCTTACGCGTATGTTTTTTCGTTTGTTCTGACTTAAGAATATAGCAAGAAACTCTCTACTCTGGTATCGAGTTAATTTGTGAGTTTCTCAGACAATGGTGAATCATAACCAAAACCTGTTTTGATGGTTTCTTATTGTTTGGTGTGTTTGCAAAAGTTTTTGAAAGGAAAGTCTGACGCGTACAATTAGCTCATTTGCATAGTGCAGCTCGTGCACTTTCAAGTCCGAGTCGGTGTTTTCAATTGCCAACAAATCCTGACAAAGATTTCTTTCGTTATCTTTTGTGCCGAGATGCTGCAACAAATTTCACGAACGCTAAAAAGGCTACTAACATCATGTGTGTTTCTTCAACATAAGCATAGTGAAGTTTTACACTGCGAAAATGAAAATAGACAAGGAGTTTTGATAACTCGATCAACAAAATCGAAATCGTTATTCGAAGTTGATCAAAGAAAGCGTCATCGTACATCTCGTACTTTGCTGATTATTTCTGCCTTATTGGCATATTTTCAGCTTAGCTTTTAATATGTTCTCAAACACTTATCAATCTTAAACATATTTAAAAACTACAGAGTTATTGTTCGAGTTCGATGTACGCTTTCACACGAAAGTGCGGCGGAAGTACAATTTGTCATGTTTACTGACTGTACAAAACACGCATCGGCGGGCGCTCTCGTTCATCGACAACAGAGAATTTACTGGATTTTACACGAATAAAACTGAGCAGTATCTACGGAGGTAAAGTTATTGGGCCTTGATGAAACATCAAGCGTTGCTTACAATTCAGGCGAAACTCAAACTAGCAAATTTTGTTTTACCTTTCGGTCGCGATAGACTGGCAAATTCCTCGCAAGCGAGTGGCAAGAGGAGCTAGGAAACTATGAAGTCCTGAAGCTCTGTTATATCTAAATACATCCAGCTAGTTTTTTGCTGTGTAATGGAAAAGCTGTCAATCTTCAACATATGTGAAATTTAAAGTGGGGTAATGTATAGCTCATGTAACAGAAGCATCCGTCGGAACACAACTTGGTCAGCGATATATATCTAAGCTTAAAGCGGAACATACCTAAATTCGACACTGTCTTACTTCACTCAAACTGGAGCAGCTTACGACGAAAATACTTAAGCAAAATTCCAACAGACGTAAACGCGTTGAGTTGTGGGCCAGAACATGAAAAATGTCGGGAATTTCGGAAGCCATTTCCCCCGCGCGACATCTGCAAAAATCCTCGCAGCATGTACGCGCGTGTGCCGCAGGCGATGGCGCAATTTGTTCTAAAAATAGAATTATTGCCCCATATCATGGGGACAACCCCAATACTAGATATGGCGCGCGCTTACGGTCTCCGTCCCCGATTATGGCTCCTGATTTGGAGTTTTTAAACCCGCGTCGCTCAAAAATTATGCAATACATCGCGCTCAAATTCCTTGACACAGTTGACCGTGCTATGCCCTTTCAACATTCAGAATTTCCATCAGAAACTGTATCACTTATGGGGCAAATATTGTAAACAAAGATTCGCCAATTGGTGTACCACGGAGGTACACCAATATGGCGGCACCATACTGAGCTCTTTAAATTTGTGCAAAACATTTAGGCAAATAACTGAAGTTTGGGACGGCGCATAGACCTAAAACCTGGAGAGGAGTCTTCTTTATTTATCTTCGGTAAGATCGAATTTCCTTGTTTTTTTTCTATTGCACGACAGTGAAAACGATCTATTGTAGTCCGGCTATCTGACCAGCTGTGCCTTTCCAAGATTTTTTTCAAGATTTAAAATCCTTCTTTACTTGACAAAAACAAACAAACAAACAAACAAACAAACAAACAAAAAAAACAGAAGAAGTCCTTTTTAGAGCAATCTTACTTTTAATTTGGCTCATTGTGATACCGTCAAGAGTTATACGGCTGTACAAACAGCACTCTTACATGAAGTTTGCAATGTATGAGAAGTGACGAACTGGCAGATTAAAAACTTTCAATTGAGATACTTCACTTTATATTCTTGAGAATACTACTCAAATGCAAAGGATATATACATGCAAAACGACAGTTCGTTGTATCATTCATCTCGGCTTAATGGGAATACTAGTGAGCATTCACGACATGATTTTATTGATAAGCTGCGGCCATGTATTAATTATTTACTACCCCTTCCTCTTCATTTAAATTTTTCTCGTAAAGAAACCACCATTGTTCTCAATTTAGCAAAATACTTTTTTCTCTTATCTCAATTTCCACAACTTTTGGTTATGGTCTTCATCAATGCCTTGAAAAAAACAAGAATTACGAGATATAATATTCGATAGTTTCAGGTTGACCTTCAGCATAACGAACTGAGTGGTAACTTTTAACATATCCCATGCTCAAAATGTACATTCTCATTACTGGTTTTCTCATATTGTTTTAAATGTTAACTCTGAGAATTTAGTTTTTCTAAGTGGTAACTCTTAAGTACATCCCATGCTCAAAATGTGTATTCTCGTTACTGATTTTCTCATATTGTTAATATTAATTCTAAGAATTTGGTTCTTCATCAAGACAATATCTTCTAGTTAATCAGTTTCTGAGATTTTCATAATTCTTACGCCGAAACTGTTAAAAGTTAACGAGAGTAGAAATAATGTACTTATCTGAGATTTGATGTTTCCAATAGTCAACTTGTGCCAGAGTCCAACAGTACATTGCGATCCAAGATGGCTACCCTTTCTGTCAACAGTGATATATCAGCCGCCTGGAGCGAGAGAGACAGAGAAAAAAGAATATTCAATCAACACTACCTTGTCAACTAATAAATTTACAGCAGTGTCAGATTCAATTGATAACTATGTAACTTTTCAGAAAACAGTAGTGTTTTGATGTGTTTTCGAATTTTAACATTTTCTTCAAAAATGAAATAGAATTCCCATGGAATCCAAGATGGGTTGTATTGTTCGCGCTTCTAAGAATCAAGGATAATGCTTTCTAACTTGGTTATAATATAAGCTAGCTATCAAAATTGGATTTAATGATCATTAAAAAATCTTTTTTATGACTATTTACGTCGTGGTATTCTCCTCTTCACCTAAACGTTTTCAGACGCTTAATTCCAAGAACGTAAAATGAAAAGTGCAAGATGTTCCTTCACATAATAACTCCACCCCCCACGCGAAAATGATCTGAGCCAACAAAAGTTCGACCCAAAGTCCTTCCAAACAAACGGTAGTCTCATGATAATAACTATTATCGAACATAACACAGTGTACGTGTATTGTACTGATATAAATTATGGTATTTTCTGGACAACAAGTCAACCGTACGCTTATATGCAGCAATGGTACGAAACTTGAAAACCTATCAATTTTACAATCAGAATCAAGATTTTTGACACTCTTGGAGTGTAAAGATAGGAAAACCATAATCTACTTATCTGAGCTGAGACGTTTTTCCAACAGTCATCGATCGTACGCTAGAAGTGAAGCTCTGCACACTGCCATCCAAAATTCAGTTAACGTTGATGAAATTCAATTAATTAAGGTTGATGAATAAATCCAGAAACTCGTGAACTGTCCTTTAACACATCTTTGGTCATCCTGGAGATAGCAGAGCAAACGGCAGCAACTTTAGTTATTTAATCACCTAGGTTTGCTTATGATTATTTCATGGACAGATAACTTGCTCACTCCAAAAACTTGTTCGCATGTTGTGGTCAGAAAGTTGAACCATAATAAATGGCCGTCACAAATTAAGACAATCGATTTGGAACAACTCTTCATCTTTCATGTATTTCTATTCAACTTGGTAGCGTAAGAATGAGTTGATAATGAAGGACAGCCGCCATTTACGATAAAAGACTTGCTGTAAGGTTGATAACGAGATTTACTTACTTTTTTAATTAATCATCTTCGTTGTCTGTGGGACACAAGGCAGCCACAATCCATCTACATCTCTATTTTGTACGATATGTTGTTCCTCTTGAGCTCATGACAGGCGCCAGGTGGTTTTTGGCCAACCAGGTTCGCTGTTGCCAGTTGGTGTCCGCCTCTAGGCAACCTTGGGAAGTGTGTGGTCAATCCATCGGATTCATCTGCGTTTGATTTCCATGACAACATTCTGGCAATAAGTTTTTCTGTCAACGGATCAGAGATAAAGAGCAATATTCACTGCTTGCAGACATTGACGTCAATTGTTTTGAATTCAATTTTTGTACAACCAAACAGCTCTTTGTTTCAAAAGCCAATTGCTCTCATGTTGGCGAACAAATAACAATATAGCTAGCCTAACGAGCTTGCAAATCTTTTCCTGCGCTGAGAATTTTGCTATTTTTTGCTCATTTTCCTCATTGAACTACGCCTATAGGCTCGTCAGTTAGCTTCAGCTCAGATAATTTTTTTTTTTTAGAATTAATAAACGAATTTGCCAGTGTAGTCAATAAGTTAGAAGTTCTTAGATTCTTGCTATGGATTTCAAAAACTTCTTTTTTTCAACAGAAAAACACGATCGCAGGACGATAAACTGAAGCATTCTACGAATGGATTATGTAAAAAAAAAGCAAAAAAAAAAAACAAAACAAAAACAAAAAAAAAAACAGTAAAACTTTAGTGCCACCAAATCGTAAGATCTTAGACTCGGTACACGATTTCCTGTATTTGTAAGATAAATGAAAAATGTTTTAACTTAATAGTACGAAATAAATAATACGTGTCACTTTTGTCTGTGGGTTAATTTTAAGCAAAAATACGTCCAAACACGAGACTCGTCCATTAAAATTACGAAACATTCAGCACCAAGGCATACAAAATTACCAGCGACATGCACTCATTTTGAAATCGATCACATTCTTTATTAAATTGCAAACCGGTTCTAATGTCACGTCTGAATGCCCCTAAACTGGACTTAGCTGCAAAACTTTAAAGGATTATATTAAATAAAATCTAGCGACAACTGTGATTCACTTATCTGAACTTCAACGGAGTTGTCGTCAACATGAAACTTGCCAGGAGTCCATAGCTGGTCGTGCTACACTTGATTTGAATTGGAGAATGACGCCTGTCACTCCAATTCAATTCCTTTGGATACAACTTTGCTGCCTCTGGTCAATTCTTGTGAACAAACGGGAAAGTCATGGTTAAGTTTTTCGCGTGTTAACTCAAGCAAAACTGACTTGATTGAGTATTAGTATCAGTTAACGGACGTCTATCGGTCTTGCACTTAACAAAACTCCCTCAAAATGTGGAATAACACTTTTAAACGACTACCAACAAAGTGGTGCACTGCAGTGGGAACGAACTGAAGATTAGTTATAGGTTCTGATATAACTACATAACTGTTCTCTTCGTATCAGAGCAAAGGCAAAGGCGGTTGGAATTTTCTGTTTGTATAACAGTTAAAAAGAGTGTACATGGTAGCGCTCCGAGGTGACGAAACAAATTGCGAATGACAAAGTCAAACGGCAAACCAAGCAGATTATCAAGCTGTAAACAAACATTTTATTAAAAATAATCCATTCAGTTACTCACAAGAGAAATGTTTGCTATTCGGTTTTTCAACTTCGCCTAAATACAGTCTTCGGTGTCAAGGAAAAACACATGCACCTCGAAGCTTTCACAGCATTGAGGAAAGTTTTATTATACCATTAAATGATCAAATTGAAAGACGAGGGAAACAGCTGGGACGCGTAACTAGCTAGAGAAAATGTGGACTTACCTGAAGGAAGCACATCGACTAAGATGTCTTCGCCCTTGCCTTCAATTCAACGGCGATAAATAAAGAAAACATGGACTTGCCTGAGGGGAGCACAGCGACTAAGATGTCTTCGCCCTTGCCTTCAATGCAACGGCAACCGACGCTAAAATGGGTGTGTCATTCTACACTTCTTTATATATACCCACATTAAAATTCATTACAGCCACGAGAATTATGCTTTGAACAAAAGAAATGCATCCCACGTTAAGATTATGTGCTTTGAATTGCGAAAAACACGCACCTGAAAGGAATTTTGATCCGACTATGCTATGTTTGTTGTTAATAGGCCAATTTTGATATATTAAAATTCTAACTTGGCTCCGCGAGGCTTAAAGTGCACCTAACCCCCAAATTTTTTTTTCGTTAAAACGAATCCACTTACTGTTTAAACTAATTCCGCGAAAACATTTTTGAATTTGGTTGAATCCTCAATTTTCTATGGCCCACCAAAGTCGTGCTCGAGATGTTTCACGACCGCGTTTTAGGGAGTCTGGGTCGAGAAAGGTTGTGACGTCTACCCAGGTACTGAATAGAACAGCCCTCAGTCATTTCTCTTTGCTTTCTTTGGACGTCGTAGTGTAGAATACTCGCTTTTGCATATTTTAGCTCTAAAACGCCCAAATTTTCGCTAGAAGATCAAGATGTCTTCCTCCTCAGAGTCAGAGATGAGTTTTTATTCAGATGACTCTGATATAAACTTCATACCTGAGGTGGAAATCTTCTGGCTTGAAGTGCACTGAACAGATGGCCGAGTTCTTCGAAGGCTCCCACTTCGCTCTCTCTTGCTTTACAAAGTCCACCCACTTTTTTCGTCTTTTTTTCGCTTGTGGCCGATCGTCACCAAAATATGGAATACAGTGAAGCGCTATTCCATTTTCTAAGTCTGGGGTGTTGCTGCAACCGCCTGCAACACACCTCGTAGGCATTTTAGCTGCAAATTCTTCACGAACAACACAGCCACTACAGTGAAATGACTAGCGGCGAAACACGTTTCGTTCCTGGGTAGACGTCACAACTGCCGCTGGACCCATTCCCCCCAGAACTCGGTCGTGAAACAAAATGGCGCCGATTTAGGGCGATTTTCGCGTTTTCGGCGGGCCATAGCAAATTGAGGATTCAACCAAATTCAAAAATTTTTTCGCCGAATTAGTTTTAACAGTAAGTGGATTCATTTTAGCGAAAAAATATTTTGGGGTTAGGTGCACTTTAAGGTGGCTGAACACAGTTTTTGATACCTTTGTTTCATTCACCTTTTTCTCTAAAACCCTTGATCCCTCGGTCGCCAAAAATGGCAGCAAGCAAGTTTACAACACAAACTTTGGTTCTTTGATGGTTAAGCTGACGAATGTGCCGTTGCCATGGCAACATGAATAAATATAAACAGGCCTTTAAAATCGGTTTTGTTTATTTGTAGAAAATAAAGTCATTAGATTTTCTTTATAATTTGCATGCAATAAGCTTGTAACGATTCTCACAAGTTAACACCACTTACGTCCTCTTATTACCATCCCTGATCAGAGTCAAATTTCACATCAAACATGTGTCTTCCTAAGTTTGAGTCTATTAGTAAAGCCACCATATAGCATGTTAACAAACATTCAATGATTGAAGCACTGGCCTGGGTAGTTATATCTCTTTAGCTTGTGTAAGTCATGTTTGAAGTATTAATAAAAACTTGTACTTAAGAGCAGCTTCGCCTAAATATCAACTAGACTTGGAAATAGCGAAAAAATCGAATTTCTTCAAACTCGCCCAGAATGAAGCCCTACGGGCACTAGTTACAAAAATATCGTTTTAAGTTCGATAAATCAAAAATTATTTTTTTCCGCAATTTTTTCGTTTCGATGCCCCAAATCGGCCAAAATCCATCGAAAATGAGCGGCATATTCAGAGGCTCGTAAACTCAAAAGCAAAAATCTTCATTACAAACTGATTGCACGTCGTATTTGTACTTCCTTTCTTGTCTATTTAGAGCTAAATAGATCGTGATTTGATTAGAACTTAAATATTTGACGAATTTTTTAAGTTAACGACCCAAGACAGCTTTACAAGAGGTCTACATTTAGCCTATTTTCAAATGCTAAAAAGGCGTTCTGGTACACGGCTTTTCCCGAAATGACTAGTTTGGTCTGAAAGAGCATTGTTTCTTCTTCAAATTACTGAAATAAAATTTTTGGGTAAATAAAATCGTGAGCGCTGAGATAGCGAACTAAATGCAGCACTTCGTCCTGAAAACGTGACCTTTGACCCAAGCGTAACGAAACCAATTACTGCAAGAAAACCCGAAAGAAAAGCAAACGTTCCGTTATTTTAAAACAATTTCTAGTGATATCTCTCCGAAACCATGATTGCAAGAAACTATTTCCAGATATGAAATCTTGCAGGGTCAAAGACGGAGCTAAAGGGCGCATTTTGACACAATAACTTTGTTTGCCGAGAATTGAATTGCAGTCAATTCCAGTGAAATTTGCAAACTTGACGTATGTTAGCCGATACTTACCTGAATATTTATATTAATAGAAGAGTCGTCTTCTTGGATTAACCTTCAAAAGAGGCTGGACCCAGATTTGGAAACCTCTAAAAGAAGAAATGTTTAATATTCCGTGACCTACCCGATGCTATAGTTTCCATGCACATGCCAACCGCATGTTTGTCGTAAAACCAACTGAACTCCACTGACAGTTCCCATGGGCAACCCCAAAATAAACAATCCCCAAAAATGTAAAGTGAAATTGGCTGTCTTCATGAACAGTTAGAAGCTAGAGTCAAGTTCTAATGCCTTTAAAAAGTGCTTGATTTTATTTGTTTGCGTCGACTTTGTTCACTACTCTCACGTTCGAAAGCCGCGAATCGGTCACGCCAAAACAGTGGAGACCGTGCAGACTGCAGACACTTGTTTGGGCTTTTCATTGTGACTCCTTCTTTTGGGTCTAGTTACAAAATAGTGTTAAATATATCTGAAAGTTTGTCATTTATCCACAGGCTGCACAAGCGCAGTATTTGACTTTTGATTCAATAGGCAAACGCGTACAAGACTTTGTATGGGAAACTTACTCAGTCTGCACGGTCTGCAGTGTTTTGGCGTGACCGATACTACGCAGTATTCGAACGTGACAGTAACGACTGAGTGAACAAAGTAGAATCAAGCTTTTTTAAAAGGTAATGGAACTTGACTCTAGCTTCTAACTGTTCATGAAGACAGCCAATTTCACTTTACATTTTTGGGGATTGTTTATTTTGGGGTTGCCCATGGAAACTGTCAGTGGAGTTCAGTGGGTTTTACGACAAACATGCGGTTGGCATGTGCATGGAATCTATAGCATCGGGTAGGTCACGGAATATTAAACATTTCTTCTTTTAGAGGTTTCCAAATCTGGGTCCAGCCTCTTTTGAAGGTTAATCCAAGAAGACGACTCTTCTATTAATATAAATATTCAGGTAAGTATCGGCTAACATACGTCAAGTTTGCAAATTTCACTGGAATTGACTGCAATTCAATTCTCGGCAAACAAAGTTATTGTGTCAAAATGCGCCCTTTAGCTCCGTCTTTGACCCTGCAAGATTTCATATCTGGAAATAGTTTCTTGCAATCATGGTTTCGGAGAGATATCACTAGAAATTGTTTTAAAATAACGGAACGTTTGCTTTTCTTCCGGGTTTTCTTGCAGTAATTGGTTTCGTTACGCTTGGGTCAAAGGTCACGTTTTCAGGACGAAGTGCTGCATTTAGTTCGCTATCTCAGCGCTCACGATTTTATTTACCCAAAAATTTTATTTCAGTAATTTGAAGAAGAAACAATGCTCTTTCAGACCAAACTAGTCATTTCGGGAAAAGCCGTGTACCAGAACGCCTTTTTAGCATTTGAAAATAGGCTAAATGTAGACCTCTTGTAAAGCTGTCTTGGGTCGTTAACTTAAAAAATTCGTCAAATATTTAAGTTCTAATCAAATCACGATCTATTTAGCTCTAAATAGACAAGAAAGGAAGTACAAATACGACGTGCAATCAGTTTGTAATGAAGATTTTTGCTTTTGAGTTTACGAGCCTCTGAATATGCCGCTCATTTTCGATGGATTTTGGCCGATTTGGGGCATCGAAACGAAAAAATTGCGGAAAAAAATAATTTTTGATTTATCGAACTTAAAACGATATTTTTGTAACTAGTGCCCGTAGGGCTTCATTCTGGGCGAGTTTGAAGAAATTCGATTTTTTCGCTATTTCCAAGTCTAGTTGATATTTAGGCGAAGCTGCTCTTAATTCGTCTCTGACGGATAATTCGTCTCTAGCATAAATTCGGCCAATCACACGCGACCTTCAGCTCAAACACGTCTTGACAAAACCTAAGTTTTGGTGGACGTCAATCATCTTCGCTCCCTTGCCCACTGTTTGCAAAATTTTATACCTGAAAAAAAAAAAAAAAAGTCTGAAACCTTGCAGCGGTCCACAGGTAAAGATTATCATTTTACTTTCGGTATGTACGGCTAGCTCACTAAATACATTGGCATTAAATATTCCTTGAAATCATAGGAATACGAGCTGAAGGAGCGAGGCGGACTGCAACCCCCCCCCCCCCCCCCCAGCTATGGAAATTATGTGATTTTTGGGGCAAAACGTTCGTGATTCGGGAGACGACACTTGAGACAAAACATTACAAAGTAATGCTGTTGGAGTGATTTCCAAAACCCGTAAATAAAGTTCTAGTTAGTTATCTTTTTTAGAACTTTTCTTTTTAATAAGTTTTAGATTTTACTCGAATTGAGACTGTTGATAGAGTATGATCATTTTGATTGACTGAGTATGCAAGCTTTGAATATTACTATTTTTGGAATTATAGCAGTTTTATTACATGTGGGAACTGTGGATGTTTTTGTTTTTCATGTAATTTGAGTTCGTTTGCATCCCTATTTCAACATTCACGCATTTAGGCATTGCGCAAATTTTTCGGGCAAGAAGGTCACCCCAGCCCCCCCACCCCTCCCCGCAAGTCCGAAGGTTCCCGAATGCCTATGCTTGAAATATCTATATGAAGACGTTTGTCGGGTTTTTCAACGACCATTCGCATGCATGAATGACCCCGAGATCAAGCAAACTGCACGCGAGCGAACAAATTATTTCACCGTATATCTCTTGGGGCTACGGACTGAACAATACTTGAACCTATAAAACTTATAACTACCTTAAAAAAAGGTTTATAAGGGCCGATTTACACGATACGACTTTGTCGCATGCGACAAGTTTACGACAGGCCTACGACATCAATTGTTTAGTGTAAATCAAACCTACAACTCGCTTACGACTGTTGTGTACGTCCAAAAAATTGTCGCAGGATTTTAAAACATGTTTTAAAACGTTGCGACAATCGTGGCCGAAATGGATAGAAAATGACGTATTTTGTGGCAAATTTCTACTGAGTAGGGGACGAAGGACACGTTTTCTTTTGTTAAAATGGCGGACGAAGTTGTTGTTGACTGGTTCACATGAAGTCGTTTCTCAAAAAGTACTGAACGGATGAAAGCGAAAAACATCTCGTTAGAAAGTTTTTTCAAAGCGCAGGACAGCTAAAATATTTCTTTACCGTTTGTCAGAACTTTCGCTGCGTAAATCCCGGTGCAAACTTTTACATATTTAATTTGTAAGTGAAAATCCAGAAAATCTCGTGCGCGTGTAAATGGTTCTAAGTCATGTCGTAGGCCTGTCTTAAGCTTGTCGCATGCGTCAAAGTTGTACTGTGTAAATCGGCCTTACGAAGTTTAATTCTTGTTCAGTCCGTAGCCTCAAGACAAATACGTGCAGAAATAATTTGTTCGCGTGTAGATTTGCTTGATCTCGGGGTCATTCATGCATGCGAATGGCCATTGAGAAACATCGATCGTGACTAAAACACCACACGAGTACATACGAGTACATACGAGTACATACGAGTACATACGAGTACATACGAGTACATACGAGTACATACGAGTACATACGAGTACATACGAGTACATACGAGTACATACGAGTACATACGAGTGAGATACGAGTGAGATACGAGTACATACGAATAACATGCGAGTAACATACAAGTACATGTACGAGTATAGGCGACTACATACGAGTAATATACGAGTACATAAAGACACATACAACCAAGTCAGCTAATTAAACACTTTTGCCCGAACAGAGTGCCCTTGTGTCTTTTAAATCAAGCACCCACTTTCCCTCTGCACTTCCTTAAGATGTTGACCTGCTCGTGCATATTTGGTTGGTTTAGTTTTTGACTTTCTCGAAGGCGTTTTCCGACCGTGTGTCAGTACGATATAACTTGAACCGCACAAGTTACATTTCAATTCATAAACAGCGTAACATTCATAAACAACTTCGCATTTTCCCGACTTAATCCACTGAGTGGTACGTTTTCAATTTATTATTTTAGTGCGTGATCGGCAGTGAAAACGATTCATTGATATCAGACATATCAGATGAAGTAAATTATAATTTTAAATTTCAAACTTTAGCCATCTGTTATTCCGAAATTTAATGTAGGATTACTAACAAGAGGGTTTCGTCAAATTATTTGTCGAAACCGGGTTCAACCTATTCCGCTGCAATTTATCGTTGGCTTTTTTCCCTGCCTTAGTTGTGAATGCGCGATGAAGGAAGTTGGCGACTCACTCAATGCATCGTACATCGTCAATTGCGTGTTAAACGCTTCTCTAACCTACACCGCCATCATGTTGAACATTTTAACAATCCACGCGATAAGAAAAACTTCGTCGTTACCAAAGCCTTTAAAAACATTGCTCCTGAGTCTTGCTGTTTCTGATCTTGGTGTTGGTTTACTGGCTCAACCTTTGAACATCGCACGGATGATCAAGCAGCTACAGAAAAACACTGAAAACAACAGCTTTTATTTCACGAGCATCGCTTTTGAAACAATAACGGTCATATTTGGTTATTCTTCGTTCTTTACTGTTGTGGCCATAAGTGTAGACAGATTCTTGGCTATTCATCTTCATCTCAGATATCAGGAACTTGTAACTCACAAGCGTGTTGTTGTTGTGGTGATCTCAACATGGGTATTAAGCATCTTTCTTTCGTCAGTTGGATTGTGGATCACAGACACCAATTTGCCAAAGTTAAAAATGGCTATAACTATTATACTGGGTCTTTGTTTCATTTCTACAACTATTATTTATTGCATAATTTATGTCACTGTGCGACGCCACACAGACCTCATTCAAGCCCTGCAAATACAACAAATGGCCGAGGGTGGCGAAATGGCAAATGCTGTCGCGAGGCATATAAAAACTGCCGTCAGCACATTCTATGTTTACGTCGTGTTTCTGGTGTGCTACCTGCCCGACTATTGCACTACTCTAGTGCTCATGGTGTCAGATTCAAGAGAATCTCAATTCACAGATCATTTGTTACTATACACACTGACTCTGATGTTTCTTAATTCCTCTCTGAATTCTGTTATTTACTGCTGGAAGTTGAAACACATTAGACAGTCAATCATTGCCATCTTGCTAAATATATTTCCAAGTCGACACTGAACACGCACCAGGGCAGTAACAACGACAAGTGTAATTTGTACATTTGTACAAAATTTGAGTTTCGTCCGCCGCCTTCACTATGATGTCACATGCGCAAAGACCATTGGTGGTTGTAGTAAAGAGTTCGCAAAGACTTCTGGACCGGTATGTTCGAATGCCGGTTAACGCTAACTCAGGATTGATCAGGATTAAAAGTTAACCGAAGCATTATTTTTTCTTGAATAAGAACGTTTTCCACTGCTTACGTTTTGTGTAGTTTGAGATTATTCGCCCTGTAAACAGAAGGCGAAACAATATAAACGGAACAACTCACCGAAAAGTTAAAAACTCAAATCAAATTTCTCGCTAATCCTAGGTTGGATTAATCGGGCTCTGAACAACCCGGCCCTGGACAGTAATTGAAATCGTGGAAAAAACAAAGGTTGATTTTGTTGGATGCGAGAAAAAAAGAAGTAAACTTTCACAATTTTCGAAAGAGGTTTTGTTCAGTCCTCAATCTTGGAATACCCTATCTTTGTATCCTCTTATATAGGCCTAACAAGCAAGCTTAGCGAAAGAAAAGAACTAGTGAAATTTAGGATAGGCAATCAAAAAAATATAAGGATTAAAATTGGTAGATATGACCAAATTTGATTTAGAAAACCGTCCTTGGATCGAGGAAAAGAAACGAACAGGACCCATTTCTGTTCAGGAAAGAAAACTGACAAAAATTACTGAAAGCCACAAAGGTTCTTAAATTATACATACATTATACATACATTATTAATGTAAGAAAGCTAAACACTGTTGAAAACGTTGATGAATATTTTTCACTGACTCATATTTTGTACCATCGGTACAGTATGAGCCAGTGACATGTGTCTCATTGCGAGGGTCGTACAGGGAGAACGCCTGCCTAACGTCTTGACAATACGGACCGAGCGCAGAAAGGTCCATACAAACAAAACCAAGGACTGATTAGAAGTGTTCCAGGCTCTCCGTCAGTGAGAATGACCAAAAAAGCGGGCAGGAAAAGAGCGAGTTCTGCTCGTCACCCGCACGCCTATCCGCACTATTCCCGCTATTTATCCATCGACGTAGTCGGCTGCATGTGTATAAAACTGAATAGTCGCCTCAGAGTTTCGTACCAGTCGTCAGCTATAAGCCAAAACAAACATAAAAGTGACCGAGAGGAGAGCTTTCTTTTTTTGTCATTTTATCAATGCAACAACGAGCAATGAAAGTCCATTTAGTTGCCAGATCTTCCTTTTTCGTATAACCTGTCTGTTCGATAATTCAGTTGAACCCTCAGTTTCGAACTCTCAGGGGAAACAAAAAATAGTTTGAAATACATGTAGCGAGAGTTCGAAATAGCCGAGAGTATATGACTGAAGGACAAATCCAATGCAAGGGAAATGGAGTTTGAACTAACGGGGAATTCGGAATAACCGAGTTTGAATTAGTGGAGTCCAACTGTATATTGATAACGTTTGGAGAAATGAGGTATTCGTCAGTTGAACCGTTGCGGTGAAATATTCGCACGAGAAGAGGAAAAAGTAATCTGTTGCTCGACTAGCTTGCGTAGCAAGCGTTTCTGTGGGGTTCAGGAGCAAAGAATTACAGCGCGAAAAATGGCGCGAGTAAAAGAGGGGGGAGGGGGAGGGGAAGGAAGGAAGGACTCCCCTCTCCCACCCCCCTCTTTCTTTTTTTTGGCTCTCGCCCCATTTTCCGCGCAGACAAAACACCGAAAATCCCGTTCCTCGGTCTTTCTTTGCTTCCAAACCCCACGGAAACGCTCGCTACGCAGGCTATTGCTCGGCTAGAGGGAAATACGTCTAGCTTCTTGTTGAACTTGTCGAATAAGCATCATATCAATCATTCATGACACTTAGTCATTTACAGTATAATGGAAGATATTTGTTCACAGACGTGCAAATTTCCAGGCAATTAAACAAAAGAACTCTTTGTTTCAACAGCCAGTACATGGTTCTCTGGTTAATTTGGCACACTAATAACAACAGAGTTGACAGAACACTTTAAACTGGCAAATGAGTTTTCCAACATTGAAAGGGGCAGGTGGCAAGTGTTTAAAAGGACGTTGAG
Organism: Orbicella franksi; assembly: GCF_964199315.1. Lineage (NCBI taxonomy): Eukaryota > Metazoa > Cnidaria > Anthozoa > Scleractinia > Merulinidae > Orbicella > Orbicella franksi. Next base: position 29,109,581 of record NC_138150.1, on the reverse strand, counting down.
GTCATAATTTCACGTGTTCCTTCTAGTAAAACTACAGACAATTTTGACGAGGCTTGTTGATCAAACTATGCACTGAAAACTGAAACTGAAACTGCATTAAAAGTAGGCTTCAAGAACTCTTTCCCTATGTGAGTCTTTATTCAATTCGTATTAAGCAAGCGGCCTTTCCACAGTTATACCATGTCCACTGATAGTTAAAAAAAGTAAAATGTTGTCCGCAAGGAATACTTTACAATGCGAAAAAAAGTGCGGGTAACAGTCTGATTTGCAGTGCTGATAATTTCACCACAAATATGAATGTTAACAAAAAGGTTCAAATAAAGAACCCATGTTCCATGTTTTACGATTGTACCATGAATTTTTGAGCAAAATAGATATACTTGAACATATAAAGTTTCACCTTAATTTTTCTAGACATTTAAATAAAAGCTATGATCTTTTTCTTAGCTAAAAAACAATTCCTTCAATTGTTGCATGGTGTCCTCGGGTGACGTCACTTTATGGCCTTTGGTTCGTTTGTCCATGTAGATTTCAAAGTCATTTCCTCCCTGAAGAAAAGTAGAAAATAGAGTTATAGAACAGTTTTATTAAAGAACATACGCATACGACTTCATAAGAACAATTCTGATTGAAATTATATGAAATGATGCACATATTTGTTAAAAATTATGCATGAAATTATACACATGATTTGTTAACATCGATAAGAGGCAAGAGTTACCTGATAGCATTTATCACCAAAGAAATGAATTTCCCTGTACCCATCATTTTCAACATGTCTCAGGCAATACGTTTTGTCCCAGCCTTTTGGGAAGACATCAAAACTTATTTGACCTCCTATGCTTATATGCAGTCCATAATCAGCAAATTTTTCTCTCAAAGTGGCCACAAACTTATCTCGAACTTTGTGAACCTGTGGAAAACAACAGATCACAAGCCAGGTAATAAAATACCAAAATTAATTTCTACCCCAGTAAACAGAACAAGGATGATTGAGATCTCAAGCCTGAACTAACTGAAGCCTTTAACTCTTTGAGTGTTCAGTTCTTTTCTGTGTCAAAAATGAGTTCTACAGAGATCCCTGTAGAGTGTATAACTAGTTTGTGTGTGGGTATGAAGTAATTCAGCAACAATACTGCAATAATATCCATCTCTGCCAAGCTTTATGACACTAGACAAGTATAGAATTCTTCAGACTAAATTTCAAGCATCTATCAAAATGGGTGTTAAAGTGAACACACCAAAACTCAGGTCTTCAGGGTTAATACCTCAGGCTATGAAATCTTAAACTCTTTCAGTCCCAGCTTGTAATGCAGCAGTAATACTGTCTTAGGATATGAAAAAAATGACAGGAAAAGACAGAGCCTGGTCACAAGAAATTAAGCCATCATGATCATAAAGGGATGCGTTAATATTTTGTTTTACAAGAATTAACAAAATATGTATGAAAATCAAGGCATGCAATTATTTCCTGGCATATTAAAAAGACGAGCTATTGAAAGTATAAATGCAACAGCCCAACTTATAAAACAGCTCATGCTTTGCTTTTGCACATTATTGTTAGATATCACTCACAAGAATTGACCTCTTTGACAGCATCACCATCAGTAGTGCTGCCATCATGATCATCCTCAATGTTATTATCACCATTGCCATTTAATCATCATCATTGTCATAAAATTTGGACATTTTATTTATCCAGGGGAGGGTCATGGAATTTTAGGAGAAGTTCCAGAGGAGGGTTGGGACATTTTCATGAACCTTACCTTGGAAGGGTCATTTTATTTTCATCGCTTAACTGAAAATCTCCACCCCACTCCCCCTCCCCCTGCTAATTTCCAACAAGTCCCTAATATCTGCCTGCAGACGGAGAGGTGTTGCATGGCACACAACAAGCTTACAGTGTATTTGTCAGAAATAATAATTATAAATCATATTGGCCACAAGCTACATTGTAATATAAAAAAAACCCACTAATCTTTTAAACATTTTTTTCCAGTTCCTAGCAAATTTATGAGTCCTGTTGGACTGCACTCCCAGGAGCAAAAGATGTGCCTCAAATTATACTTCCCAGCGGAGGTTTCTGTCTCCATCTTTCAATTTCTCTCAGCTGAGGGAGGTGGGGAGGTGGGGAATGAAGGACATTTTGCCACTCAATACTCTCAAGAGGGTGGATAACTAATTAGAAATGCCGGTATATAAAGAACTTGGAACAACCCTTTTTGATTTGACACGAGCTAAATGCATGTACACACAAGTCATGTCGAGTTCATGATTGTGGTTTCTCTCAAACAAGTGTTTCCTAACAATGGGTCTGGTAAACATCTAATATTATTGAAAACACCAAACAGTGTTTTGGACAGAATTGGTTCCTTACAAACCTTGTCATACTCAAAGAATGCTATCCTTTCCTCTTGTGTGCAGTTTCTCCCAATGGGTGAAACATTTAACATGCCATTTCGAAACTCAATAAAGGTCCCTCTGAAGTTAAGAAAAGACAAACCAACAGATACATGCTAGGTGAGTTTGACACAAAGGAACTCTCAAACACAAATTATTTAATCTGACTGTTTAAAATGCAAATGAGATAACGACTTAGTTACTTCAATTTCCTTTGATGGCCATTATACTTTTATTAACAGGTTTAATGTTTATTAACAGGTTTAATGACACAAACATATGTATCATAGGTCAAGTGACAGCACGTTTTCATTGTTCTTAGTTGTCATAAACAACCTCAATACCTCATGGACATTAAAGCCTCAGTCACAATTCTTTCTGGCTACAGCCTTGTAGATTACACCGCCAAGAAATACAGCTGAACTAGTTAATTACATGTAAAGTTAAATATTTATATAATTCTATATTGCAATAAATTGATAAATTAGAAAAATTACAGTTACTGTAATGTTAAATGTACTAAGAATTATCAAACATACAAATTACATGTACCTCTTAACAGGAATATCCAAATCTGCAATGTACTTCAAGCAAAAATTGATGAAAGTCTTAAGCTTTTCTTCACCAATAAAGGTTTTGATGTTCTTTAAACAACACATAAACACAATGTTAGTTCCTGACTAAATACATTACACCATAGATGCCTAGCACAGATACAAATACACACCTCAAGGTCTCACACCCCTGGAACACACAGAAATTTGAAACAAAGAAAGTACATTTAACAACAGATCTAGTCAACTCAGGACTTGAAAAAAACTTGAATCGTGGCTTGCCCTTTGGACAAGCAGCTCTCAAATTTTCCCTGGGCAAGTCTTAGTTTATTATTTTTTCTTTCATTTTAGTAGAAAGACAACAGTCTATGACAACTGTCTGTGATATCTTCCTGTGAGATCTCTGCAGAGCCATCTCTTAGGGATTTTTCTGATCTGGCTAATCTCCATGTGAATATTAGAGGTCCTCGAGATTATTTTCCTTATTTTGATCCACAATCTACCTATAGTATGACGATATGTGCTGCTGCTCAGGGTTGTGATTTCAGAATTCCTGATCTATAAATTAAACAGGGTATCCATGCTCAAGATGTTTCACAAACTTCAAAGTATCAGCAGCAATTACAGAGTATTCATAAAGCCATTAATATATCTTCTACAAAGAGTATTAAAAATTGGCCTATTTCTAGAATGGAGTATCATTTAAGTATATGCAGCTTCTTCCTAAAATGGGGTCCACATTTGGAGCCCTGAATACCCCACTGCGATGTTCTCTAGCATCATATACATGTATAACATAATGGAGGTCCCCACACGTGGGTCCACTGGGAATAGGGAAGAGTGTAATCCAGCCTCCAGGACGGGCCACCTCTCTATAATTGCTACTTTTCGTTTGTCCCAGCTGATGGTCCATACATTCATTCTTATTTTAACCTTTCTACAACAGCCACCTTTCCACAATGGCAATGGCCACTAAAGTGCATCCCAGAGCTGTCACAATAACCTCTCAACACTGGCCAGTTAATCAATAGCTGAGAAACAGTGTATACAAAACCCCATTTTTGTAGTAAAAGTCCAAAAAGCTTGATTTGTAAAGTGCTTTATTGGTCTCTGTTTGATTATGTTTCGTAGTTGCGTGCTACAATTAGCAGTTTTTAAAACTACAAATAGTGTAACCCCCACAAGAAAATGTGTCACATAGCACCCCTACTCCCCATAACAGCCACCTCTTTACAACGACCACTTTTGATTCACTTTTCTCTGTCACCAAGGTGGCTGTCGAGGAGGGGCTTGACTGTAGTTGGGGTAAAAATAGCGACTTCGAATCACTTAAGCACAGATTGCAAACAAACTAAATAAGGATAAACTAACCTGTGTGGCTATGAGTTCGCCATTTTTGTAAGCTACAAGGCCATTCTCAGGAAAAACATAATCATATAGACTCGTCACTGAGAAATCAGGAGAGAAGAGGGTCAGTTGATCACAACATCTTTGGTATTAACAAGAACTGATCAAGATAAAATAAAAGAACTATGCATGTACCAGCTCATGCTATGAGCATAGCTTGACAAACGAAGAATTTTCACCACAAAGACTTAATAACCGATGACTTTTCACAATATGATCTCACCATCTTCTCCTCCCATCTGTTCTTGAAGTTTTGGAAAATCAGAACCTCCAACTAAACCAACTGCAACCTTCTTACGGAGTTCTTTCATGAATTCTTTCATTTCTGGAGTAACAACCTACAATATTCGTTCGAGTTATTTACAGAGACCTTTGTACACAAAATGACCTCGAGAACTATGTTTCTGTGAGCCCCTTTGCCCCAAACAAAACAATCCGGAGAATTTAGCTTACCAATCTGGCAGGAGTCACAGTTCCATCGACATCAAACAAGCACAAAGTATCTTTACAATCCTTGACCGCTGCCATGTTTCTTGTCGTGATAAAAGTTCGATCGGCCGGGAAGAGTTTGACCGAGAGTGCTCGGTGACACGTCAACCAACACACCCCCAAACTTAACCAATCAACGTGTAGCATTCTTCGGATAAAGTTAACAGTTGCCACGGAAATTCTTCAACTACATCACTGTTTTTTAAAAAAAATTCGATGAAGATGTGGTGACGAAATTTTCAGTGATTGTTAATGCATTCATGTAGACCGGTGGATTCACTTGCTTTCCGCAGCTTCCTCGGCAGACGCTCTTTTTAGGCTCGTCATGCAATCTTTCCTAACCTCGTTCTGGGGGGGGGGGGGGGGGGGAAGAAGTTGGCCACGAACATTTGACGGGATGCGTGACGACCTATCAGTCACGAGAATGTGCGTGATAGTCACTCAATCTTCATCGATAGTCACGAGATCAAAGTTAAACCTTCTCTAAACTTCAAGACGAAGTTGATGTATATGGGTTATTGACCAAGCGTGAAGTTCCCTTTTTTGGCCAAGTTCTGTTTTTGCGTGTTTTTTCGTCTCGGTCCATAAATACGCAAAAAAAAGAAAAAAAAAAAAAAAAGAGAACGAGGCCAAAATCCAACCGTACTGACCGAACAGGCTTGCTCAATTTTAATGAAAGTACTTATTATACTGGAAAAAGTACACCATCTTCTTGCGGGAAACACCGCTCTGAGATACTAGGCCCATTATTGACAAAAAAGGTACCCCTTCCGTAAACCTTTTCTTTAAAAAACACACCCCTTTCACATACCTACTTAAGAATATTGCATCATTTTTCTAGACCCTTAGAATTAAGTCTTGTTATGTTGTCATATGGTGCGCCTCTTCAAAATATTTTAATTAGAGGCCCTTTTGAATACCTAAATGGCAGATTTCCCTACCCTTTCATATAAGCTTACCTCAACTTGTGAAATCTCTACCCTTTCATATAACTGAGGTCTGAAAAAGGTTACCCTTTCAGGCAGAGTCTCCCCATACAGTCCATTATAGGGAGTACCTCCCCCCACCCCCTGCCCCCGCTGAGGCTGCAGGCCCTTTTCACTACTGGTATCTTGGGCCTATAAACACTGTATGATTATTAGAATGATAAGCAGAACACCATTTTTAATCAAGTTTATTATTGCTCGGGTTATAATATAACCTACAATGTAAAGCTTATCTAAGAAAAGCTTAACTGCAAGGGTTAATCCAGACAATGCTTTTCTTTTCTTGTTTAACTACTTAAAAACATGTGCATGTAAGTATAAAAAATTACTAAAAATGGATTCTTGACCCTGTTTCAGAGCCCTTTTCCATTTGTACCGAGAGTCAGACAGTTGTGATAAAAAAAAAAACTCTCAAACTAAAGTAAAAAACAAAGATTCAAGCCATGAAATGCAATTAAAATGCTGATCTGTAATATTCATTACTTCAAATTACAATGTTTGTCCTTTGGACTCAACACTAAATAATATTACACTTATACACAGTTCTTCAGCACTTCCTGATTCTCACCTTAAAGTTTATTCACAAAAGAAAACTTTACATGATTATGTGCAAAGAATTGCTTCATAAGCTCCAATGTCTGACTATATCGCTGGGAACGTTTGACTTCCACTGAAAAATTTTGTAACACTGATTAAAAAATTCATTGCACCATGCATCATTGTAACTGTAATTACTGTACATAGGTCATTCTAAAAACCCATGCCCACTGACATGGCAGATCAGAGACAGGCAGAGGTGGAATTGTTATAATCACACCCTTGTATTCAGAAATCTGCTTCCAAGGAAACTTGACATCTGGAAGGCCCAAGAGAGTGATAACTGTAGCCTCAGTAGGGATTGGTTCACCAAGAGTCAGTGTGTCTGTTTTTGGCCAGTCTAACACAATAGCATAGGTAACTCCTGGTTTGCTGGTGTACCTTAATGTGGGGACAAAAAAGAAACGTAAGGGTAATGTACACATGACTAACTCTGAGCATTAAGAACAGGTGGCCTAGCTACCAGACCAGCCCTACATGTAAACATCCACTGTAAAATGATAAGCATACATGAGAGCAAGATGCCTGGACAAAACTATGTGCAATGTACATTCAAGTAGTTAATCACTTTGCGAGGTCTGATGTAAACATTTATACACTTTTATACTTGGAAATTGATATCACAGCATTGCAAAAAGGCTGAAGGAATTTTACCATGTTTAAATGAAATTATTTATGTCTATCTGGTACGTCCTGAATAACCAAATCAATGACTTTCTATATATTAACTTCCCATTACTTAGCTACTTGAAAATATACTCACTGGCATTATGAGGAGAGCCTAGATTTTGATCAATCAGGAGCAGACATAGGGAGGGGGGACGGGTGAGTGATTGGGTGGCTAGCCACTCCCATTTGGAGAAGCAAGAATAGCAAAAATTGAAAAGGATTATGAATATTTTGGCAGAAATAAAGGCAAAGACCCTGGACAGGTACCTCACAGTAATTTCTAGTTTGTGTCATTGCTAGTTCTTCTGGTGTAACAGTTTAAAATTAAGTTGCGATTCTCAAATAGCAACATTTAAGGGGCATGCCCCATGTGGGTCATGCCCACACCCAGGGAAAAATTGGCAGTGGGTGTGGCTACACATAGACTACAATAATTATGCCCCACTGATTCTGCAGGCCCAAGGTACCAACCACTGCCCCCCCCCCCCCCAACCTTAGAAATTCCCATATCCACTTATGAGTGTTCTTGCCAACACTTTCTTACCATATGTTAGGAGTTTTTGTATCATTCTGAGCTCGCCAAGGCTTGGTTCCATAAATCCCTTCTCCATTAACCTTCAACCAGTCTCCCATTTGCTCTAGACGTTCCTGGAAAATGGGATCAATCCTGCCATCTGCAGTTGGGCCTATATTCATAAGCATGTTTCCTCCACAGCTAACAAGCAACAAAAAAAAATATAAGCTCAATATAAGGCTCAATATATTAAGGTAGGACAGACAGACAAATTATTTGGATGGTTGAGAACACGGATGGACAGATGCATGGACAGCTAAAAATATAAAATAAAATACATATATGATAACGACATTTAGAGAGGAAGTCACATCCGCCTTAGCTGGCTTTCATGCAGGTCCTCTATCCTGGTCAAATTTGAATTTGGAGAGATGGTTTTTGTGGAGGGAGGAAAACCAGAGAACCTGGAGAAAAACCCTTAGGCAACAAACTCAACCCACATATGGCACCAGCCTGGAATCGAACCCAAGCCACATTGGTGGGAAGAGAGCGCTTGCACCACGGCACTGTCTCTGCTCCCACAATGGATGATGGATGAAAGAGGGAAAGAATGAAAGAGGGATGTAGGGAAAGAGCAAGGTGAGAAGGAAACCTTTATTAACCCCCTTACCTGACAGTTGAAGCAAGAATAGAAGTCAAATCATCCATTGTGAGAAAATCTGCCAAAGTTGTGTTTCTGCGATAACCCCAGGACTTTTTATCAACTGTCAAACAGTTTTCCCACTTGTGTTTCTGCAAAACACCTAACAAAGGAAGAGATAGTACCGAGCATCATGATCAACCGACAATCATGAAATTAATTACACCTTGCAATAAAAATTAACGTTATTAAACCAGCTACTCACATAAATTATAAAACTTTTACACTTGCAGATTATGCTAAAAAGATGAACTCTAACAGTCCCATTCATGCATTGGTATTTTAACTTAATCCCTTAATTTCTGATAAGATTAGTAAGATTAGATTCAATTTTCCACTAAGTAAATTGCAGGCTGATGCTAGGAAACTTAGCCATTCCCATTGATCCACATGTTTTCTGGGAAATAAAGCCCAAAGTCGACAGTAAAAAATTTGAAATAAAGGCTGTATGCAAAAAAGCCCTGAAATTCTCAGAAAAGGTTGTTGCCTCCACAGGTGAGGCCCAGTAAACAAAGTGAGAAAGTTTCATTGTATATAACAAAAGATTTCCTTACCTGGGTTGTATCTGTCATGACAAGTAAATACACCCCCATGATGACACCTGTCACCAGCACCCCAGCGGTCATTAACAACTACAGTATCTTTAACTGGACTGGAAAAGAAAACGAAGATGTCAGCATATAAGACCTTGAGGCCTATTCATTTGGCAATGTTTGATGTACTGCAGCCATGCTCTCTCACAATTTGACTTGAAGGAAAGAAATAGTAATAGTATTTTGGGATAATTTATTAGTTGAACTTCCTTAGCCCAAGGTCAAGTAACACTCCCAATAACCAAGCTTTGAACAATGCTGTTTCATACTCAGGTTAAGCTAACCTAGTTAAGACAGTTATAAACATCTAACAAGCTCATATCCAAGGTTAATTTAACCCTCCTTTACACAACTGAGCCCCCGCAGTCTGTTAATTCATCACCTGTCATTATACAGCCACGCCAGAAATTCTGTGCTGTTCCAGTATTTGTCACTAGCTTCCCAATCACCATCTGTCCAGACATATGAAGGCTTGTAAGTGTTAACAATATCATGCATCTGAGGCAGCATAATTTCCTACAATAAATAAGAGCACAAGTCTACTCAACTCTGCAAAGGTATACATTATACAAAACATTGATTGAAGCATTTTTGAATTAACTGTTAACCAATAAATTTGTATATGTTTAAGTATGCATCATTCATCTTAATTCACAATATACATGTGGTTAAAAAGATCTGGAAAACGAAACTCGCAATTTGAAAGCAATGATTTCTTTAAGAAACTACTCTGATGAAGATGTATGTTTTGCACAGTTGAATCCCAGAGAATATGACCACCTTTAAGCCTTCAAGATGCGGTTTTAATTGAAATCTTAAAAAAAAAATGATGGCTGAGTACAGGTTCTCCTTGGGCTTAAAAAGTGACTGACAGTAATAATGAGGAAGGTTATGTTGCTGTTATGTAAAGGGTTGGTTGAGTTGGTTGTATCAAAGGGTTCCACAGACTATATTTCTCAAATTGTCTAATAAGATCATGCCTAAAAGTAATTGTTTCATAATCTAAAATACGTATAACTGGGACTTGCTAGGTAAGTGATGAGATTTTGGCAGAGTTGTATAGGCGCAACCCCCAAAGATTTTCTTTTAAACTTTGTTATCTAAAATATAACTGAAAAGGAGCACCATTTGAAATCTGCAGACAGAGAAATTAACACCTAGTGACTGTTGTGCCACAACTTACATCAACATATTCCTGTGTTGTAAATTTATTTTCTTTGTCCTTAAGATAAAGAGGATGAAACCACTCATATAGGGAATAGTACAAGCCAAATGTAACGTTAGTACGCTTCCTGATGGATGACGCAAGGTCACCTGTGAACACAGCAAAGACACATCCACACTACTAAGTATAAGTATATGGATAAGTGAGAATTTGTAGCAATGCAAGTTGTTGTATTGTTGTATAGCATAAGCATAACCTTATCCTAAGTGTAATGTAAGTAACGCATGGTAAATAGTGTAAATAGTCAACTAAAAATATTGTATTGTATTGAATTGTGTGGTATTGTAAGTAGAGTAAGTATTGTGCTATTTTGTTGTAAGTAGCTTAAGTATAATGCAAGTAATTATGTGTTTTTGCAATTAAATAAAAAAGTTCAATTGTTAAAAAAAAAAAAGATACATCCACAGAAATTAAAACACTTGTAACTTAGTAGATCAATTTTGATGTATTAAAATTCAGCCCCAAAAGAATAGACCTTGGTACGAGGCTCTGCAGAATAACTATGGAATTTGTGGAGTTTATAATTTCCCCGGAGCCTCATGCCAAGGTCTATTGTTAGGCTGAATTTTAATGTACTGAAATAGGTCTGTATTAGCTATAATTTAAAAAATAAGTCATACAGACATGAAAAATATGTAGTTTAAGTGAAATTTATTGTGTAGTTCCATGATACCTTCCCCATAGAGGGGATTTTTTCTAAGACCTTCCCACCCCTCTGGAAATTCTAATGAAGCTTAATGATACATTTCTTTAAATGTTTTGGTCTTAGAGAACCCTCCACACCCCCCCCCCCCCCCCCCTTCCTCCCCAGGAAATTTCCATCCCTTCTGTGGAAAACATTTGGATATTTTCTGGAACTATGCATTAGCAACACAGTGGGATGGTCCTTCAAATCAAAAGTACCAGTATCATAAAATCATATAGTTTGCATGTCTCAAAACAATTTGCATTATTTATTAATACAACGCATAGCAGCTGCAATATTCTCCAGTGAATGGTGTCTATATCTAAATCATTTGGTTAACCGCTTGCTTACCAACAAGATCTCTATGAGGACCGTTATCAACAGAGTTCCAGTTCCAAGACACGTTAGATTTCCAGTTTGTCCACCCTTCATGGTGCTTACTAGTCAACACAACATACCTGTCCAGTGAAACATAAAAACACAGTAAGCTTAATATATAATTGTCAGTTCTTTTAAATGAAACTTCATACTGATGTACACTGGATCAGATGAGGTGTGTGGCGGGGTTATTTACGAAGAGGGGGAGGGATACTTGTACGCAGGTCTTGAGAGCTTCCAGCCATCCCTCCACGGGTAATCGATCAATCTGTCAATCAACATGTTTGTTAGCTTCACCTTCATGGTTGTACTAATATGTGTTACATCATTACTTTCCAAATTTCTCTTAAAAAAAACGACTACTGCAATAAGGAAAAAAGGAAGCCAAAGATGTGATCAAGTAGCTCAAACGACTAACACGCACACACACACAAAAAGGTGAAAAAATATAACTCTCACATACAAACCTTGCACCAGAGCGCTCTAACAGATCTGCCCACAAGTCAGGATCGAAAAATTCTGCCCGGAACAT